>NC_081389.1:17104047-17434880 GCF_030684315.1 Stegostoma tigrinum | reverse complement strand
GCCGGTCCGGCACCTTTCTGGCACCGTTCTGAGAAAGGGTCGCTGGGCTCGAAATGTTGATTCTACCTTCTTTCCTCAGATGCTGCCAGACCGGCTGAGTTTCTACAGCAATCAGAGATAATGTGACATGCAGATTACTAGAGAAGCTTCTCGGATGAAGTGTCTAGCCCCGAAACGTCAGCTTTTGTGCTCCTCTGATGCTGCTTGGCCTGCTGTATTCACTTTGTTACCTCGAGTTTCTACAGCATCTCTGGTTTTGTAACACCGATTAGCTTCCTTCCGTTGTCTGTCATTATTTCATTCCATATCTCCACCAAAAGGAAAACGCCTTGTATAAATAAATTGTGATTATATTAATCTGAAAACATTTTTTGCATGTGTCAGTCCTGGAGTATGCATTGTTAATCTGAAAGTAGCTAATGGGCTCTTTAAGGTCTAATCAAAATGAATGTAAGAGACACGTGCGCTTCAATACATAGCAAATTTACCTTAATCTACCTAATATATACATACAATACACCAACTAATAAGCGAATCCATTCGTTTTATCTACGAACTAATTCAATAGAATCCCTACAGGGCGGAAACAGGCCCTTCGGCCCAACACCGACACTCAGAGCCAGACCCAAACCCCAACATTATGGGGCAGTTTAGCACGGCCCATCCACCCAGCCTGCACATCTTTGCACTGTGAGAGGAAACCCACACAGACACGGGGAGAATGTGCAAACTCCGCATAGACAGTCGTCCGAGGGTGGAATCAAACCCGGTCTAGCGCTGCGATGCTGCAGTGCTAAGCACTCAGCCACCGTGCTTGAATCTGTTATTTTAAACTACATTATGCATGTGCAGACTGATGTTCCTCACTGTATTTCACCATCTGACAGGGGTTCAGTCATCACTGAGGAGCCCCAGTGGGTAAAAGACAGTGAGACTCACTGGGTGAATATATCTAAATAGCTAAAGCCAACAGATTCATTCATCAGTTTGCACATATCTAAATTAGATTCAGCCAGTAATTTTACATTATATCAAAGCGCACGTGTCTTCTGGTAAATACTTTGACCAGACCTGAAAGAACCCATTTGGCACTTTCAGTCTGACGATACAGGGCACTGATTTTAATAAACATTTTCGAGTCAGCATCCCTCCAGTAAAGGGTGGCACAATGGTTCACATCGTTAATAATTCAGCAAAGCTTTGGGGACACGAGTTCATTCCCGTCATTGCAGCTAAGAACATTTCATTTCAGTTTATAAAAGCATGAAACTAATAATGGCCGTGGCAAAATACCACCTGGTTTACTATCTGCTGTCTAAATATGACCAGCCCCCGAACTTATCAGGCAAGCCACTTAGTTCAGGGACCATTCGGTTAGACATCCACATTCCATCAAAGAAAATGTTTTAAAAAGTCCAATAAAATATTCTGATTCTAATGTTAAGTTCAATAATCACCCTGGAGGAGACAGCCTGCATGAATATGATGAGCTAAATGCATTCTAACCATTCTGTGGACCTTTCTATTTTACCTAAAAGTAACATAGTATTTTACCTCAGAGTAGAGAATGTTAAGGGGAAATTGAATGGATTTGAGTTTACGGAAAGTTTCTTGTAGTGAGTAACTAGAAACTGTTTCCAGTGGCAAAGGGGTCAGCAACAGTGAAAATGATTAGCAAAGGAATCAGTGATGAGATGCTACGAAGGTTCTACACAATGAGTTCTGATTGTCATGTATGACAGAAGGCTGGAAACACTTGAATTGAAAGGGACTGTAGGAGATAGTAGGTGTGAGTGGGACCAACTGGACAGAAACAAAAAGCCACCATAGAAAATAAAATAACAACATAAGCCTTTTTGAAAATTAATATGATGTTGATGCTGCTGAGGAGGGCAGCATTTGTTGTCCACCCCTAATTCCCCTTGAACTGATTTATTTGCCATTTCAGAGTGCAGTTAAAAGATTAACCACATTGCTGTAGATTATGAATCACACCTAGGTCAGATCAGGCAAGCATAGCAGATTTTCTTCCAAAAAGACTTGAAAGAATGGGAGTTAGAATAAAACAACGATTGATAACAGTTTCACAGTCATCACTACTGAGGATAAATTTCATCAACTACAATAATGGGATTTGAACCTACATCTTGGAGCATTAGTTTAGGGGTACTACCATCATCTCTCCACTTGTTGGACTAGATGATGGACCATGTTTATTTTCATTTAATCAGAGTTTTTTTTTTGTGAAGGCAAGTTTGTGGAAATCTTGCAGCAGAAATTAATTTGAGCCTGTTGTGATTGACATTTGCTGACAAGATTTCTCCTGAATAAATATGGATAGCACTGTTTCTTCATATATGTTCACATTCTACTTACCCATATCTAGATATCTGTTGATAAAACACAAAACGTGGAGGTATCCAGTTGTAAGGAAGTGTCTCAATTAAAGCCCATAGTTTATTGGTTATATACCATTGGTATGTATCTCATCACCCACCCAGTTGTGACTATTACGATGGCTTTGATTTAGACACTTGCCTGGAATTGAATGAGAAACATGTCAGCCCGTCATGAAGGCCTTATCTTCCAGTTTCCTTTGCTGGCTAGCTGACTTCAAACAGCAGTGTGGGGTATTCATAGCTGAATAAGGATGGGATAATCAAATTTGTCAGAAAAGATGTCCTGTTCCACTGACACGTTCCTAAAACCATGCCAGTTCCACCCACCAACCCTTCTCCTTCCCTCCTGTGAGTAACAGTCACAAGCTGTGCACTCACTGATTAATGCAGGACTGGGCCCTCATATTACATAGTGAGCAGCACAACACACTATGTGTGGGCGCATTGGCACCATAGTTCTAACCACAGTTTGAAGAATCTAAGTGAGTAGTGGTTTCATTAGTGGGAGATGTAGCAACTACACATTCCACTACAATGCAATATGACAGGCATCACGTCATGTGGGCCATATTCACAAACACATCTTCCAGGTAATGTTACCTTACGCCAGAACTTTGGCTTCAGAGCTATAGAATGGACATGCATTCTCAGCTTGGTCTCAGTTAGAAACCATGAGCTCCTAAACATCCAAATTTAATGGCGCATGAGTTTTACTCATCATTAAGATGTTCACTTCAAGAATTTTGACAATGATGTGAGCCATGGTCTTGAGAACTCCTCTAGGTACTGATAGGATGTAGATTGGAATTCTCCCTCACACACTGTACATACATAATCCCTATAAATAATGATGCAACTCATAGCTTAATCATATATCTCAGACATTAGCTCAGATGCTTGTGTTTCTCGGGGTTCTAAATCATGAGTGAAAACGCTTTAGATAAGTATGCTTCTTAGCATGGCCTTAAAGGGCTCTAATGGCAACCAGCAATTGGTTATCAACAGACAGAGAAATTCTAGAACCCAGGATCAGAGTTATTTTGTGTTCCCTATATAGCACTAAGAGCATATGATCTGCCCCAGCACAGTGTCAATCGGAAATATTTTCAATCTGCTGTGGTGCACACAAAAGATCAATCACTTTCCATGAGATTGTGATGAAGATGCAAAATACTCAAATATCAGAAACACATAAAATGATGAAAGCTGAAACTAATTTCAAAAGTCACATAAAGATCTGATTTAGTCAAGACTGATAACAACCAAAACCACGCATCATTGATTGGTTTATTTTTCCATTATTATAGGGGAATGCTATTGACTACATTCTTTTGTTGTTGATGCAAAGTATTTTCCAAAATTAGGGATTATAGGGTTAGGATTAGGTTTATGGATGACATAAAGTCAAAACACATGCAGCAGTTCAACAAGGCAGCTCACCTTCACAGGAGCAACTAGGGATGGGCCAACCAGCGATGCCCATGTCACATGACTGAACAAAACAGAAACAAAATGGCACGTGAATTTATTTCTAAGTAACATGAATGCAGAGGAATTATTTAATATTTCTTCAAGAATTGGTTTGTTGATTAAATCCAAAATGACTTCTAAATTAATATTTTATTGATTTTTGATCTATGTAGACTATTTGATCACTTTTTTAAAAAAAATTGATTATAGACCAGAGAAATCTGGGGTTCAGGTACATAATTCTTTGAAGTTTGCTTCACATATATATAGGGTGGCTAAGAAGATATTTGGCAGGCTTGCCTTCATTACTGAAACCTTTGAGTATAAGAGTTGGGACATTACATTGAGGTTGTACAAGATGTTGAGGCCACTTCTGGACTACTATGTCCAGTTCTGGTCACCCTGTTATAGGAAGGATATTATTAAGCTGGAGAGGGTTCAGAAAGAGATGTCAGGATATTGCTGAGCATGGAGGGTTTGAGTTATGGTGGGAAGGCTGGGACTTTTTTCACTGGAACGTATCAGGTTCAGGGGTATAGCTAAGGTGAATGGCCGGTGACTTTTCCCTATGGTAGGGGCGTCAAGACTAGGGGGCACATTTTTATGGTAAGAGGAGAAAGATTTACAGAGGACATGAGGGACAATTTATTTTACACAGAGAGTGGTCCACGTGTGGCATGAACTTCCGAAGGATTTGGTGGATGCAGGTACAGTTATAATGTTTAAAAGACATTTGGATAAGTACATAAATGAAAAATGTTTGGAGGGATATGGGCCAAGTGCAGGCAGATGGGACGAGTTTAGTTTTGTGTTATGGTTGGCATGGACGGGTTGGACTGAAGGGTCCGTTTCGCTGTTGTATGAATGTGTGACAATGTCCTGAAAATCCGAGTAGCCCAATGGTGAAATGGGCCAGTGAAACAGCAGGGGGCATTCAGATGGTATCATAATAACAAATTTTATTTATACAGCATATTTAAAGTAGTAAAACATACCAATGCACTTCTCAGGAGCATTATAAAATAAAATGACACTAAACTACCTATGGAGAAATTAAGTCAGTTTCCCAAAAGCTCAGACTAAGTGATAGATTTTAAGAAACATCCTAATGCGGAGAAAGTGAAGCAGAGAGGGGCAGGGGTGCATGTTTCAGAGTTTGCGATCTAGGTAACTGAAGCTGCACTGACCAATGACAGTATGATTAAAATTAGGGATGTTCCAGAGGCCAGAAACAGAGGAGCAGAGATATTTCAGTGGGTTCTGGATCAGGAGTAGATCACAGAGATAGGCTCAAAGCAAAGCCACGGAGGGATTTGAAAACAAGGGTGAGCACTGAGAATAAGTCAGGTTTAATCCCCAAAACCTAAATGAAACTTGAATCATGTAAGGACACTGATATAATGGAAAATGTGAAGAAGTTATCTGAATTAATCTGATTGTTTGTTAATCATGAACTTTCAACGTGTTGACTGACTCAGTAATAATGTTGATTATGTTTCAGACCCTGGAGTGACCATCTGTTTCATGGCCTTTGCTACATCATTTGATCCATGCAAGACCAGTGTTTAATGTACCTTGTCTATATGAAAGTTTAGAATTATTAGTGAGGTTTTTTTTCTCAATTTCAGCCACGAGCCAACAAAAACCGTTATATTGGATTTATGCGTTAGATATATATTTTGGTTTATATGTGACATTTAATTGAGGAAAGAATTATGCCTGATCAAGATTTGTCCTCTGATCATTTTACCAGTTGAACTCTCAATTGAATCAGTTTACAATGCATGTAGCTACTGTCATACATGCAGAAGGAGAGCATTTGCAGTATATCTACAATTTTCAAAATGTTAATATTACCTTTGCCTGTTTATATCTGGAATAATGTAACTTGAAAGCATTACATTTATTTTGTCCATACCCAAATCACTGTTTTTCCTTGGCTTCAGTCTACAGGTTTAAAGATTGTATACAGTACATACTTAAACTGAAAAGAATGTTAGCACACCTGCCAAACAGGTCCCTGCCTGCAGAACACCTGTCCTGCACTAACTGGCATTCAGCGGTTGGTTGCTCTCTATCGCAGTTTCCATCCGAGACTGACCAAAGATGATGAAGCACCTCTCATTTAGATGCAGTAGCTCAGTGGGTAGTACTCTCTGCTCAAAGTCAGAAGTCTGTGTGTTCAAATCCTTATTAGTAGTTGTGCTCATGCTACAGAAGATTGCTTTGCTGTTGGCAATGCCATCCTTTCGGACAATGAACTGAGGCTGCCCTTTCAGGATATTTTTAAAAATCCCAACAGATTATGGCAAGGGCTGGAGACACATCTTCACTCCTGGAAGTGACGTTTTGATAAGTTTCCATTTACCTTTTGATTTATATTACTTTGTCCCACAAGGGTTTTTTAAACATTTATTTTCAAAACTATTGTGTTGCAGTTACTACATGTTTCCAGCTGACCAGGACACTCTCCTGCAATTAACTGAATTGGGATTGGGATTGGTTTTATTGTCACATGTACTCATAGGAGTGCAGTGAAGAGTGTACAAATCACCATTTACGGCGCCATCTTATGTACCAAGGTACCCAGGTACAGATTTTTGAGGACAAATTCCCAGAATAAAAAATAAAATATCCAGTACTGCAGACCTTCAAAAGTACCAAATCATAGTAATAGATTAGAAAAATGAAGTAATGAAAAATTCAGAATCAGAATCCCTCGGTGTTAATGTAATAAAGAAAAAAAAATAAATTTTGGAAAAAAGAGAATTTAAGACGTTTCTGAAGAAGGTCCAGACCCGAAACATTAGCTTTTCTGCTACTCTGATGCTGCCTGGCCTGCTGTGTTTATCCAGCTCCACACCTTGTTATCTAATTTAAGTCAAAAGCCCACTTAGTCTACTTCCTGACGCTGGGCTCAAGGACATGACCCCCAATGGAATCCTGGACCGAATCCATCCCAGTGCTCATCCAATGAAGGAGACCACAAGGAGACCCAGGGCAATACTTATGAAAACAGCCATTGAAGCCACTGAAAGGAGTCTCAGCCTGGGCCAGACCAACCATGCCATCATAAAAATGCTGCAGAATCTTGAAGGAAAACCAAGCCATTGGAATCCTGGGCCCAGACCCACCTTATCTTCAGACGCCCCTGAAGCAGCCTAACTCTGTCGAACGTTGAACCAGGAGATCCAGGTTCAAGTCCCACCTGCTCCACTAGTGTGTAATCATATCTGTGAACAGGTTCATTCGAAAATCATCGGCCGGACCTGAGCATTGTAGAAAGATTTGCAGGTTTCTAATCAATCTGTTTGGCTACATCATGTATGCTTGCTTCTGGAGTGGGACTTAAATCTAGGGCTTCTGGCTTAGAGACAAGGACACTACCCACTTCACTACATGACCCTCATTTTCTACATTATTTGCACTTCAAGAATCCTGCAATAGTTGTAAACAGTTGTGATACTGTGATAATAAAATGTGAGGCTGGATGAACACAGCAGGTCAAGCAGCATCTCAGGAGCACAAAAGCTGACGTTTCAGGCCTAGACCCTTCATCAGAGAGGGGGATGGGGTGAAAGTTCTGGAATAAATAGGGAGAGAGGGGGAGGCGGACCGAAGATGGAGAGAAAAGAAGATAAGTGCAGAGAGTATAGGTGGGAAGGTAGGGAGGGGATAGGTCAGTCCAGGGAAGACGGACAGGTCAAGGAGGTGGGATGAGGTTAGTAGGTAGATGGGGGTGCGGCTTGGGGTGGGAGGAAGGGATGGGTGAGAGGAAGAACAGGTTAGGGAGGCAGAGACGGGTTGGACTGGTTTTGGGATGCAGTGGGTGGAGGGGAAGAGCTGGGCTGGTTGTGTGGTGCAGTGGGGGGAGGGGACGAACTGGGCTGGTTTAGGGATGCGGTTGGGGAAGGGGAGATTTTGAAACTGGTGAAGTCCATATTGATACCATTAGGCTGCAGGGTTCCCAGGCGGAATATGAGTTGCTGTTCCTGCAACCTTTGGGTGGCATCATTGTGGCACTGCAGGAGGCCCATGATGGACATGTCATCTAAAGAATGGGAGGGGGAGTGGAAATGGTTTGCGACAGGGAGGTGCAGTTGTTTGTTGCGAACTGAGCGGAGGTGTTCTGCAAAGCGGTCTCCAAGCCTCCGCTTGGTTTCCGCAAATGTAGAGGAAGCCACACCAGGTACAGTGGATGCAGTATACCACATTGGCGGATGTGCAGGTGAACCTCTGCTTAATGTGGAATGTCATCTTGGGGCCTGGGATAGAGGTGAGGGAGGAGGTATGGGGGCAAGTGTAGCATTTCCTGCGGTTGCAGGGGAAGGTGCCGGGTGTGGTGATGTTGGAGGGCAGTGTGGAGCGAACAAGGGAGTCATGGAGAGAGTGGTCTCTCTGGAAAGCAGACAAGGGTGGGGATGGAAAAATGTCGTGGGTGGTGGGGTCGGATTGTAGATGGCGGAAGTGTCGGAGGATGATGCATTGTATCCGGAGGTTGGTGGGGTGGTGTGTGAGAACGAGGGGGATCCTCTGTGGGCGGTTGTGGCGGGGGCGGGGTGTGAGGGATGTGTTGCGGGAAATACGGGAGACGCGGTCAAGGGCGTTCTCGATCACTGTGGGGGGAAAGTTGCAGTCCTTGAAAATCTTGGACATCTGGGATGTGCGGGAGTGGAATGTCTTATCATTGGAGCAGATGCGGCGGAGACGGAGGAATTGGGAATAGGGGATGGAATTTTTGCAGGAGGGTGGGTGGGAGGAGGTGTATTCTAGGTAGCTGTGGGAGTTGGTGGGCTTGAAATGGACATCAGTTACAAGCTGGTTGCCTGAGATGGAGACTGAGAGGTCCAGCAAGGTGAGGGATGTGCTGGAGATGGCCCAGGTGAACTGAAGGTTGGGGTGGAAGGTGTTGGTGAAGTGGATGAACTGTTCGAGCTCCTCTGGGGAGCAAGAGGCGGCGCCGATACAGTCATCAATGTACGGGAGGAAGAGTGGGGTTTGGGGCCTGTGTAGGTGCGGAAGAGGGACTGTTCCACGTAACCTACAAAGAGGCAGGCATAGCTGGGGCCCATGCGGGTGCCCATGGCCACCCCCTTAGTCTGTAGGAAGTGGGAGGAGTCAAAAGAGAAGTTGTTGAGGGTGAGGACGAGTTCGGCTAGGCGGATGAGGGTGTCGGTGGAGGGGGACTGGTCGGGCCTGCAGGACAGGAAGAAGCGGAGGGCCTTGAGGCCATCTGCATGCGGAATGCAGGTGTATAGGGACTGGACGTCCATGGTGAAGATGAGGCGTTAGTGGCCAGGGAATTGGAAGTCCTGGAGGAGGTGGAGGGCGTGGGTGGTGTCACGGACGTAGGTAGGGAGTTCCTGGACCAAAGGGGAGAAAATGGAGTCCAGATAGGTGGAGATGAGTTCGGTGGGACAGTTGAGATACTGTGATGCTGTGAAATGTGCTACATAAAGGTAAGTCATTCTTTTAAGCAAAATAAGGGGAAAACAAGGAAGAATCGTCACGGAGACCTCCAAAAAAGGATTTAACTAAAAGGCTATGTTGTTCTGCTCCCACATAGAGCCCTCTATCCAGCTCCAGACAAACAAATGTAGGAAATGCTTACAATGGTGAGTTAAAACTGCCATTGAATGTTAATTTAGCGCCGAATTTATAGTTGTGTCATCAGTGCGTGCGCAGTGGGTAGTGGATGTTATGTATGGTTTCATTTTTGCTATTCGTGCATAAAGTCTTTTGCAAAATGATGGATTATAGTGTATGCTATAGGAAAGATAATTCTATAATTAAAAGCACAGAAAACCAACACATGTTTTGATCTGGATTTAGACATGGAATAAGCACGCATGGTCTGCATTCATGTCTGCTTCCATCATAATTTGGCCTGAAATAGCAACAATTGTTTCCTTCAAGTATCATCCTGCAGGCTTGTATGATCAATGACACCAAAATTAAATTACATGTTTTTGAAAGCAGACTAAACTAGCATTAGAAATTAGATATCAAACATCATTTTAACAACTTAATTAGTCTTACATGACAATTATTCACCAAAGCAAAAACGGAAAGTGCTGGAGAAACTCAGCAGGTCTGGCAGCATCTGTCAGAAGAAAGTAGAGTTAATGTTAAGAGTCCCCTGTATGACTCTTCATTAGATGAATTAGTTCTGATAATTCTAGTCTCAAGAAAGAAGTAAATCCTGATGGACCACCCATCTTTGACCTAGGTACAGGAATAGACAATGACAGAAACAACCCTATCGACACTGCAAAGTCCTCATTACTAATATCTGGAGGTTAATGTCAAAACTGGGAGAGCTGCTTCACAGACTAGCCAAGCAACAGCCTGATATAACTACTCACAAAATCATAGCTGACAGATAATGCCCCAAAACCACCATCACCAGCCCAGGATTTGTCCTGTCCCACCAGCAGGAAAACACCCAGCAGAGGTGGCAGCACAGTGCCATGCAGTCAGGAGAGAGTTGCCCTTGGAATTCTCAGTTAATTATGAGCAAGGAAACCTCCTGCTGATTACCATGTACCACCCTCCATCATCTGATAAACAAATACTCCTCCATGTTGTACAACACCTGGAGGATGCAGTGAGGGTGGCAAGTGTACGAGATATACTCAATGTCGATCACCAAGAGTGGATCAGCAGCAGCACTACTGATCGAGCTGGTTGGGATCTAAAGGACAAAGCTGCCAGACTGGGTCTGCAGCAGGTAGTGAGGGAACCAACAAGAGGGAAAAACATACTTCACCTCATCCTTATCAATCTGCCAGCGGCGGATACATCTGTCCATGACAGTATCAGTAAGAATCACCACCGCACAGTCCTTGAGGAGATGAAGTCCTGCCTTCATACTGACAATAACCTCCACTTTGTTGTGTGGCACTATCACTGTGCTAAATGGGACAGACTTTGAGCAGAGCTAGCAACTCAAGACTGGACATCCATAAGGTGCTATGGGCCATCAACAGCAGCAGAATTATATTCCAGCACAATCTGTAACCTCATGGTCCGGCATATCGCTCACTCAACCATTCCCATCAAGCCAGGCAGTCAACCCTGGTTCAATGGACCATGCAGGAGGACATTGCAGGAGCAGCACCAGGCATACCTGAAAATGAAGTGTGAGTTTGGTGAAGCCATCAAACAGGACTACTCACATGCCAAACAGTTCAAGCAGCAAGCAATCTGAAAACCAATGGATCAGATCTAAGCTCTGCAGTCCTGCCACATCCAGTTGTCAATGGTGATGGACAAGTAAGCAATTCATGGAGGAGGAGGCTGCATAATAATCCTCATCCTTAATAATGGCAGAGCCCAGTATACCAGTGCCAAGTAGATGATCTATCTTAGCCTTCCCCATTAGTCCCCAACATTACAGATATGGGTCTTCAGCCAATTCTATTCACTCCATGTGATGTCAAGTAACAGTTGGAGATATTGGATACTGCAAAGGCTATGGGCTCTGACAATATTCTAGCAATAGTATTAGAGATCTGTGCTACAAAACTCACCACCTCCTTAGCCAAGCTGTTCCAGTACAGTTACAACACTGGCATCTACCTGACAATGTGGGAAAATGCCCAAGTATGTCCTGTACACAAAAAAAAACAAGACAAATCCAACCCGGCCAATTACCACCCAATCAGTTTACTCTCAATCATTAGTAAAGTGAAGGAAGGTGTCATCAACAGTGCTATCAAGCAGCACCTGCTCAGAAATAACCTGCTCAGTGACACCCAGTTGGGGTTCTGTCAGACCCACTCAGCTCCTGAACTCATTACAGCCTTGGTTCAAACATGGAGAAAAGAGCTGAGTGGTGAGGTGAGGTGAGGCATGAGTGACAGCCCTTGACATCAAGGCTTCATTTGATCAAGTGTGGTTGTTTGGAGCCGTACCTGGCCCATAGGAAGATGGTGTAGTGGTTGGAGGTCAGTCATCTCATTCCCACACGTGAATAAAACAAAACTGTTCCTTTGATACAGGTGCCAAGGGAAACATCTTCACATCGAGTAATCAACACTTGGGAATGGATTTCAGTTTGGTAGTGTAGTGGAAATGAAAGCCAGAAATGATTTTTTTTTCATTAAATTGTTGAATTGAAAGTGCACAGAAAGTGTAGGATGTTTTTAGATGGATGAGCTAAATCGCCCACCTCATCTGTATTTATCTTGCAATCTTGTCTTAACATAGCAAACTATTTCCTGTGATTGCTATTTCCAGTAAAAAATGTTTAAATTTTTCTAGTGAGTGATCAAAGGAAACTTTTCTAGCTCCATTTATAGTGTCACGAAAACAGACACTGGAGGAAATTTCCATCCCCCAAGAATGTTCTCGAAATGCTCTTTGCCGACATTGTTGCTGTAATAACATATCGCAATTTAAACAGACTTGGTTTACAAACTTGATTAAAATGGTCAGTAAGAACTATTTTGGATTAACAATCTCTTTGCATTTCCCTGAGAGTATTACAGAATTAATATAGGTCAGAAATCACATGGCACCAGGTTATAGTCCAACAGGTTTATTTGAAAACAGAAGCTTTTGGAGCACTGCTCCTTCTTCAGTTGTCAGTCACCTAACACCTGAAGAAGGAGTAAGGCTTCAAAAGCTTGTGTTTTCAAGTAAACCTGTTGGAATATAACCTGGTGTTGTGTTATTTCTAACTTTGTCCACCCCAGTCCAACACCAGCATCTCCATGTCAGAATTAACACAGATTGTTAGAAAGTTAGAAAAATCTGAGATTTGGAGCAATGGTTCCTCAGAAGAGTCAAACCAGACTCCAAATGTTAAGATAGTATCAGAGATAATGGGAACTGCAGATGCTGGAGATTCCAAGATAATAAAATGTGAGGCTGGATGAACACAGCAGGCCAAGCAGCATCTCAGGAGCACAAAAGCTGACGTTTCAGGCCTAGACCCTTCATCAGAGAGGGGGATGGGGGGAGGGAACTGGAATAAATAGGGAGAGAGGGGGAGGCGGACCGAAGATGGAGAGTAAAGAAGATAGGTGGAGAAGGTGTGGGTGGGGAGGTAGGGAGGGGATAGGTCAGTCCAGGGAAGACGGACAGGTCAAGGAGGTGGGATGAGGTTAGTAGGTAGCTGGGGGTGCGGCTTGGGGTGGGAGGAAGGGATGGGTGAGAGGAAGAACCGGTTAGGGAGGCAGAGACAGGTTGGACTGGTTTTGGGATGCAGTGGGTGGGGGGGAAGAGCTGGGCTGGTTGTGTGGTGCAGTGGGGGGAGGGGATGAACTGGGCTGGTTGAGGGATGCAGTGGGGGAAGGGGAGATTTTGAAACTGGTGAAGTCCACATTGATACCATATGGCTGCAGGGTTCCCAGGCGGAATATGAGTTGCTGTTCCTGCAACCTTCGGGTGGCATCATTGTGGCAGTGCAGGAGGCCCATGATGGACATGTCATCGTCTGAATATTCTGGGTGTAGAGGTGGTCACGGTTGGGGCCAAATTGGGAAGGCTGAAATGTGGACTGTAGTCCCTTGGGGATGATCTGGTTCCGTAGGCAGGTGCTGAGAAAGGTGATGTGGCTGTGGTACCTGGTTTGCTTCAGGACATGGTCGAGCAGTTTCAAGGCCGAAGAGATTACAAGAGAGTTGCAATGGGAGAGAGATTCCCTGAGGTTGGTCCGGAGGGAGGAGGGTAACTTCTTCAGGTTAGGCATCCCTGGAAGAGGCTTCGCAGTGAGGTTAAAATAGTATCAGAGATAATGGGAACTGCAGATGCTGGAGATTCCAAGATTATAAAATGTGAGGCTGGATGAACACAGCAGGCCAAGCAGCATCTCAGGAGCACAAAAGCTGACGTTTCGGGCCTAGACCCTTCATCAGAGAGGGGGATGGGGGGAGGGAACTGGAATAAATAGGGAGAGAGGGGGAGGCGGACCGAAGATGGAGAGTAAAGAAGATAGGTGGAGAAGGTGTGGGTGGGGAGGTAGGGAGGGGATAGGTCAGTCCAGGGAAGACGGACAGGTCAAGGAGGTGGGATGAGGTTAGTAGGTAGCTGGGGGTGCGGCTTGGGGTGGGAGGAAGGGATGGGTGAGAGGAAGAACCGGTTAGGGAGGCAGAGACAGGTTGGACTGGTTTTGGGATGCAGTGGGTGGGGGGGAGCCTCTTGCTCCCCAGAGGAGCTCGAACAGTTCATCCACTTCACCAACACCTTCCACCCCAACCTTCAGTTCACCTGGGCCATCTCCAGCACATCCCTCACCTTCCTGGACCTCTCAGTCTCCATCTCAGGCAACCAGCTTGTAACTGATGTCCATTTCAAGCCCACCGACTCCCACAGCTACCTAGAATACACCTCCTCCCACCCACCCTCCTGCAAAAATTCCATCCCCTATTCCCAATTCCTCCGCCTCCGCCGCATCTGCTCCCACGATAAGACATTCCACTCCCGCACATCCCAGATGTCCAAGTTCTTTAAGGACCGCAACTTCCCCCCCACGGTGATTGAGAACGCCCTTGACCGCGTCTCCCGCATTTCCCGCGACACATCCCTCACACCCCGCCCCCGCCACAACCGCCCCAAGAGGATCCCCCTCGTTCTCACACACCACCCTACCAACCTCCGGATACAACGCATTATCCTCCGACACTTCCGCCATTTACAATCCGACCCCACCACCCAAGACATTTTTCCATCCCCACCCCTGTCTGCTTTCCGGAGAGACCACTCTCTCCGTGACTCCCTTGTTCGCTCCACACTGCCCTCCAACCCCACCACACCCGGCACCTTCCCCTGCAACCGCAGGAAATGCTACACTTGTCCCCATACCTCCTCCCTCACCCCCATCCCAGGCCCCAAGATGACATTCCACATTAAGCAGAGGTTCACCTGCACATCTGCCAATGTGGTATACTGCATCCACTGTACCCGGTGCGGCTTTCTCTACATTGGGGAAACCAAGCGGAGGCTTGGGGACCGCTTTGCAGAACACCTCCGCTCAGTTCGCAACAAACAACTGCACCTCCCAGTCGCAAACCATTTCCACTCCCCCTCCCATTCTCTTGATGACATGTCCATCATGGGCCTCCTGCACTGCCACAATGATGCCACCCGAAGGTTGCAGGAACAGCAACTCATATTCCGCCTGGGAACCCTGCAGCCATATGGTATCAATGTGGACTTCACCAGTTTCAAAATCTCCCCTTCCCCCACTGCATCCCTCAACCAGCTCAGTTCATCCCCTCCCCCCACTGCACCACACAACCAGCCCAGCTCTTCCCCCCCACCCACTGCATCCCAAAACCAGTCCAACCTGTCTCTGCCTCCCTAACCGGTTCTTCCTCTCACCCATCCCTTCCTCCCACCCCAAGCCGCACCCCCAGCTACCTACTAACCTCATCCCACCTCCTTGACCTGTCCGTCTTCCCTGGACTGACCTATCCCCTCCCTACCTCCCCACCCACACCTTCTCCACCTATCTTCTTTACTCTCCATCTTCGGTCCGCCTCCCCCTCTCTCCCTATTTATTCCAGTTCCCTCCCCCCATCCCCCTCTCTGATGAAGGGTCTAGGCCCGAAACGTCAGCTTTTGTGCTCCTGAGATGCTGCTTGGCCTGCTGTGTTCATCCAGCCTCACATTTTATTATCCAAATGTTAAGTCTATTTTTCTCTCCACTGATGCTGTCAGACCTGCTGAATTCCTCCAGCACTTTCTATTTTTATTTCAGAAATGTAGTTTGACTCCTTTCTGCTAATAGTCATAGAATCATGCAGCAGAGAAACAGACCCTTCAGTGCAAGTCATCCACACTGACTAGACATCCCAATCTGACCTAGTCCCATTTGCCAGCATTTGACCCATATCCCTCTAAACCCTTCCTATTTAGATAACCATCCAGATGCCTTTTGAATGTTGTAATTGTACCTGCCTCCACCACTTCCCCTGTTAACCTGTTCTATACCCTCTGCATGAAAAAGTTGCCCCTCAGGTCCCTTTTATAATCACATCTTAAACCTATGTCCTCTAGTTTGGGACACCTCCAGCCTAGGTAATGGACCTTGGCTATTCGCCCCATCCACGTGCCTCATGATTTTATAAACATCTATAAGTTCACCCCTCAGCTCCTGATAGTTCAGGGAAAAATGCCACAGCCTATTCAGCCTCTCCCTAAAGCTCATCCTTCAGGTACGCCCAAATGCCCCACAACATGATCAAATGTGACTTCTTTCTTTTCTTTCATTTGATCAGAGATGTGGGTATTGTTAGCTCAGGGAACATTTATTTCCCAACCATAATTGCCCTTGCGAAGATGGTGGATAGCTGCTTCCTTGAACTACTACAGTCCATGTGGTGTAGAAGTACGCACAGTGCTGTAAGCAAAGAAGTTCCAGGATTTTGACCCAGGAACAGTGATACAGTACAAGTACTAACTACCCTCTAGTTAGCTGTTTAAGTGACCAAACTGAACTACAATCTGAATTTGACAAATTATTCAAAGCATGAAGGACACACCAACATACAGGAGAACATTCAGTCCCTGAAATTTGTTCTGCTATTCAATGAGATTCTGGCTGTTCTGCAATTGAACCCCATACATTGAATCTCTGCAATGTATCTTGTAGATGACATAGTCAATGGAGTGAATGTTGAAGTTAGTGGATTGGGTGCTGATCGAGCAGGATTATTTGTTTTGAATGTTGTCAAGTTTCTTGAGAATAACATTAAAGTTTGCGGGTGGCCCAATGGTTAACACCACCACCTCCCAGCACCATGGACCAAAGTTCAATCCCAGCCTGGGGTGACTTTCTGTGTGGAGTTTGCATGTTCTCACAATGTTGTGTGGGTTTCCTTCTATTATCCAAAGAGGTGCAGATTAGGTAGATTAGCCATTCTAAATTGTCCATAGAGTCCAGGGATGTGTAGGCTAGGTGGAGTATCCATGGGAAATGCAGGGTTACAAGGATAGGGGAGGGGTGTAGGCAGGATGCCCTTCAGAGGGTCAGTGTGGACTCAATGTGAATGGCTGGCTTCCACAATGTAGTGATTCAGTGATTTTTATATTGATTAACCAAATTAGGTAAGATAATTAGCCCTAACTGACAAATGACCATAGGCATCTCTTTCCATTAGAATGAACAATTGGTTTTATATGTGTAATTTCAAGGGCACAACTCTCCAAGTGTGGGGTTACCTGAAAAAGCAGACCCCTATGAGCTACAACAGCCAGCATGGAGATTCAACCTGGGCCATTGGATTCATTCTGCATCACCCTCTAGTTAGCTGTTTAAGTGACCAAACTGAACTACAATCTGAATTTGACAAATTATTCAAAGCATGAAGGACACACCAACATACAGGAGAACATTCAGTCCCTGAAATTTGTTCTGCTATTCAATGAGATCCTGGCTGTTCTGCAATTGAACCCCAAACAACTACCTTTGCCAAACAAGACTCTCCAAATTTCATCCTTCACAGACTGAAATGAAGCAAATGGCAATAGAAAAGTAACAATAAACAAAAGAATTTGACATTACAGGAGCAGAGAAAAGATCAGCAAGGGTGCAGTCATTCTCCGTAAATCATATGAATAGTTAAAAAGACTAGCATTATACTGTCCTGCTGCTCTGATGAATCTTTTGCACTTTGAAAACAATTATTTGCACCTATCACTTTAGCATAACGACACATTTATCTGAATATTCAACACACAAACTTGTCAACCTATGGTGGAAGAAGGAAATGAGAAAATGGAGAAAATGGGAAAAAGGAAACGCTTGCATTAAATGTTGTGTTAATTTTTAAGGAAGTCAACTACATTAAATGTTTCCTATTATCAATGTGCATAATGGTCTTGTAGTTTGTTACTCTAGACAACTACAGGCAGAGCTGGAGTGATAGGATGTTAATTTACGATGTGGTGAAATTCCAGGCGTTGCTTTGTTATGCTGAAGGCACTACATAAATGTAAGAGCCTAGAATCTAATAGTCTTTTGGGTTAGATTGGGACATTTAATTTAGTTGGCACATGGCCCCTCTGTCTGCTCCCTCTCACCCTCATACTGAGGCAGTAAGACCATAGATAGCCTTCCTACCATATCACCAACTACAAAAGAGAGGTTTGGGAGTCCTTGTCCATGAACAAAAGCTAGCATCCAAGTTCAGTGGATAGAAAGGAAGGAGAATTGATGGTTGGCTTTTATTTCAAAGGGAATGAAGTATAAAAGCTGGGACCTTTACTAAAGCTGTACAAGGCACTCATCAGACCATGTCTGGAATACTGCTTTGTGCCCCTTATCTAAAAAAATATGCAGGCACTGGAGGCAGTCCAGAGGAGTTTCTCTCGGCTGATACTATGTATGGAGGGATTGTCTTATGAGGAGAGGTGAATAGATTGGGCCTGTACTAATTGGAAGATGGAAAACTGAGAGGTAATCTTATTAAAATATACAAGATTCTTAGGGGACTTGGCGGGGTCAGTGCAGAAAGGTTGTTTGGGACAGAGCTGTGGGGGAATTTCTTCTCTCAGAGGGTTATGAATCTGTAGAATTATTTACCACAGAGGCTGTTGAAGTTAGGTCATTCAAGGCTGAGCTAGACAGATTTTTAAGCTGAAAGAGAATCAATTAATCTGGGGAAAAGACAGGAAAATGGAATTCAGGAAAATCAGATCATCCACAATGTGACAGAACGAGAGAGGAGACTTGATGGGATGAATGGTCTACTTTTGATCCTGTGTCTTATGGTCTCATGGAGGTCCTTCTGGTCATTAATCCCACTTAAGAGCTTTATCCTGGCACTGGTGACATTCAACCAATAGTAGGCAGTGAAAAATGGCTACACTGGAATCTCAAAAGGCAAATCCTGTTGGGTTTGACTGCATGCTTACTAGGGTATCCCTAGTTGTTAGCAGGTAGCAGAACAGATCTGCCACTTACCATTCAAGTGCCTGAGCAGCACTTATTCAGCAGATCTTCCAAAAAGGAGACTGCCTCTCAAACAAGGCCCTGTCATATGTTGTCACAATGAAATGGATTGAAGAGAAGCCCTTATCTCCAAGTCTCTCATTCTAGAAAACATTCCCTCCAAGCCCAGCAAAGGCAGATTACCTCACTGTTCAACTAATTATTTATCATGTTGGGCACAAAATTGCCTCTGATTTTACTTCATCAGTAGATGTCACACTGCATTTACTATGTCAAGAAATGCTGCTGAGAAGTTCAGAAGATGTGATAAGTCACTGTTGCAATTGTAGGAAATGCAGCGGCCAGCTTGAGTACAACACGATCCCACAGAAATTAGACAATGAGGAGGAAATCACTGTCATTGTTGTCAATTGAAGGGTAAATATTGACCTGGGCACTTAACCTCTAGTACTCAGACTTCCAGCCCAACTGTTTACTATGTCGTGCCGTGGAATCCATGAACCATGTATACATTGGTGGCAGGCAATTATTTTTCCAGTTATTTGAAAAATGTTTTCTTCTGCTTTTGGTTATCTTTCGACCCCATGCTCCTGATCTTCAGGCATCTGATGTGAAAGGTTGTGGGCATGTCTGAGGACCTCCTTGTGGGTCTGCCCCTGGGCCTGGCCAGGTCCAGTGGCTAATGGAGGGGGTCATAACTGCTGACCATCTGCCACTCTGCTATATTTATGATTGGGTATGCTTCAAGATGTCCACAATACTCTTGAAACCATTAGCGAGAGGTAAGCACTGCGTAGGGTCATTCTTTATATCTCCACCCAACTCCATCTTGATTTAGCCCCTTCCTATCTCCCTCACCTTTGATGGTCTGCATTGCCCTTGAAATGGGTTTTTCATGGAAATGAACCAATTGCAAAACACCAGTGATTTATAGAATCTCTAAAGTGCAGAAGCTGGCCATTCAGCCCATCAAGTTCCCATTGACTCTCTGAAGAGTATCCCACCCAGACACAATCCTACCCTACCCCCAAACCCCACTTTAACAATGGCTAACCCACCTGGCCTACACACTACAGGACAAATTAGAATGGCCAATCCACCTAACCTGCACATCTTTGGACTGTGGGAAGATACCAGAGCACCTGGAGGAAACCCACACAGACACAGGGAGAACGTGCAAACTCCACACAGACGGTTGCCCAAGGCTGGAATTGAACCCAGGTCCCTAGTGCTGCGAGGCTGCAGTGTTAAAACTGAGCCACCATTTACTAGTGGCCATTAATAGACTAAAGAAATACCATGATGGGAGAGAGAGAAAAAGATCAGTTGTTGTGAGAACATTCCTGAATATTAAAAAAATGCCGATAGTTCCGTTCTTCCCCATAAGAGGAAACAATCTCATCAAAATCTTCAGTAATTCAAAAGACTTTAAGATCAACCCCAGAGAACTGACCTAGCCTGTCATTCCTTTTCTAATAACTATCCCAACACATTTCTGGTATGTCCTTCTAACTTGTCTCCCTATTGCGTCTCTGTTATATGGCAAGAAGAACTGTTATGTGTACAGACCTCCCAGTGCCTTAAATGTATGTAAACATGATGTGGAGGTGCCAGTGTTGGACTGGGGCGGCCAAGGTCAGAAATCACACGACACCAGGTTATTGTCCAACAGGTTTATTTGAGAACACAAGCTTTCAGTCAGGTGATGAAGGAGCAGTGCAATGAAAGCCTGTGATTGCAAATAAACCTGTGGGAGTATAACCTGGTGACGCATGACACCTGAGTAGGTAAATATAGTCTGGTTCAGGTAAGAGGTGCCGTTGGTTTCTTTCGATAAGAGTCAGGCTTCAATGTTTGTTTCCTTGCTATGATACTGTATAGAACTGAACTGTGTTTGTGATTATATACATAAAGACTTTTTTTCAACGAATCATGTTTATTTTTGAAAGAAAACAAAGGTTTGATGAAAGTTTCCCCTTCATCTTTACTCTTCAATACCAAAACCCCAACCTGTTAACAATGGAAGAGCAAGACAGTAAAGCTGTGGGCACTGGTAGCACCTGTACCTCTGGGCCAGGAGGTCTGGGTTCAAGTCCCACCTGCTTCAGAGATGTGGCATAACGTCTGAACTCATTGTTTAAAAAGTATCTACAGAAATTGTCCCAACTGTAGTGATTGGGGTACAGCTTGGAGTTGAATTCTATGGGGTGTGACCTTATAAGCCTTTCCCTCATTAAAAATAAGAATCCCTGGAGCCACCCTGGTTATGATTGAAGACAGGCGTGTTGCTGTATGCGTGACAGTCCCTTTGACCGACCTCGGTGTGACAACAACCGGACTGTTTTCCTTGTGTCGTTCTGTGTCCTGACCCGCACGCAATGTCTTCAATCATTTATGAAATTTTCCTCTCCACGCGTTCGCTCCCTAACGCACATTCGTTTTTCCGAAGCGAATTCTTTGCAAAATAAAACAAAAGTAAGCAGAAAAAGAGAGAGGTGAAGATTTTTGTTTCATATTATAGAAAAGTCACCGATTAAAATTTGCCCATTATAAGCTCGGGGTGGGGGGGGGGGGGTGGCGTGAGGAATGAAATCACAAATTTTACCTTGTGCAACAGCAAATCAATTCCACACAGGATTTGGATAATTTTGTGTCCCGTTCACCTCTTTCTCACCTCGACTTAGCTTCGCAGAAAGAACGGGTTTTGCAAATCATCAACTTTTCGTTAATAACGTGCCCAGAAAAGATCAAATACACCCGTTCCATCTGGACGAGACATTTGTCCCAGCAGAGTTTCAGCTGTTGCCTTGAATCCGACACCAAGCTGAGATTCTTTTTAGCAACGAACACAGAACGTGCCTGGCTAAAGCGGCTTGTTCCTCAACACAATTAGCCAAAGCCGAAAGAGAATTTTGAAATGAGGCACAACGAAATGGAAACGATTCAGCACCGGGGAATTAGCAAAAGGAACACAAAAAGGTGTCACGGACAAAAAAAAATTGGATTTTAATTTAAAGTGTGTGCGTTCAACGAACACTGAGCAAATTGTTGGGAAATAAAGATCAAATAATCCACATTAAAATCAAACAGCTCGAAGTTAAAACAAAAGGTGTTTCTCTGGTGATCTTTAGAATAAGAAGTCATTTTAAATATTTTGTTTATACAAGTCTTTGTTTTATAACGTTTTAAATATTTGTGCAAAATATTTTTATATTATGTTAAATATTTATTTTAAAAATTATTTTTACGTAAAAAACGTATTTAAAATAATATTAAAAATAAATACCTTTCAAAATAAAAATATATAAAATACTATTAAATACATAAATAAGTATTTAAAACAATATAAAATAAAGTAGTTTTAATAAACAAGTATTTAAAATAAAATAAAAATAAATTTATATTTTCTTAAATTTTATATTATTTAAATGTTTGTTTTTATTAGGATGCTTTATTTTATGTTATTTTAAATTATTTCATTTAAAATATTTTATTTTATATAATTTTAAATATTTATATTATCTATAAAACTAGCAATTTTTATTGAAGTGACACGTCTCAGAATTATTAAACAGCCGAGCTCTGAAGAAAAGCAAAATGCTACTTCTAAGACCACCAACAAAGTGGGGGATAAAAGGAAGCGGACAAATGTTTTGAGGGGGAGAGAAAATGTGATATCGTGTTTCCAAAAGAGAGGGGGGGGGGGGGAGTCCTGTCTAGTCTCACCGAAGGGAGTACGGTTTTGAATGTTGCGTGCAAAGGATTTAAAGTTCATTGTGGATTTTCCCCTTAGGTAAACCCTAAGCTTGGGAGGCTTCGCACGCGACCATTAACCAATCAGCTCCCATACTTATAATTTTTTTAGGAGAGAAAAAAAGTTAAACGTCTATATTCAGGATTGTTCTATTGTTCCCAAATGAACGAGAAACATGTTTGTAATATTGCATAGGCAGGTGTGAAGGATGTGTGTCAGACAGGGCTTTTATTTCAGGGTTTGGGGGGGAGTTGTTAGCTTGATGAGTTGCGTGTCATCAGAGTGAACACCTGGGAATGACTTTTCAAAAAAAGAAAAAATGCAACAGAAAATGTATTTTTTCCAAAAAGAAAAATACACGCATTTCCGTTTACTTTGATTTTTTTTGAAGGGAAAGGTGTCACAGACCAGTGCACTCAAGAGCTCACATAGGCAGGCTACATGATCAGAAGGAATAGGCAGTTGACCTGCAAACGCAGGAAGGACCAGTCAGAGTGAGTTATAGTCGGGCTATGGAGGAGGATATGGAACATTGGTCACTGTCAGGGACTATTTCCTTAGTGGGATGTGTTGGAGCTGTTCATTATGATCAGTTCAACAGCACCAAAGGGACATAGCAAAGGTTCCTCTGTTCCCTACTCAGCAGGCTGACCCTTCCACATATTGACAACTGGTAAAATTGAAAAGTGATGTAATGGTTGGCATTAATTTAAATTTTCAATACAAAGACAGGAATTGTCACATTTGTTTGTATCTTCTCTTTTTCTCAGAACCATTCGAATTGTAACACATTAAACCTTTGTAACCCTACAAAACCTACAGAGGTTGTCCATTAAGTACATATCAATGCTGTGTTCAACAAAGGAACAGGAGTCAGCCATTCAGCCCCTCAAGCCTGTTCACCATTCAATGAGATCATTACTGATCTGCATTCTAACTCCCCATACCTGCCTTTGGCCCATTTCCTTAATACCTTCCTTAACAAAAATGTATTGATCTCCGATTTAAGGTTAACAACTGATCCAGCATCCACTGCCATTGTGGAAGACAGTTCCAAACATCCACCAACCTTTGTGCTTCTTATCATCTCTCCTGAACAGTCTGGCTCTAATTCTCAGACTATGTCCCCAGGTTCTAGAATCTCCGCCCAGTGAAAATAATTTATCTTTGTCTACCCTGTCTTTTCCTGTTAGTATCTTGAAAAGGTCGATCAGATTACCCCTAAACCTTCTAAATTGGAACCTCCTCTCACCCTTGTTACTGCCAGCGTAGCTCTCAGCTCTTCCCTGTCTCCAGCTGATCTACTTCAACTTTATTCCCCTCAACTACTCCCTGTATCACAAGTCCCACATTATCACCACTCACTGTCTTTCTAAATTCCATATTTGATTTATTGATTATTATTTATTGATTTATTGTCTTATATTGATGGCTTTGACTCTTCCTGACAAGTGGAGAAATAGTGTATCTATTTAATCAAAACCTGTCAGAATTCTAAAAGATCTCTGTCTACTCTTTTCAGGAGATACAGTAACATAGGTTGTTTATCCTCTTCTCATAGCCCTCAATTACAGGTTTACATATTAATTACTGGGTCATTGTTGACTCATTCTGAGGCATATGTGAAGATGGACTTTTCCCTAAACATCCAGAAATCTATGATCCTCTTCCAACCAGCTCTCATTAAAAAAAACCTACTCCCACTATTAAGATTTAGGGGAGATCTAGGAAAAATTGTAAATTCAGACTGTTTTCCACATCTAGAAGTCTCCTCTTAATGAAGAATGAACACTGAAGTTCAGCCTCATCATCATTTTCACTCTGCTAGGTCAGCCTTCATCTGACTGGGATCTCAAACCCAAGACTGATGATATACTTTGCTATGTCATGGTGATCCCCATATTCCTATGAGCTACAGAGGGTAGGACATTCTACCAATCACCTTAAATGCACAAGAGATCTCCCATTGTATCTTCACAACATCCTTCAAACACCAGTGACAAGGAAGGTGGACCAACAGCTTCTTTCCAGGGCAACTTACCCAGCACTGAGGCCCAAATCACTCAAAACCTGCTTTGCAGGGAGGAACATGTTCATAGGCCTAACATCAGAAATCTTAAACAACTGCTCCAACCATAACTCTGTCATGGCAGGAAGCTCTCAGAAGGAGATGGGGACATTTCAGGAAGCAACTCTGAAGATGACAAACATCCCTGCTGAGTCATGAAAGATCCTGGCTTGCAACAGACCAAAGTAGAGAAGCTTCACTCAGGAAGACATTGGACACATGTAGAAATGTACTTAGGAACATGAATGGGAAAGTCAAGGTGTGAAAGGGAGCACATAAACATCCAAACAATTCATCTACCCACCTGCACTACACACTGCAGAGAATACAAACTGTACATTAAATGTATTAGATATCTTAGAATCCCCTTGAAATGGATTGGAAGCACATCATCCTCAGTCTTAAGGAACTGCCTAAGAATCATCAGAGGAAATTGAAGGAGGTTCCTGTCTTCTTGCTCAGATTGGTTTTTATTTCACAGTGGTACTAAATCAAAAGTTCTTACTGGCATAATACACAGTATCAAGAGTGAATGCAACACTGAACACTGGAAGTTTTGTACAACATACAATGTTAGGAGAGAATTGATACTGTGATAGTAATGCTAAAAAAAATGCTAATTCCATCAGGGTCAGCTCATTGCTCAGCGAACAAAATCTGCTGTTGCTCAACCATGTTCATTAGATGGGTGGAAGCTGCCTACTCAAAGACCTTTGATTTGGTTACTGGGTGGCAAAATTCCTGGATGTCCAGACCTCTAAGACACGGATACCTGCAAGCAAGCTGTGAAGATGGGGTAACATTCTTCATCAACAGTTGGGAGGCAGTCACTATGGCCTTGTGATGCTGACTGTTTGGAAGGGAATTGAAAGAGGACGGTGAAAACAAAATGCTTAACCAGCTGAGAAGGTCCAGAGACGGTGGAAACTGAAGATACCTATCCATTCTCAGCTCTCTGTGTTTCTCTTCAGTGACTGTAGCAGAGACTGCCATGCTAGAATGGGGAATTTTGTGCCTCATCAGACAATACTTAACACAATGTTGACCATCACAATGTAAACTATTATCTTCCAGATGATGCTGCCACAGATTACAGGCTAATCATTTGATTCACTTTTAACTAGAATTAATACAGGAAGCAGTTTTGCCTTGGTCACAAATACTTCTCACTTCCATGTTCTTTGCCTTTCACTCCTGATCCCCTTCTTCATTACATTTGATGTTGATTGAATCTAAAGTTGAATTCACTTGCATTCTTTATTCTTCCTTCCTCCTGAATCCAATGTCCACTTCCATAGTGTGATCCAAACACGCTCTTTTTGTTAAACATTGGACATGGTTTTCAGACAGTGTTTGTTTTCTGCTAAAGGGTAACACACCCGATGTGTCATAACCCAACTTCAACCCTTTTTATGGCTCAACCTGCTGTATGATTCCAACATTGTTTTTATTTCAACATTTTAAGTCTGAACTCTGTTCAGAGGTTAGTTGATTTAAGCTACCCCAATTTTGTTGCAGCCAGGTACACTTAATGTGTGATTGGGTACGTTGAATAAGCCCACACAGCTCCCCACTTCCTGCTCTCTATAACCTTCTCCCCAAAACCTAAACCCAGCAGCCCCCAGAACAAACAAACTCACCCACGGTTCTGGAAGAGTTAATTTTTGCAAGAAGAATCCTCTGAAACATTGTAAATAACTGTTAGTAAAAGAAAATATCTGCGAGGTGTGCAATGGTTAAAGCATTAAATAAGGTTGTTATGTATTTGACTTTGATTGTTGTACAGATCAATGACAGGAAGATAAATGTGAAACTGCCTCTATGATGAGAGTTGGAATAACAGCCTCCTGGCAAAGTGATCAGGCACTTATTCTACACCTGGTCTACGCTGCAGCCCCAGCCCAGAGTGACATATCATCCTACTCAAGCTGTTTGATATTTTCAGGTTACACCTTGAAGTAGTGTTTCTGATGAGCTAGACATCTTGGTGACCTGGTCAATATTTATGCGTTACATTAGCTTATCAAAAACAGATGACCTGATCATTATCACATTGTTTCTGGAAGTTTGTTTCCTGCTGCATTTCTTGTGTTAAAACATTAATTACACTTCAAAAATACTTCATTGACTGTAAAGTACTCTGCCCAGAATTGTAAGAAACTACAGAAAGTTGTGTACACAGCGCAGACAATAATGAAAATCTATCTCCCAACCATGGACTCCATCCACACTTCTCGTTACCACGTAAGGCTGCCAACATTATCATAGACCGCTCCCACCCCAGTAATACTGTCTTCCAACCTCTTCCATCAGGCAGAAGATACAGAAGCTTATATACGCCTACGAACAGATTCAAGAACAGCTTCTTCCCTGCTGTTATTAGACTGTTGAATGGTCCTCACTAATTTCAAATCTAATATTGATCTTGCTTTATGCACCTCCTGTGCAGCATGACCTTGTATGCCTCACTCTGTCTAAACACTCTATGATCTGCATGTCCTTGTAAAGTATAATCTGCCTGTTCTGCCTAAACACAAGTTTTTCACTGTACTTAGGTACATATGGCAACAAAATATCAAATCAAATCAAAGTCTTATGAATATAAATTTTTGTCTTCATCTGCTAACCATTGACTTATATCCTTGACTAATTTGTTGTACTGTTTGATGGTTGTTCCATATTCTTCTCTGTTCCCCCATCCAGTAGCCCTTTTATGTCTTTCTTTTTCATCAGTCTTCAGCAGCCTGGAAAGCACCGTGGGATATTTTATGATAATAGAAAATTGCATTTATCTATTACTGTTAACATACTTGGATATCCCAAGGTGCTGTAAAGCATCAAGCGAAACACAAAGGTACTATATTATTCTAAGTTGTTCTCTCAAAATGATTAGCCTCACTGACGGATCATATTTTCTGTCCCCTGTTATATTTTGTATTTACAATTAAGTATTCATTTTTAGCAGAGGCCACTAAGTTTTCATAAGTAATTCAAACATCACTTGCAAAGACATTCATTTGACACTTGAAGTCCTGCATTTTACATGAGCTTATCCTTAATCTTACAACTATACTATTTGTTGCCTAATTCAGTTAAGATGAGAAGGTGAATTTTGCATCCAATTGCTTAGGCACAAACCTTTAAGTCAGCTAGTTTTAAATGTTGTTTTTCTTGGGAAACCTGGTTTATACTTCCTAAAGTGATCAACCTGTACAATAAGCAATGTTTCTCAGTCATCCCTGGGCTTTGAAATTGTTACCATTAGTGAAGATTTTCAGTGTATAACTCATTGGAATTCTGTCTGTGGATATTGTATTCAGAAACAATTCAGTTGTGATCAATTTTGTATACTTTTAGTCACTTTGCAGGATGTCAGTGCTGAATTCCCGCTCAAGATGAAAAGCCAAGGTCCTGTCTGTAATACTGCATATTACTTAGGATTGAAGAAAGTTGACAGTACAGTTGATCAGGAAGTGGTGATTAAAATGTGGTCAAATCTTCATATTGAAGGCCTATTTTGAATCCTCATTTAGTACAGAATAAAGGCCATTTAGCCCTTTATACCTCTGTCAGCTCTTGACAAGAGTTATCTCCAATTAATTCTACCCCCTAGCCTTTGACCATAGCTCTGCACAATTCCAACACTGACACTTCCAATATTTTTCAGTCATTCCTTTTCACCCGGTTATAGGAAGGATATTATTAAGCTAAAGAGGGCTCAGAAAAGATCAACCAGGGTGTTGACGGAAATGGACGGTTTGACTTATAAGGAGAGGATAGATATGCTGGAACTTTTTGTTCCCTGGAGAATAGGAGGTTGAGGAGTGTCCTTACAGAATTTTATAAAATAATGATTGATATAGATAAGGAATATGGCAGGTGTCTTTTCCCTAGGGTGAGGGATTTCAATACTAGAGGGCATGTTTTTAAGGCAAGAGGATAAAGCGTTAAAAAAGACAAGGGGCAATTTTTTACACAGAGAGTCCTTCGTGTGTGGAATGATCTTCCAGTAGATGTGATGGATGTGGGTACAATTACAATATTTAAAAGATATTGGATAAGTGCATGAATAAATGTTTGGCAGGATATGCGCAGGCAAGTGGGACCAGTTTTGTTTGGGATTATGGTCAGCAAGAATTGGTTCCGCGCTTTATGACTCTTATGTGTTATCAAAATTTCCACATCACCTCTCTTTTGAAAGTTACTTTAAAACTGTGTCCTCTGATTACTGACTGGTCTGAAACAAAGACATATGTAGTGATATGGGAAAAGAAGCAGAGTCGTAGGACTATTTCCAGAGTGGTGTCAAAGCGACAACATAGGCTGAACGGGCTAAAGGCCTTTTTTAGTGTGAAATCATTCTGTGATTCTACCAGTGACTATAGTTCAAAGTCTTTGTTGTCTTTAAAGTGCTATTAGGAAATCCAGAAAGTTTGTAAAGAAAGATTTGTATAAATACAAGTTCCTTCTTTAACTTCAGGGATATAAACAGTTATGAATGACTGAGTTATGAGGAAATCACGGTGCCAAGATGCTGTGATTACATAAAACACAAGTGGCTCATAAACATCACCTGAATCATAAAACAAATGCATTTTGTAACACACTGTTTTTCAATGTTATTTTGACAGGACAATGGAACATTGTTTAAGGCAATAGGTCAGAGGAAGAGTCAGATCATTTTATAGTTAGATATGCACAAAGCAGCTTGATTTTCCAACATTGAATAAATCATCACCTACAGCATTGGAATAAGAACTGTAATATGAGATAAGAATATTTTGACAATATCTAGGGATAAATTCTTTCCTTTGTTTCCATTGCTGTAATCAGCCAATTCTTCAAAATTTAACTTTACCGAATGCTGTACAAAGAGACATTGGCAACTGATTATCTCCCACCAAAGCCTGACAGCTACAATTATTTTTTTGAGCGGTCCTTTTTTTGTAAATAATTGACCATGAGATGTGTCTGCCCCTAGGAAGACTACATTTATTATCCATCTCTGAGAAGGTGTGCTGGGCTAACTTCTTGAACTGCTTCCATCTCTGTAATGAAAGTTCTCCCTAGTCCTGTCAGTGAAGCAGTTCCAGGATTTTGACCTGCTGGCTGTGATGGAGTGACAATTTGGCTCTAAATCAGGATGATATCCAAATTGAAGGGGAACTTGGGGGTGGTGGGGCCTCCATCCAACTGCTTGTCCATTAGGATAGTACAGATTGTGGACTGTTGAAATAACCTTCATAAATTGCACCAGTGTATCAACAAAGCAATAGTACGCTGATGCCAGTGTGTGAATGTTTAAAGTGCCAGTCCTGTGGGACTTAGGTGGTATTGATCCTTCTGAATATTTTTGGAGCTGCACTCATCCAGTCAAGTGCATTATACTGCTGACTTGTGCCTTGTCTATGTTGGAATGGGTTTTGGAAATTCAGGTAATGATTCACTTACTGCAGAATATCCAGACTCTGATCTTCAGTTGCAGCCAGAGTTTTTATAAAGTTAGTCCAGTTAAGTTTCTGGTCAGTGGATGCTGACAGTGGAGATTCAATTGATGTATTACCTTTGAAGATATGGTTACTTTCTGTCTTATTGGAAAAGATCAAATCCTGACACTTACAATGATGCAAACATTAACTTGCCACATATCAGCTCAAGCCTTAATATTGTCTAGGTGTTACTACATGTCACATAGACTGCTTCACTACCTGAAGTATTATGAGAATATTGTGCACTATGCAACCATCAACAAACATCTCATACCCAACTTTGTTGAGGATTGTTCAGACTATGACACTGCCTTGAGGAAATCTTTCAATAATCATGACCATACTCCTTTATGCAAGGTATGACTCCAATTGATGGAAAAGTTTTCCTTGATTCCCATTGACTTTAAAACACAGTCAATGACTCTGCTATAATTGAAAGTTGACTGATGGGACAGTAATTGGCTGTATTCAATTTGTCCTGTATGATGCAAACAAGACAAACATGGGCCATTTTCAAATTTTCTGAATACCTGTCAGTGTTGTAGCTGTACTGGAATAGCGTGCCTCAGGGCAAGGCTAGTTCTGGAGCATTAGTCATCGGTACTAGTTCTGGAACTATGATGAGACCCATGGTAATTTCTTTATCCAGTTAGCTCAGCATTTCTTGATATTGCGTGGAGTGAATCAAATTGGCTGAAGATGGGCATTTTTGATGGTGGCAACCTCAGGAGGAGGATGAAACACAACATTCACTCAGCCCTTCTAGCAGAATCTATCCTCAGTGTGCTGCCACTCTCCAGTGTTCACTCAGTATAGAGTCATACAGCATGGAAACAGACCCTTTGACCCAACAGTTGCAAATGAATTAGCTTCGTCTTTTGCATTAATATGCTGGGCTCTCCCATCATTGAGAATGAGAATATTCACTGTGTGACTTCCCCCATCCAGTCTCTGCGTCCCTCTGATTCAAGCTTGTTGTGCATCGCCTTTCTTCAGCCAATGAGACCCTACACTGTGGAATCCTACATTTCATAATACATAGTGTGATCAATCAAATTCAAACACAAATATAATTTTCAAAAATGAGATAAGATGTAGTGTTCTTCAAAATAGCGTCCCATTACGGGCACTGATTTGCAGCCTAAAAAGTACAAGCCAGTCACCGCCTTGATTATATCTGTAAACTGGTGAGATTAATTACTTGGTTTTGGCAGTAGGAAACAATAATCTTTAAAGGACAAACACAATTAATAGCTGACAATCCCATATCCTGTGCACTTTTGCAGTCACAGCAATATTCATGTAAGGTCCACCAATGAAATAAAACAAATAGTTCCTTCAACATAGTCAAACATCCAAAGCTGTTTCACAGGGATGTTATAAACGAGCATCTGACACTAAGCCACATTAAATAGTATTGGTCAGTAGGGTAGATTTTAAAGACCATCTTAAAAGAAGTGACAACTAGTTTGCAAAACTTTATGCCTTTATGATTGACTCCAGCAACCTCCTCACTACAGAGGTCAAACTAATTGGTCTGGACCTTTTAGAAGTATAATTGGTAAATACTTACATTAATAATACAGACTTTAATATTATTGAAACATGAGATAGGTCAAAGTTTTTCATCTTGCACTCATCAGGAAAAGCACTGCCAAATTTTAAACAATCATAATTATTCCTTCAGGAGGAAAAAGATGCTGGAATGTCAGTCCTGATTGGCTGAGGGATTGAAATAATGCATTGGTCTTGATAGGTGCAAGAAGAAGAGCTTTGGTAATGTGCCTGTCACTTTGGCAATGTTTACAAACAGCAACATTGGTGCTATTGACACAGTAATAACCAAGACATATCTTTAACTGGAATTTCTGGAGTCAGACTGATTTGTCTTCTCTCTCCAAAAGTACATCAGTCTGGTGCGATAGGGAATGAGGTGCCAGAGGAAGTGTTAGAGGTGAGTACATTTAAAAGACATTTAGATAGGTACGCAGATAGGAAGGCTTTCGAGGGATATGGGTCAGATGCTGGTAAATGAGATTAGTTTGTCTTAGGAAACCTGGTCAGCATGGACGAGTTGAGTCAAAGGGTCTGTTTCCATACCGTATGACTCTATACTGAGTGAACACTGGAGAGTGGCAGCATACTGAGGATAGATTCTGTGGGTTGATACCGGTCAGTGTCACTTTAAGTATTGCTCTTTATGTCAACAGTTGAATTTTAATTTTCTATTCGATTGGCCACTTCCTCCGTTATGCCATGAATGCTTATCCTCGTAAGCAGGCTAGCTCTGACACCTACTGAAAATTGCAATGTACAGTACAAAGTTCACATTTTTCAAAACTAACTAGTTGCTTAATTAAAAATACCACTGGCATAAATCCATATAAACCTGTGCTTCATTCAGTTATTGTAACTTAATCTGGGTAAATTGTTGCAAATTACTTTAAAAACAAACTCTAGTATCTTCCCACTATTTAAGTAATGGCAATGGACGTCAAAATGTACTAGCATCTATGAAATGCCAATGAAAAGATGCTAACTCATTGTTATAATACAAGGAAGTTCTATCAGCAGGCAGAAGCAAACTTTTTATCGATGAATAATTAAGAAGGAAGTTGTTATGAGCTAATGATGCAAGAATGCTGAAAGCTGTATCACCAGTAAGATGGCAAATGGGCATTCAGTGTTTGTAAAAACATGAATTAATGACCTAGAGAACAGAAATCTATATTTATATAGCACCTTCCATGGTCTTAGGGTGTCCTGGAGTGACTTTTAACCAGTGTAATGCTTTTTGAACCGTAGTCATTGTAACAATATGTCAACTTTTTTTTTGACCGACTAACAGCAATGTGATAATGAACAAATTTAGGGATACGTATTCGCCACCTGGAACCACTCCATGGTTTTTCTCTGAACCATGCTATGGGATATTTCCTATTTTTTGAAGACAGTTATCCAAAAACAACTGTGCAACATTCCCTTAACACTATCCAGACAGTTTGTGTGTTTGGAGTGCTGGACACACAACTTTTGGATCCAGAGGGGAGAAATGTAATGCACAGAGAGCCACTAGTGGCTTTCAGATAGCCAACTATAACTGAGGCCAGATTCCAACTTGAACAGTGTCAACTTTTCTACTTTTTACTTCCACACAGTACAACGTAGGAGCTCAGTATCTAGCATATGTGTATGTACTTTGCCTTCATTCCTTGAACTTGCATGGAAGGGGCTCGTGTGATGAAGTAGTAGTGCCCCTACCCCTGGACTGTGAGGCCCAGATTCAAGTCCCACTTGTTCCAGAGGTGTGCAATAATACCTCTGAACAGGTTGTTTAGGAATATTAGGTTACTTAAAAATCGAAATTGCATACACAAAGACAATGTTCCATTCCTGGCCAGGCCAAAATAGCCTGTTCCCTCGAATTAAAACACTAACTTTGAACAAATACAAGAGATTGTAGATTGAGTACCAAACACTCATTCTGATCAAATAAAAACTGAAAGAACTGAGGATGCTGGAAATCAGAAATGAAAACAGAAATTGCTGGAAAAGCTCAGAAGGCCTGGTAGCATCTGTAAAGAGAAATCACAGTTAACTGGACCTGGCAATGTTACCTCTGATGTCTCTCCACAGATGCTACCAGACCTGCTGAGCTTTTCCAGCAATTTCTGCTTTTGATTCTTCTTGACAAGTTTTCAGTGTGGGTAAGCAAACATTTTCTCTTCTTTACAGTGCTTGTTTGAGTTAGACACCAGGAACTGGAGTTCACTTTCATCACTGACACTATTAAACACAGGTAGTTCAATGAAGTGATAACAAGGTGTAGTGATAACAAGGTGTAGTGCTGGATGAACACAGCAGGCAAAGCAACGTCAGAGGAGCAGGAAGGCTGTGTTGGATTTGTCAGTCCTGGAGTAGCTGAGTGAAAGATCAATCTACCAAATGAGCTGTTTACAGTTGCACAACCAGAAATTGCTGAAAAAGGTTTTGAAGAAGGATCACTTGATCCAAAAAATTAACTCTGCTTTCCCTTCACAGATGCTGCCGGACCTGTTGAGTATTTCCAGCAATTTCTGTTTTGGCTTCTGACTTCCATGAACCATGATTCCCAGTTCTTTGTTTTATTTTCATAAAACACCTGTGCTGAGTGCTGGGAACTGCTGCTTTTTTGGGTATTCAACTTTAAAGTTATAAAAATGGCAAATGCTCTTTTTGAAAAATACATTCATAGTGTTATGAAGAGAAAGCATATATTCCTTGGATTTACATAAAAGGCCTCAGAATGAGCATAATCCTGTTACCACAGGTGAGCAAAGACTGAGGAGAGAATCTGGCAAGGTAGCTTAGTTAATACAGTGTGCAGCTGGAGGAACACAACAGGTCAGGCAGCATTGGAGGAGCAGGAAAGGTTACATTTTGGGTTTACACCCTTCATCACTACACCTGATCTGATCTCAGAATAGAACATTATTCTTATGTTACTACACCTGATCTGATCTTCTCAGCACTCCTTTTCTTCTGTCAGTTTTACTCCTCTCTGCAGTGACGTCTGTGGCTCACTTGGTAGAAATTTCATCTCAGTCAAAGGATTGTGGATTCATGTCCCATGACAGGATTTCATAGAACCCATACAATGTGGAAGCAGATCATTTGGCCTATCGAGTCACACTGACCCTACGAAGAACATCCAACCCACACCCTGTCACTGTAACGTTGCACCCTACGGGCAATTTAGCATGGCCAATCCACCTAACTTGCTTATCTTTAGACTGTGGGAGGAAACTAGAGCTCCAGGGGGAAACCCATGCAGACACAGGGAGAATGTGCAAACTCCACACAGACAGTCGTCCAAGGGTGGAGTCAAACCAGGTCCCTGGCACTACAAGGCAGCAGTGCTAACCACTGAGCTGCCATGCCACAGGAATAGCAGCTGATACTCTGGTATTGTACTGAGTGTATGGTGCATTGTCAGAGAGGCTATCTTTTGGATGGAGTGCTAAACCTAGGACCTGTTTGCATCTCCGGCTGGATGTGATGATGGTGGACTCCTTGTTCAATCATGTGCAATGAACATAAACATTTCAGTTCAATGGCCAAATGGTCTAATTCTGCTCCTATATCTTATAATCAATCTGTATATGATTTTATCACCTTTTGTAAGTCCTCTTCTGGCTGAAGAGTTCAATGTGGGCCCAGCATGGGTGTTCATGAGCAGATCATGTTTCCTTGTTGGTATTTGGGGAGTTTCTAAGACTGTGCCAACTCTGGCCTTCCTTAGGCCACATCGCATGTTATGAATTTGCCACAGTTGATGTTCAACGTTCTGAACCAAATGTCAATGTTTGTCTCCAAGAACCTGTGGTGTTATTTCAAGATGGAGCAGGGGAGTTATCCATGGAGTCTTCACCAATATTTTTATTGTAGGATAAAGCAGATTTAAAACAGGGATGAGGAGAAGTTACTTTGCTCAAATTTGAAATTCACTACCCCATAGTACAGTGGATGCTGGGACAGTGTGTAAATTTGAGGAGGAGTGAGAGTTTTATTTAGTAATGGTTTGAATAAGTTATGAGAATGGGCTGGAAAGTGGAGTTGAGGCTGAGATGAGATCAGCCATGATCGTATCACATAGTGGAACAAGCTCAAGGGGCTGAACTGCCCACTCTTAGTTCTTATGTTTTATCCCTCACCAGTATCACAAACTGGTCATTATTACATTGTTGTTTATGGGAGTTTGCTAAGGCCAAATTAGCTGTCATATCTCATCCATTAGGAAAATGATAGAAATTTTAAAAAAAACTTATTTGACTGTTAATTGACTTTGGAAAGTCTTAAAGTGATTGTTGAAGGCACAATGCAAATATAATAAATATAAACAATGCCAAATGAAACCGACAAAATATTTAAATCAATAGAGAGCAATAGATGCAGTTAGGATGTTTCCCTTGTTTCTCAACCTGCCAACCAGTGGAAATCATTTGAAACAGAAACAAGAAGTACTGGAGAAACTCAACAGATTTGGCAGCATCTGTGAAGAGAAAGCAGAGTTAATATTTCAAGTCTAGTATATTTCAAGTCTGAATAATTTCATGGGGGGAAGATCACAGAGAACAAAGAAGTGGATAATTTGTTTTTATCTCGGGCAATCATGAAACTTTGGAAAAACCCAGAACTGTGGGTGCTGGAAAAGTTCTGAGGAAGGATCACTGGACTCAAAACATTACCTGTGATTTCTTTCCACAGATGCTGCCAGACCTGTTGAGCTTTTCCAGCAATTTCTGTTTTTGCTTGTGAAACTTTGGAATTCTGTACCATAGACTGTTGTGGAAACTCAGTCACTGAATATGTTTAGAGATTGGTGTTGAGAAATCTGACAATGACAAGATACATTGAATGGTGGAGAAGGCTTGGTGGCGTGAAGTGCCTGCAACTGGGTGGCACGGTGGCTTAGTGGTTAGCGCTGCTGCCTCACAGCACTAGGGTCCTGGGTTCAATTCCAGCTTTGGGTGACTGTCAGTGAAGATTGCACATTCTCCCCGTGTGGGTTCCCTCTAACAGTCCAAAGGTATGCAGTGTCAGTGGATTGGCCATGCTGAATTGCCCATAGCATCCAGAGATGTGCAGGCTAGGTGGACTAGTCATGAAAAATGTATGGCTACAGAGATAGGATCTGGGTGAGACGCTGTCTGGTGTGGCAGTGTAAACCTGGTGGGCTGAATGGCCTGCTTCCACACTGTAGGGATTCTATGATTCTGCTCATTATCGAAGCTTCCTTTCTCCCTCAGAGAATGAGGAGACTAGCAGGCAGCTTTAGTAGTGTCAGGTCCACCATCATTTAGAACGTATACTGACTGAACACCCAAAAGCCTTGCGATTTGGCAAGTTTTACACACTATTAGCTTGAACTTCACTCAGCGGCTTGCTTCAATGTGATTCTAATCTGCTCTTTGCACTGGTTTAGTATTCCTGTTTATCGTGTTTCGAAGTTAATTTCGCACAATACAACATTATCTTAGCGATAAGAACGGCACGGAAAGTCAAATATCTCATTTGGGTCCAGATTATTGCTCTGCAACAGTATTTTGTCTTTGGGTAGCAATTTTAACGTAGTGACACTTCCCAAGGCACCTCACGGGAGTGTGATAATGCAAAATTTGACACCATATTAAAATGATCTGTACCTTGAAAACTGTAAAACAAAAATTCAAAGTCTGCACCCATCAACATGTATTCTGGTGTTACGTGGTTCCACACGCTATTAACATCAACATTGAATTGCTTTGTGGAAAACAGTAAATGAGTAGACGATTCGACACAAAAGAGGGTCCAGACCGAAATGTTAGCTTCCCTGCTCCTGTTATGCTGCTGGGCCTGTTGTGTTCATCCAACTTCACACCGTGTTATCTTACAACGCCAAAGAAGTTTTTATATTAAAAACAAAGGAAGTTTTTGCACCTGATCATGGTCCCCTGACATTTAAATTACCTCCTCTTGAGTGGATATTGGTGAGACGAGATAGACTCAAGTTACAGAACAACCTTATTGTCAATTACCGAAAGTGCACACTCGACTTTCCATTGTATTCCCAGTTACCCTACTCGCATGTTTAAAAAAAACGTATAACACAGGGACTCAAGCCAACATTTGAGATTCTCGATTCCATTACACATTACACGCCTGGAATTAAGAAGGAAATACTGTTACAATATATGATCAACAATAAAGGTCTTTTAGCACCTGCAATAACTATAATCTGAGATAGCGAGCCACGCCAGATGTTGTTGTTTTAATATTGCAACTTCTGGCGGATTGGAAAGAAGTTCGCAAGCATTTTCTCTGTCATGCACATGACTTTGTCATCGAAGACTTTTGGGTTTCTGGGAGCGTGGCCCAGACTCGCGCGGTTTACTTGCGGTCCACCGTAAACTTATTTACTTTCAAAGCTTCAGAGAGAGAGGGAAAGAGAGAGACCAGCGGCGTTTGATGTTCTGGTTCCTCCCAATTGCCTTTCGACACAATATACCTGACACACTTGGCTGTGACCGCATTGTTGCTGAACAGGCACATCAAGCCTTTCAAAGGCTGGAGTTTCGCGTGTGAATGAAATCGGTGTGTTTGCCTGTGTGTGGCTTTATCACGCTACACAGAGCATGTCAATGAGACCTGATGATGAAAGAGTCTCTCCTTGCAAAAGGCAGTTTGCAGAGGCTGGCGGAGTTTTGTTTTAGGGAGTGACAAAACTTCCAAAGATAGCTGACAAAATAAATCGATACTTTGCCCGTGTTCATCGTTGTTTGCATCTGCACCAATTGCAGCTTGATTGTTGCAAATTCTTCAAATCAAGAAACAGTTTTTTTAAAAAAAATTCAAAATATAATTTATTCGTAAGAATATCTTTGTGTACAACATGGTCACTAAAGCAGAGGTAACACAGTGTGGAGCTGGAGGAACACAGCAGGCCAGGCTGCATCAGACTAGCACGGAAAGTCGACTAAAGTGCTTAGGGTCACTGAAGCAATTCGGTTCTGTACAGTGGTATATAAAGTCAGAAGTCAGACTTCACCGGTTTATAATGCTTGTCCTGCTGTGCTCATCCAGCTCTACACCTTGTTATCTCAGTCTAAATCCAACAAGGTTTATCCAAAATCACAAGCTTTTGAAGAGATGCCCCTCCATCAAGTGAGGAAGGAGCAGGACTCCTAAAGCTTGTCATTTCAGACAAACTTGTTGGACTATAACCTGATGTGATGTGACCTCTGACCTTGTCCTGCCCAGTCCAACACCAGCACCTCCACATGATAGCAGATGAAGAAACCAACAATGCAGTTTGACTCGATCCAACAACAAACCCAAGACATTTTTAACTTTTACAGCATAATATTTACATATATTTGAGGCGCTGGGGAGGGTTCAATAACTGAATAGACCCCCACTTAACTTCAGCAGAAAGAACTCAGGCTGTGGTCCTTCCTCACTGCGCCTAGGCAGCAGCTGCCCCAAGCTTTAATGCATCCTTCAGCCCGAAGCCCTGATCCTTTGAATGTGCCAGTCTCCCAACAACACTCAGTTGAGGTCACCTCTTTGTTTTGAGTTGAAGATCCTCCAGGGACATCAGAGAATGGTAACAATATTAATATATACAATCATATATACATAATATATATATGCAACGGTAATATTTGGCCCATTTGCATGGCTGTCTGCAAGACCAATTTCACCAACCTCACTCTCCATGCCCTTTATAGTCATTCTGAAATTTTTTTTGCCTTCATTTGTTTATCCAATTTTCTTTTGAAAGCAACAGTTGAATCTGCCTCCACCCCAAGCCCAGACAGTGTGTTCCACATACTACCCTCTTGCTGCATTTTTGTGAAAAGCTTTTTGCTCCCATTTGACAATTGGCATTTTTGCCCATCACCTTAAGTCAATATCCTCTGGTTTTCAATCCTTCTGCCAATGAGTACAATTTCTCCCAAATGCCATTTATCTCGGCCAGGACTTCCCAAACCTTTCCTAATCATGACCCCACTTCAAAGTTTGAATATTATTGTAACCCACTTGGTGAAAACTGAGTGGTAGAGGGCTCGGGGAGGAGACCTACCAGGTAAAGGGGGTTGGGGAGAAAGGATCTATGAGATTGGGGTTCAGCTTGTAGCCTTGATACTGTGTCCAAATGGCTGAGAAACATCACTACAGCCAACTCCTTTTCCTCTGCTCTCAAATGGCCAACATTATATGTAGGACACAGCAAAAGTTCACAACTTTCTGAAACTCTCCTTGAAGTATGTCAAGGTTGGCATTAGTGACTGGGAGGGACTTGCTACAACTCTCTAAAATGGCGATGGCTGTCCATCAGGCTGCATTCTTTGCTGCCAGATTTACTCTGTTCAGAACCACTGCTCTATTTAAACCCGGCCCACTTGGTCATGCCAATCCAAGTTGAGATCCCACTTGTATTTGGCATAATGACCAATTGAGACTTGCTGTCTCTACTTCTTTTCTCCCTCTTTTTCTCCTCTTTGATTCAACTGACACTGCTGCACTTAAAAAGTAATTTACTGATGATAAATGATGTCCTAAGGAGAAGAATCTCTATGTATAACATCATCCTTTCTTGAACACAGACATAACCTGAATCTCCATTACTGCACTGAGGAAATTTGCCTTCTCCCTTCAGGTGGCTGTAAAAGCACCAATACCAAAGCACCAACATAGCACTGTTCAAAGAGGAGTTGAGGAGCTCTTCCATTCCCTTTGTCAACACCTAAAACAGACTGTCTTGTCATTTTTAAATTGCTGTTTGTGGAAGCTCAATGGATGGAATTTGAACATTGCTTGGCTCTCATTACAAAAGAAATTACACACAAAATAATCCTTTATTCATTACCAGACACTTTGTAACAGGCTAGTGTTGTGAGATATTACAAGAGTGCAAATCTTACCTTTGGCTGTTGGTATATATTCAAACACTTTACAGAGCAGATCCAAGACATTGTAACTGAGATAAATGGTGGGACTGTACTTTTTGATGGTTCTGTCAGAGGCAAGGAAGAATTGCATTTAAGTGTTGCCTTTATAAACCAAGGATGTTCCAAAGATCTTTGGGACAATTAGTTACTTTTACAGCTAATTTTATAATTCAGGCAATGTGGCAGTAAATTTGCACACAACAACATCCCACAAAGGGCAATGGGTTAATGACTAGATACTCTGTCAATGTGATATTGATTGAGGGATAATTATTAGTGTGGATACAAGCATTAATTCCATGGGTGTCCTTTAAAATAATGCCATGAGGTTGTTTACACACAAGAGTCTTGGTTTAATATATCATTTAAAGGATTGTACCATCCACAATGTTTCTGTCCCTAATTCCACACCGGAGTTTCGTCCTATTCTTTTGCTCTCAAGTTTCTAGAATACAACTTCATCCTGCAACCTCCAGACTCAGGAGGGATTGTGGCAACTATTTGGTGATTTAGGGTACAATCCCTTTTGAGACTGGTAACTTTTAAAATGAAATTCGAGTTTATAGTCAAAGAGCCTTGGAGATATGCAGCACAGAAACAGACTCTTCGGTCCAACTCATCCATGCCGACCAGACATTCTAAATAAATGTAGTCCCATTTACCAGCATTTGCCCATATCCTTCTCAATCCTTCCTAGTCATATACCCATCCAGATACCTTTTAAATGTTGTAATTGTACCAGACTCCAACACTTCTTCAGGCAGCTCATTCCATACACACACCACCCTCTGTGTGAAAAAGTTGTCCCTTAGGTCGCTTTTATTTTTCCCCTCTCACCTAAAATCTATGCCTCTAGTTTTGGACTCCTCCATACCCTATCAATGTCCTTCACAACTTTATAAGCCTTTATAAGGTCACCTCTCATCCTCCGACACTCCAGGGAAAATAACCCCAGTCTATTCAGCGTCTTCCTTCTAACTTCCTAACCCTCTTAACATCCTTGTAAATCTTTTCTGAACCCTTTCAAGTTTCACAACATCATTCCTATAGCAGGGAGACCAGAATTCACTTGGTATTCTAATAGTGGCCTAATCAATGTCCTGTACAGCCACAACATGATGTTCCAACTCCTAAACTCAATGCACTGCCCAATGAAGGCAAGCGTACCAAACACCTTCTTGATTGATGAAATAATCAGTTAATGACTTTAAGTTTAAGACTTTTACTGTAGCAAGTAAAGTTAAAGTTACATTGACTAAACAGTATTTCAGGAGGAAACTTTAAACTATAGAAAATATTTCTCCTTTAAAGATGATCAAAATCTCCTACTGTGGTTATATTTTATCTCCTAATTATACACTTCATTCACCAGGAACTGCTCCCAATTGATTATTACTCCTTTTTCCAGCCATATAATGTCTATTCCCAGAATCAGCTTTCATAGTGTGGGTTACCTTGGACAGGTCTGCCATTGGTCAAGCCTATGCAAATCTCTCAATTCATTTAAACCTTGGCAACTTGGTCACTTCAATCCCAATAGGAGCACACACCTTCATTTTGCAGAATGATCAATTGAAACTGCCACTATTTCTATTCCCTCTCTCCTCTCGCATTCTTTCAACCAAATTTGTCTATTCATAAGGTTCACTATATCTGAGGAACCCAGCCCAACAACATTTTCTGAAGAAGGGTCTCTGGACACAAGATATTGATTTTCCTTTCCCTCCACACATGCTGCCAGAGCTGCTGAGTTTCTCCAGTAATTTCTTCTGTTTTTTCAACAATGGTTTCCTTTGTACTCATCCTTTCTCAAAGCCCAACTGCGTAACAATATGAATTACATTGGCCATGTATCCAGATAAAACAGCAAATTAACTATCTGGGCACCTCAACTGCACTCATTCATGGAATTAACTACATTGTTTAAAGTATAACCTTTTGAAAAATCTGGAATTCCTAATATATACCTTGGACTCAGAAACCATCAGTCTATGCACTGTCAACACTTCTGCTCTAGTCATTGCTTGTGGATATGAATATCTTGCACTTCTGACCAGTAGACCAAACTGAGTACTTCTTTTAAGCTTTAACAATCAAGTCACTCAGTCTTCTTGTCAGCAGAATTTATAACAGATCATATTAACTCTTCATTTCTCTGATTTACCCAAAGTTAAACACATAGTCCTGAAACCAATCTCATAAATGTCATCAGAGATGATGGGAACTGCAGATGCTGGAGAATCCAAGATAACAAAGTGTGGAGCTGGATGAACATAGCAGGCCAAGCAGCATCTTACGGCAGCACAAAAGCTGATGTTTTGGCCTAGACCCTTCATCAGAAAGGATGACCTACTCTGATGAAGGGTCTAGGCCTGAAACGTCAGCTTTTGTGTTCCTAAGATGCTGCTTGGCCTGCTATGTTCATCCAGCTCCAAACTTTGTTATCTCATAAATATCATGTTTGTTATGCATGTATATTCACCATGGTTAAAGCAAATCAAATTAAAATGTAAAAATGGAGAAAGGAAACCCTGCAGGTTGATACCCAGAGCAATTTGTATCAGGAATGATCAAAGGTCTTTTCATTTGGAGCCATAAACTGTGATACAGAAAGTTGACACTCATTATATGACTTTGGATTGGATTCAAACGCAAGTTTAGACAGGTGAGCTAACAATAGTTTTCAAACCATTATCCCATTTCAACTTCAACACTTCAAACTACAGAGTAGTCCTTGCACATGCATTCAATTTTTGTCTTCAATTCCCTTGCAGCGTTACAAATTTTTGCTAATGCTGTGTGTTCTGTAGATCATTTTGAATTTGTTGACAGTACACACAATGAACAGCAAGACAACGCTAAGTTTATGAGGGAAAGAAAAGATAACTTAGATAATCACTGTTAGTTGACACAAAGCTTGATTTATAAAGACCTGTGAATGACTGATGGAAGAGAGGCTCATGTGAGGGAAAGAATTTGTTAGTTCCTGCAAATCTCGTTTCATGATTTTAATCCACTCCACCGTTGCCAGATATGCCTTCATCTACCTAGTGACATACTTCAGAATTCCTTCTCTAATCCCCTTCTGATCCAATCTCTTCTTGAAATTCCCACCTCAAATCTTATCTCTTGACTGTCCTCAAGTACCCTGGTGTCAAATGTTGCTTGGCACCACTCTCTGACATATTTTTACTATCCTTCTTACTATAGTAAATTTGCTGTATAAATGCAGTTTGTTATTGCTTTCCACTGCTACAAAAGAGTTATTACAGGAATCCACATAGTACTTTTTTGACTGTTGACAGGATTCAGACAGAAGGAGGATCATGGGAATCTTTCTGGATTTCAGAAGAAACAAGGGAGAAAGGCCAGAGCGGTGTGACAAGCATAGCAAGATTGCCTTGAGAACATTTGTGAATGAGTAGGATGCTGGGGGCTAAAAGACACAAGATTATTTTGTAGATAGAAAGCATTTTCAGGAACTTGCCCAAACCTGTCTAATTGGATAGTCAAATATAATTATAATTGAGATAGAGTGTAATAGGGGCTACAAATGTTTGTCATATTCTTTCCATCACCTGCCCTTTGGGGAGGTGATGGCCTAATGGTATTAACACTGGACTGGTAATCCAGAGACCCAGCTAACATTCTGGGGATCCGGGTTTGAATCCTACCAGGGCACACGGTAGAATCTGAATTCAATAAAATATCTGGAATTAAGAATCTAATGATGACCATGAATCCACTGCTGATTGTCTGGAAAAACCCATCTGGCACATTAATGTGGGTGGCACGGTGGCTCAGTGGTTAACACTGCTGCCTCACAGCACCAGGGACCTGGGGTTGATTTCACCCTTAGACAACTGCCTGTGTGGAGCTTGCACATTCTCGCCACGTGGGTTTCCTCCGGGTGCTCCAGTTTCCCCCCACAGTCCAAAGATGTGCAGGTTAGGGTGGATTGGCCATGCTAAATTGCCTGTAGTGTTCAGGGATGTGTAGATTAGGTGGGTTATAGGGGGATGAGTCTAGGTGGGATGCTCTGAGGGTTGATGTGGCCTTGCTGGGCCGAAGAGCCTGCTTCCACACTGTAAGGATTCTATGATATACGAAACTGGCATCTTTACCTGGTCTGGCCTACATGTGACTCCAGACTCTGCAGTCCCTCACTTTATTGATTCTGAACTGCCCTTTGGGCAATTAGGGATGGGCAATAAATGCTGCCTGGTCATCCGATTAATGAATTTTAAGAAACTTCCAAAGCAATATAATATCACCTATTTCCACATGTGTTCAGCCCATTTAATCTCCAGACCTAATTATTTCAGAGCTATTCTGGCCAAACCTCCCACTCTATCCTTCCATTTGCATTCATGCCCTTCCCCCTAATTACCCCAGCTCTTCAATCCTTTCAGATCTCTGCTCTCTCACTCTCTGCTCTTGTGCAGCTCTTGGCATAGAGTCATACAGTATGGAAACAGAACATTCCGTCCAAGCAGCCCATAATCCCAAACTGAACCAGTCCCACCTACCTGCACTTGGCCCATATCCCAATAAACATGGCTTGGGGGCCGCTTTGCAGAACGCCCTCGCTCGGTTCGCACTAAACCACTGCACCACCCAGTCGCAAGCCATTTCAACTCCTCCTCTCACTCCTCAGGCGACATGTCCATCCTGAGCCTCCTGAGGAGCCACCATGATGCTACCCGAGGTTGCAGGAACAGTAACTCATATTCTGCTTGGGAACCCTGAAGCCCATTGTGGACTTCACAAGCTTCAAAGTCTCCCCTCCCCCTACCACACTCCAAAACCAGCCCAGCTCATCCCCGCCTCCTGAACCTGTCCTTCCTCCTACCTATACCCTCCTCCCTCAAGCCCCACACCCATTACCTAATAACCTCAATCTGCCCCCTTGACCTGTCTGTCTTCCCTGGGCTGACCTAGCTCCTCTCTACCTCCCCATCTACACTTACTTTTACTGGCTCCATTCCCCCTTTTTGACCTGTCTGTCTCCTCTCCACCTAACTTCTCCTCTAGCCATCTTCTCTCCCCCTCCCCCTCTCTCCCTATTTATTTCAGAAACCCCTTCCCCTCCCCCATTTCAGAAGAAAGGTCTGGGCCCAAAACGTCAGCTTTCCTGCTCCTGTGATGCTGCTTGACCTGCTGTATTCATCCAGATCTACACCTTGTTATCTCAGATTCTCCAGCATCTGCAGTTCCCACTACCTCTGAAACATTTCTTTGTGTTCTGCAGACTCTCACTTTATTTCAGCCCTTTCTCAAACCTCCTTTAAAACTGGCCTCATTGACCAAGCCACCTGCCACTTTTAAATTAGGAGGACTAGGCCATTCAGTCCCTCATGCCTCCTTTTCTATTCAAATAAGGTTTTTGCAGATCTGCCTTTGGCCTTATCTCCACATTCCTGCTTCCCTTTTAATTCCTTTTCTGGCTTGTCGTGTGTTTTTAGTCTGACTAGGCCTCTAACATGTTTTGGGTCATGTTTCTGAATTAAAGCACTTTTGAAAGCAAAAAGTATGATTGTCCAGACTAGCACGTTATGGTGAAATTAATCACAATCAATAATAGAGATTTGTGCCTGTTACTAGGCTCTTGCTGAAGGCAGTAACTGATTGGCGATGCACCAAGCAGTATATCAGGAATTTAAGATATTTGGAGCAAGTTACCGTATCTTATAGTTAGCAGATAAACTTCCGGGAACATTTTGGAGATGCCCCTTAGCCAGACAATATATGTGAGTGAACAATATTTGTGTCATTTCACAGACCCATCAATCGTCCGTAAGTTTTGTCATTTAAAACAATAGAATTGCCATGCAATGCCACATTTAAGGAAAAAAACTTTCGTAAAGAATTCGAAGGCTGAGCAAATTGATGTAGGATGACAGAGTTGTTTTACTGAATACTTAAGCTTTTAAATTGGGGCTTTCAGATCTATTAGCAATATCAGTGAAAAAGCTTTTGAGCTTGCATTGTCAAGAAAGAAAGTGACAAAAATGATGTGTACGGCAAGTATTCAATATTAGTGTCCGAGGGTCAGATGTAGAATTGTTCAGTTTCATGACTAAACTATCTCTTTCTTTGCTGCAAGGTGAGCCTAAATTAACAGAGCACCCTCATCCACTTCAGTTATTCCATGGACCAGTTGCTCCTTGGGCCTCAATAAGTGGTATTAAAACACCAACATATGGACTCAGAGAAAGTAAGAATTGCAGATGCCGGAGTCAGAGATAAGACAGTGTGGAGCTGAAGGAACACAGCAGGCCAGGAAGCATGAGGGGAGCAGGAAAGCTGATGTTTCAAATTGGGACCCTTCTTCAGAAATGGGGAACATGTGGACAGTTTTGTTGTCAGGGCCCTTCAAACACCAGGTACTTTGAAGCTGGCCAAACTCATGGCAGCCAACAGACAAAGTAGGCTTTTTCATGGGTTGAATTGGCAGAAATTAAAAGGTGTAGTGTTTAGCAAGCTGGCTTAAGATGTTTGCAGCAGTCTAGAAAATGTAAGCTGGCTCAGAAGATGAGGGGAGAAATTTAGTTTGGGTTCTCTTTTATGTGATAGTTGTTGACATAAAAAATAAGGCAAGAAAATCTATGATTGGACTTTTGACAGATGAGAGCCAGCTGCAAACAACAAATAGATGATTATGCAAATAAAACCAATTGAAAACCTTTATACATTAGTTTCATTATGGGCTCTGGAAAGAATGGGTTTCAAGTGACAACGCAATGCTTTCTACGGACTTGCTTACTCCGAGGCCATGCACAATTCATTGTCAAGCGATGAAGAAAGAAGTAAAGCCAGAATCAAGGCTAAGAATACTGCGTGGTTATTCACCATCAATTAATTTTCCAATGTCCATCAAGAATCTTAAAAGAGTGTTTCACCATATGTGAACTCTCAAGTAGGGAAAATGTAGTTCCATTTCATAGCATCTTTCATGAAAATAGACTGTGTCAAGATGCTTCACAGCCATTAAGCCATAGACTCACAGAGATGTACAGCACAGAAACAGACCCTTCAATCCAACTTGTCTGTGCCAACCAGATTTCATAAATAAATCTAGTCCCATTTGGCCCATATCCCTCTAAACCCTTCCTATTCATATACCCATCCAGGTGCCTTTTAAATGTTGTAGATGCACCCACCTCCACCACTTCCTCTGCCAGCTCATTCCGCATATGTACCACCATCTGCATGAAAAGGTTGCCTCTCAGGTCCCTTTTAAATCTTTTCCCTCTCACCTTAAATCTATGCCCTTTGTTTCTGACTCCCCCATCCTGGGGAAAAGGCCTTGTCTATTTACCCTATCCATGCCCCTCACGATGTAATAAACCTCTACCTTCTGCCTTTGATGCTCCAGGCAAAATAGCCCCAGCCTATTCAGCCTCTTCTAATAGCTCAAACCCTCCAACTCCAGTAACATCCTTGAAAATCTTTTCTGAACCCTTTCAAGTTTCACAACATCCTTCCGACAGAAGGGAGACCAGAACAACATGCAGTATTCGAAAAGTGACCTAAACACCACCCTGTATGGCCACAGCATGACCTCTGAACTTTCTGTACTCAATGCACTAGCCAGTAAAGGCAAGCATACTTCTTACTATCCTATGTATCTGTGGCTCCACTTTCAAGGAGCTATGAACCTTCACCCCAAGGTTTCTGTTCAGCAACACTGCCCAATTAAGTATTTTGAAGAGGTTATTTTGCAGAATAGATTAATACACAGCGGCAAGGGAAAGGTATCCAAATGAATCAGAGAAAAAAATGGGCAGATAATTTGTTTTTGACAATGTTGCTTAAGAGATAAATGTTGGCCGAAACACCTGGAATCTTCCTTACTCTTCTTAGTGTGACGGTTTAATGTCACAGCTAAGAAACTATATTTCTAGTAATATTCCTCTGTCTTGCACCAAGGTATATTTTCATACTCAAGACTATATGTTAAAATTTCTGGAGTGAGGATTCAACCTATACCTTTGTCAACTGGGAGACAAGAGTGTTACCGTTAATACCTAAAGCACATAAGGATACAAGCACACCATATACTGACTGCGACATTATGACAATCAATAGACATTTCAAGTGGCATAATTTTCTGCCTGCTATTTCAATGGATTAATGCCTCTAACTGAGTCATCAGAAGTAAAATGCAGGATGGTATTAAATAAAACAGAACCCTGAGGATACTGGAGAAATAAAAAAACTGAAATTGCTGGAGAAACTCAGCAGGTGTGGCAGTGTCTGTGAACAGAAAGCAGTGTTAATGTTTCAAGTCCAGTGACACTTCTTCAGAATGAATTAAAAATGTATTTAAAACAGCGTAATAAGTATTTATTACTGATAATACAGAAAATAATTATGCTCCTTACGACGAAGCTGTTACTTTAACAAGTTATTTTGTCCTTTTTTTAAGAGGGATTGTAAGCCAGAGGTAGAGAGCTATCTTGAAAAACATAAACAATTTGTGAGGTCTTGGGTTTTTTTAAAAGTTGGAACAATGAAAGCAGCCTGGGTGTGTCCAGCTCTCGCAGACCAGGCCTTCCAGTTTTTCTTTTAAGTTTTTATGTTTAATCTTAAGCAGACACTTTTGGGGTCTCAAAAGAATTGGAAACTTCAGTGAATGTCTCCTGGCTGTTATACTCTCTGAATTTTCTCTTGATGTTTTGTTCCTCCTGGATTGGAGAACTGCATGTAAGAATCTGTGTCTGAATATGCCTTTTAGCCAAGGAGTATGTTTATGGCATGGAACAGTTAATTAATTATAGGTTCTGCATCTATTATTTGGTTACGTTTTCCGATAGTTAAGTTATTCTAGATTCATCATTCCTGTTTCTATTTTAACTATCATATTTAAATAAATTGTGTTTTGCTTAACATCAAGTAGTTTGACCAGAAGCATTACATCTGGTACGCAGCACTTCACATCTACCTTTAAAATAAGAAAAAGTTAGGGTCTGGGCTACTTTTAAAAATTATTTTGAGGGATCTGATCCGGCCCATAACATTCTCCATCTTATTTGCAAAATGTAGTGTAATCATAGTTGTCAATTTATGACAGTGCTCAAAGCTGGAAAGAAAATGCTTTTATTGTATTCATTGGTGAAAATATTGCAAAGTTGGATAGGAAGAGACACCAGGTATTGTTGGTCATAAACTAGATTCTCATTCCCATTTCTGTGAGTGAAGTATCTTGGATCTCTGCCATTTACAATGTAAAAAGAGCAAGAGCATTTGTTGGCTCATCGCTGCTTGTTTGAGAAAGCAAATTGCCAAAGAGGTCACAACTTATCACATATTTGGCTTATAAAATTAAACTTTTACTATGATTTTCTTATCTATGTTATGTTTAGTAAGCGATTAAGAAATCTAATCCAATTTGCTAATTTTCTGGGTTTTAAATTTTTGGTAACTTCTTTTCACTTCTGAAGCTACAATGATTCCACAACAGTTGGGAGGTTTGCATGGACAAAGGCCCTTTTATATTGCAAAAGAGAATGACAAGGAGACAGTGCAATTCCAAGACAGAAATATCAATATGTTTTAACGAGTAAATCTAATTACTCCATGTCTATTGAGTTTCAACAAAATCTGTGCTATATCAACGTATGCCTTAAACTTCTGTGAATACTTACGCATTGGAATATAGAAAGTATACAGCAAGTGATCTATGAACCTCCTTTGCAATCAATAGCTAAATAATAAGGAGGTCAGCATGTGCGATATTATCATTGTAAACTGGCAAATATTGTGTTACAATTTGGCAATTTTGTTTATGGAGTCAGGCAACAATTTGAAACAGAGAATCACTTTCTTTGCAATTAAAGGAAACCAGTATCTTAAGTTAAAGTCATCAGAGTGTTAACAGATCTGAGGGCTGCCCTCTCATTATAGAGAGTTGACATGGGATTGTTTGATCTGAAGGTCACCATGGCTCAGATAAAGAGGTGAGATTAAGAAGGAGAATCTGTCATAGTAATGTTAACTGATGCAAGAATTGAACTCATACTGTCGGTGTCAACTATACATTGTAAGTCAACTGTTCAGCCAAATGAGCTAAACCAAGAGCGAATAAGAACTACCAATGCTGGAGTCTGAAGGAACACAGCAGGTCATACAGCATCAGAGAAGCAGGAAAGCTGGTAGGTCCTGATCCAAACCACTAACTGGGCAGGGTATCATTTGATAATTCTTTGTTATGTCATCACTAAAGTAGTCAAGATAATGAGAGTATAAAATACTGGCAGAAATTCCTCTCACAGACTACAGGCAACCCACCTGTAAAACTCATTTTTGCTTCATTGTCCAAGACAGATCGGCCCCTGGAATGTGTTGGATTCATGTGCAATTAAGAGATGGAGTCTGCTCATCTCTTATCTGTGTGTAGAAGGGATGGTAAGCACAAATTATATTAAACTATTGCTTATGCAACTGCCCATCATTCCACACCCATACATTCCTTAACTAATGCATCTTACGAAAATAATTTCATAAACCTATTTTCTCCATAAAGGTCCAAAAATCCCAACATTGGAAAATTTCCACTTTGATGCTTTGTCTTTTTCTCATCACAAGACTAATCTCCTGGATGACAAGGCATTAAATCTGGAATGCGCAGGAAAGTCTCACGGAGGACTGCAGCAAAATGCCTTCAAGTCATTGTATTAGAGTCAGTTGTTGACTGGATATAGCAGATGGTAATGAATCAAAAATGTGACCCTGGTATCATTGGATGATTTTATTAGACAACATTTGCAACTTGGAGTATGCAGCTGGAGTGCAAGTTGGGGATGTGGTTGGAAATGCTCTGGAGATTTCTGATTTCTACCTGTAACAGCATGCAGCTCTTTATGCATTCTTTATTATATGCATTCATGAGAGCATCACTGGCTGGCCCAGCATTTATTGCCCATTCCAAATTGCCCAGAGGGCAGTTAAGAGTCAATGACATTGCTTTGGGTCTGAAGTCATGAAGGCCAGACCAGGTAAGTATTTCCTTTCCGGAAGTGCATTATAGAGTCCTGGAGTCATAGAAATGTACAGCACAGAACAGACCCTCAATCCATCTTGTCTGCTGACAGATATCCTGGATAAATCTAATCCCATTTGCCAGCATTTGGCCCATATCCCTCTAAACCCTTCCTATTCATATACTCATCCAGATGCCTTTTAAACGTTGCAACTGTACCAGCCTCCACCACTTCCTCTGGCAGCTCGTTCCACGCATGCACCACCCTCTGTGTGAAAATGTTACTCATTGTGTCCCTTTTAAATCTTTTCCCTTTCACCTTAAACCTATGTCCCACTCCAGGGAAAAGACCTTGTCCATTTGCCCTATCCATGCCATGATTTTATAAACCATATAAGGCCACCTATCAGCCCTTGATGCTCCAGGGAAAATAACCCCAGACTATGCAGCTTCTCCCTACAGCTTAAACCTTCCAACACTGGCAACATCCTCGTAAATCTTTTCTGGATGTTTTCAAGTTTCACAACATCCTTCCTATGGCAGGGAGACCAGAATTGCATGCAGCATTCCAGAAGTGGCCCAACCAATGTCCTGTACTGCTGTAACATGACCTCCCAATGCACTGTTGTATAAAGGCAAGCATACCAAACACCTTCTTCACTATCCTGTCTACTTGCAATACCATTTTCAAGGAATAATGAACCTACACTCCGGAGGGATTTTCCAACCATTGACAATGGATTCTTGGTCATCTTTAGATGCTTAATTCCAGACTTTTCACTGAATTCAAATTTCACAATTTGCTGTGGCAGGATTCAAATCCTGGTCTCCTAAATGTTACCAGGGTCTCTGGAGTAACAGCCCACTGAGAGCACCACTAGACCATCACTACCCACTCCTCCTCACCCTCTTTATAAAAGCACATTTCAGAAAGAGATACAGAGCTTCATTGTCATGGTTCACCATAAGCAGTTCCATAACCAGGCACTGTATTCCTTGCAGAGACACAAAATGAGGCAACTGCTGCTGAAAGGCCATTAGCTTGGTGAAAGCTCTTCTGTCTGAAACCACATACTCTGCCATTCAAAGGAGTTACACTCCAGTGCCTAACTCTGTCCTGAGGGACATACTGAAGTCTGGGCAGCCACTGTAAAAGCTTTTTTTAAAATTCATTTGTGGGATGTGGGCATCGCTGTCTGGCCAGAATTTCTTGCCCATCCCTAGTTGCCCTTCAGAAGGTGGTGGTAAGCTGCCTTCTTGAACCGCTGCAGTCCACCTGCTGCAGGTTGACCCACAATGCCATAAGAGAGGGAATTCCAGGACTTTGACCCAGTGACAGTGAAGGAATGATGATGTAGTTCCAAGTCAGGATGGTGAGTGGCTTGGAGGGGAGCTTGGAGGGGATGCTGTTCCCATATGTCTGCTACCCTTGTCCTTCTGGATGGAAATGGTCACTGATTTGGAAGGTGCTGTCTGAGGATCTGTGGTGAATTTCTGCAGTGCATCTTGTAGATAGTACACACCACTGCTACTGAGCATCAGTGGCGTCAGAGGCGGAGGGAGTGGATATAGTTCCAATCAAGCGGGCTGCTTTGTCCTGGATGGTGTGAAGCTTCTTGAGTGTTGTTGGGGCTGCACTCATCCAGGCAAGTGGGGAGTATTCCATCACACTCCTGGCTTGTGCCTTGTGGATGTTGGACAGGCTTTGGGGAGTTAGGAGGTGAGTTCCTTGCTACAGTATTCCTTGCTTCTGGCCTGCTGTTGAAGCCACTGTGTTAATGTGGTGAGTCCAGTTGAGTTTCTGGTCAATGGTAACCCCCAGGGTGTTGATACTGGAGGATCCAGTGATGGCAACACCATTGAATGTCGAGGGCTGGTGGTTAGATTGTCTCTCATTGGTGATCATCAAAGCTTGGCATTTGTGCGGTGCGAATGTCACTTGCCACTTGTCAGCCCGAGCCTGGATATTGTCCAGATCTTGTTGCATTTGAACACGGACTGCTTCAATGTCTGAGGAGTCACGAATGGTGCTGAACATTGTGCGATCATCAGCAAACATTCCCACTTTTGACCTTATGATGGAGAGATGGTCATTGATGAAGCAGCTGAAGATGGTAGGGCTTAGGATCCTATTCTGAGGAACTCCTGCAGAAATGTCCTGGAGCTGAGATGACTGACCTCCAACAACCACAACCATCTTCCTACGTGTCAGGTATGACTCCAATTACCAAAGAGTTTGTCGCCTGGTACCCGTTGATTCCAGTTTAGCGAGTGCTCCATGAGGCTTAACAGGGAACCACCCTCCCACCATGATATATAGACAAAAGAGCTGGAATAATGGTAAAACGCCTTGGGCTACATGCAGCAGGAAGCAATTACTGACACATAAATATAGATGGGCTTTTCATTTTAAGTGGAGCGAGGCAAATTAGACTACCATGTACTCTACCTAATCTAAATTACTTGTTTATTAATTTTGTGAATGGAGTATATTTGGAAAGAAATTCAGCAAAGAGGCCTGTCTGACAACATGCTATGTTCTTATCTCTAATACATACCCAGGTTGACACAGACTATACAGAATCCTGTAGTTTGCTTGAAGCTTTCCCCACAGTGGAAATCAATAGCTCATTGACTACTGCACAGACAAAAATGACCAATTGTTATCCAAGCTTACTGCCATGTATTTTAATCATTGCAAGCTCAACCATCTACTAATGGTATGGATTTGTCAGTATTTCATTTGGGACTATACATATTATTCAATCAAGTTTTTGAGAAGATTTGTAGCTCAGGTTGAGGTTCTGGATGTGAGTTTGCTCACTGAGCTGGAAGTCATTTCATCACCATTCTAGGTAACATCATCAGTGAGCCTCTGGTGAAGCACTGGTGATATGTCCCGCTTTCTATTTATGTGTTTAGGTTTCCTTGGGTTGGTGATGTCATTTCCTGTGTTGGTGATGTCATTTCCTGTTCTTTTTTCTCAGATGGTGGTAGATGGGCTCCTAATCAATGTATTTGTTGATGGAGTTCTGGTTGGAATGCCATGCTTCTAGGAATTCTTGTGCGTTTCTCTGTTTGGCTTGTCCTAGGATGGATGTGTTGTCCCAATCGAAGTGGTGTCCTTCCTCATCTGTATGTAAGGATACGAGTGATAGTGGGTCATGTCTTTTTGTGGCTAGAATGGTGACAAAACATCTGAAAATGAACCTTCCAGCTCAGTGAGCTAACTCACATCCAGATATTATTCAATAATGATTCCAAATTGAAGCATTTGTATTTAGATCGGATTTGCTATTTCACAGTGACTGTCATCCATGTTTGTAGCCCTGAGAAAACACTAGAACATGATATTTCCTCTACTTGACCAATCTCAGTTTGAAGAAATTTAAGACCTCTGGAATCAGCTTTGATTCTGGATCTTGTGCTATAAATCAATGCTATACCCTCAGTACACAAACATCAAGTGTCACTATGTACTGAGGTTGTACCTGTTACAAGGATCGTAGAATTCTCCAAGTGGTCGGATCATTCTGCATCACCTGTCCTTCATGGAGAAACTTGCAAAGAAAATGCCTTTGCCCACAAGTCTATCAGGAAGTGGTCAGCACAAGTGGTAAAAGGAGACAATGGATTGAGCCATGTTGCTTCCTGAGCAAACTGCCAAAGCCGTTTGGCAGAATGCCTCATTGCCAGAATTTTCCAACAAACATCTAGACATAGCTTTGTGATAATGAAAAGGGCAGTACCCATCAGAGATAACAGAGTGTGGAGCTGGGAGAACACAGGAGCATCAGAAGAGCAGGAATGTTGATGATCACAGCACCAGCCTTTCCTGCTCCACTGATGCTGCCTGGCCTGCTGTGTTCCTCCAGCTCCACACCATGTTATCTCTGACTCCAACATATGTCGTTCTTACTATCTTTGATCCCATCAGATCCTTCATCTACTCCTTGTTTCTGTGTGAAACCATACACTGCCCTTGAAGCAGCTGCAGGGCTGGGTAGAGACTGTCACAAATCTCCTTTTGGTGTGTGTCTTTGCAAAAGAAGTCTGCAGAGAGATGCAATGGTTATTGTTAAGGTTCGTCCCGAGCACCTCCGTGACACAGAACTCTGCTCCCAGACGCACACTGAGACAAATATCAACTGTGCCTGGAAGACTATCAACTTGGTGAAAGATTCCCTTTGGTCTGCCTGAAACTTGTTGGTCTTCCAGAACAAGGAGCTATCTTTGACCGAGTGTTGCAGACTGGTTCATTCCAAGATCCAGGACTACATACTAAGGGATGCACTAAAGCTTGGGGCAGCTGTTGCCAAGGCACAGAGGGGAAAGACTACAGTCTTAGGCTTTTCTGCCAAAGTTAAATGGGGGTCTGTTCAGTTATCAGGCACTCCTGGTGCCTCCAATACATGTAAATAGCATCTTGCATATATAAGAAATTCTGTTTGTTTGTTGGAATTGTCAGGAAAGTTAAGCTCTAAGTGTTCTCCAATTACAAAGATGTACAGAACTGACCTGTAACAGTGACTATGTATGTATATAATGAACTACTATGAATAAGGTATATTCTTGAAATAAAAATACCAAATAAAGCCACCTTTGTTTCAAAATAATTATCATTGGTTGCAGGTGGATGGGTCTGAAAGGCTGGTGCTGTGATTATCAACATCACAGAAACCCATCAGATTTACTTCAGGCTGCTTGCTTCAAGTATTCCTTTCTAAGAAATGATCTTGTTGATAGAACGTCTTACAGCCCTATACACTCAGATACACACTATAATGAGAGTCAACAAGGTCTCCTCCTCGTTTTAGAGGGAACGTAAATAATTTGTTAATATATTTAGTAAAGGTTATTTTCTTGCAATGGATTGAGTCCCAAAATGAGAGATGTCATAATTTCACTGTATTCCAGAAATGTCTGAATTAAACTTTTATATTCCATCTATAGATAACTTATGAAAATATATTTTTTGCAATCAAAAAAAAGCATTCCTTCAACATTTCTCAACTTCCCTATTTTTATTCACTGCAACATTTAAGATCTTACCTTGACCCATTGAGGCCCAAAGCTATGGACTTATTCCCCAAACTTATTCCCCAAGCTTCTTATAACCTAATTCTTTGAACAAGCATTTAGTAATTTTCCACAAAGTCTCCTCCTTTGGCTCAGTGTCAATTTTTGAAACCGGTGATGGTGCCCGGATAGACTTTGTGGCAACAGTATACAGGACAAAGACGGTGACTCTACTGCCACATTTAGCGCACTAGAGATAATTTGCACACAAGTCAACATGGAGCATTTTGCATACCTCAGTGATGCAACAGTCAGAGTTATTCACTGTCACATTCATAGTGGCGCCAAATGAATAATGTTTCTCACGAACACTCGTTATCAGTGTGAGACCAACTTATCAGTAGGAGTCCACCTATCTCGAGCAATCATACTGCTGTTTCAGCACTGCACTCCAGGTTGATTTATATTTACATTTGGCATCAGTTTTAGCACCCAAGATAATATGGCCATGAATGCCATAAACAAAGTATAAACGAATTATTGAAAGTTGGAATCATAACATAAAGACAGTCTCATCATTATAAACAGTGAGGTCTGCGCAATCCTGAAATATTTTCCAGCTATGAGCGTCCTCACTATTTTCTCTTGATCAGTATTTTTCCAACTGGAACTTATGGACAATCCTCCACATGCACAAGAAAAATCCCTGGAGACTGCATTAAAGTTTTTGTCAGGCTGACTCAGCAGAACCTGATAGTTGCGAACTTGAAAGTGTAAACAGACCTTCCCTGCAGGATTCTGCCATGTTTATATCTTGCTTGACTCAACTGCATTTATTCTTAATTAAATTCCATTGTTAGAATGGGATTGGTTTAATTGCACTATCCTTAATATTAATGCAGCTCATATTTAACATGCAAACAAAAGTAAATCACTTGTTACATAGGGTGCTGTGAAATCTCTGCATTTTTCCTCTCCTTGCTTCTTTGTACAAATGCATGGCATATTCATCCTACAGTAATCTGACACAATCCAAATCTCCTACTACGGAATATACAAGGTGAACTGCAAACAATAAGGCAGATCACATTTGTTTTGACCAATAGGCCTACTTTGATGTATGGCCTGTTGGGATCTCTAGACAATAGGCCTCCAATTTCCTGGCTAGGTGCACAGTGCAAAAACACAAGTTTACACTGAAAATACAGGTCACATGAAACGAATTGGAAGTCCACAGCAAAGTCATAATAGCTTTCTGCCAGATAATGTTACTAACTTCAAAAATAATCCTTGAAAGTGCTGGAGGATCATGTGAATACTTATATGTGTGACTGCCTTGAGACTCATCCCATCCGTCTTGTCGCTTGAACATTAACAGAATGGTAGATTACTCATTAAAAAGTTACTATTCCAATGATTAATTTACAGAAGTTGGTTTATCAGAGATCGAAAAGGGGCATGAAAATGAATGGGACCTTTTAAGAGAAATAGTGCATTTACATAAATAAAAACATAAATTGCTGGAAGAGCTCAGTAGATCTGGCAGTATCTATGGGGAGAAATCAGTTAACGTTTTGGGTCGAGTGACAGAACAGCATCTACATAGTTTTTTGTTTAATCTGTCTATAATCTCGCAGCACCTAACTCTGAAGTGCAAAAGAAAATTGTATTGTACGGTGACACATCAACTTTTCCGTCTATATATTTCCACTGACGTCGAACATATTTTTGGTGGGACTGCTCAAGGATTCAGGATGTAGTTCAAGACAGATGATGAGCAATCTGCTGCTCATTGCACTGTGCCATGGGATTATGCATATCCATTTGAATTACCAAGGAAAAGGTAGCTGCGAACATAAAGATAAACTTGAGTCATCCTCACAAGTTGGAATCATGCATCATGAAATCTCATTCAGATAACCACCTTAATTAGTGAAATGACAGGAATGAATAGGTCAGAAAGTTCAATGTGAATTTTTAAAACTTTCATTTGGTGTTGGATTGCCTGTCTGATCCCTTAAGAGTTTGTTGCGGGTTTTTAAAGTCTAGATATGTACAGAATTCTGATTGCAGCTTTCCAGTGTCATCAACATTTGCAAATTCATTGACTGTTTGGGAGGGTTCCCACAATGCTGGTATGATGCTGGCATAATTCAGAAACAGAATACATCAATTAGATGCACTCTAAGGTTGGGAAAAAAAAGAGGAAACATTAGTTGGTCGTGCTGCAACTGGTGGCTTGAAACTCAAAACCTGATCATGATTCTGTCCCCAGTGACTGTCACAAGCTGAAGCCAACAGTATATATTCATGTTGTGCTCTCTTGGCTTAGCGCTGATCATCCAGCCTCATATCATATTCATTATCAATGTTCTCTGATTCCAGCTTCACAACATTCCTATCCAGTTCTCCATCAGTGATATTCTGATGCTTTGTTTAATCATCTCCTGGTTCAATTTTCTTCAATGCTTCACCCAAGATTCATCATTCAGGAACCACAAAGCTGTTCTACCAACATCCTATCCTGCATTGTGTCCAGCTCACCATTCACTCCTATCCTCACCAGTCACAATATTTCTCATCCCCACCAACAAAGTATTGAACATTTGGGTCCTTATCTAAACATTTCTCCATGGTCTTCCCTTACTCATCTCAGCAAGTGCCACGTGCTGAATATGCCGATGTCGATCCTATTTTCTTCAAATACAGACTTCTTTTGCAGATCCTGGGAATCCAGATAGGACAAAGATGTTTTTCCCAGCCCTAACATTAAATGAATCTGGGAAACAACTGATAACATTTATTTCACATTCACAAGTTTAATTTTCCATTCTATAATCCATCATAATTTAAAGGAAATCAGTAAATTTCCTTAGAAACATATTTCACCAATGCCCATATTCAGGAACTCTTCTTTCACCCTATGACCTGTATGTCCTTGTTTGCTAAGATCTGCCTGTACTGCTTGTAAAACAAAACTTTTCACTGTACTTAGGTACGTGACAACAATAAATCAAACCAAATCAAATTCTACAGAGATAATGGGAACTGCAGATGCTGGAGAATCCAACACAACAAAGTGTGGAGCTGGATGATCACAGCAGGCCAAGCAGTATCTCAGGAGCACAAAAGCTGACATTTCGGGCCTAGACCCTTCATCAGAGAGGGTCTGATGAAGGGTCTAGGCCCGAAACGTCAGCTTTTGTTCTCCTGAGATGCTGCTTGGCCTGCTGTGTTCATCCAGCTTCACACTTTGTTGTCTCAAATTCTACAGAGTGGTGTGTGCATTGGGTAAGATTTGTTTTCTTTTGTGTGCAAATGGTGTAACAGTAATGTTGAATTCCAGTTTGACGAGATTTTTCATTCATTGCAGATGAGCATCCTGATTTATTTGAAACGAATTTCAACCTGATCGCACCACACTGCAGCCAAAGAATTAAAGACCGGCAGCGGTTATGATAAAACTTTGTTTAAAATAGCAGTTTGGAAGTTTACTGAAGCACTGTACTTGTGTCGCTTGACCTGTTGCGTGAGAAGCCAAGCCAGTGTAATCAGGTCCACCAGGCAATACTCCAGAAATGTACTAATCATTAACCATTTTTCTTTCAAAAGCAGCATCAAGGTCTTTTAATGCAAAGCCAATTCAGGTCAAATAAAATACAGCCCCATCAAAATTTGTTGAGAAGATCCTTCCTGACGCCACTGATCCACAACCTTAAAATTTCAGTCAAAAAAGAAGTTGGCTTTGTGCACAGTTTTATTTTATTTTTATGACCCTCAAAAACAAGAAGTAAAGCTCTTGCAGATTGAATAAATGCTTCACAGCCCTCAGAAGGTGATTGAACTGACCTTAAGAGCTGCAGTCTGTAGGTCTGATGCCTTCCATGGCCCTTCATAATTTACAATATGGATCTGGAGTCTGGGCCTGTTGCCATTCTGGACAGAAGCTGCAGTGAGCCTCCCTCAGCCACAAACTCATATCAATTTGACTTGAAACCACATGGGGCTGTCAATCACTACAGCATTGAAATATGATTTACCGGAAGTATCCCCTTGGACCAAAGGCACTTTTTGAACCTACCTCACCTCAGCTTAAATTTCCTACTGTCTCTAGAAGTGCACGTATGCAGCAGCTCTCTCCTGAGAAGGACCATCAGAATCTCAGTCAGGCTGGAGCCAAGCTATGTAAACATGGTTCTGCCTGGCTGCATCCCAAACCTCAATACCTGCCTTAGTTTTTGGATAGCTTAAAGAAAGTATCGCAACTTAAATATTTCAACATTTCAAGACAGGAAATAGCAGATTCAAATTAGTGAATGGTAACAAGAGGGCACAGATTAGCAAACTATTAGCAAAAGAAGCAAGAGAAATATGGTGAACTATTTCATGCAGTAAGTGGTTAGGGTCTCAAATGCGCCACCTTATTGTGGTGGAAGCAGGTTCAACAGAGGTATTCAAGAGCAAAGTGGATTATTATCTGAAAAGGAAGAAGATATAAAGGATGATGAGAAGTGGCACATGGTTGAGTTTCTCTTGTGAGGAGTGAACACACAACCAATGGATCAATGGCCACCTTCTGATATTTAACCATTCTGTGATTTTGCGAAGTTCAGGTCTGGTGGCAGGAATTTCTGCTTGGCACAGGACTTAATGATGGCATCTGTGCACCTTAAAAACAGGGAGAATCTTCAAAAAATTAAGAAATAGGAGACATGCACAGGAACTGAAGCCTTGCCCAGATGAATGAGCTTCTTTCTCCATTATGGAATTGTAACCCTGTCTGAGAGAAACATTTGAAATGGCTGCACATGGAATGAATCACGTTAGAGTGCACTGACCATTTCTGTGAGCTATTGAGGCAACTGGTGGCACAGCAAGATCCCAGACAAAACAAACAGAATGCTAATCGATTCCATTCAATCTTTTGCTGACACTGGATCTCCTAATGCCCACCTAAAGTATGAGTTTAACATCTTACCTAAAGAGTTGCATTGCAACCCCTCTCGCTCCCCCATCATAAACTGATAATGCAACAGCAGAAATGTAATTTTTCATTGTCTCACTGGTTACACTCTTGTCTCCAGGTTACACAAAGTTGTGAGTTTATGCCCCACTCCAAGAGATGTAAATGCACAATTCAGCCTGTTATTGGACATGGAACACTGAGGGAAGGGCTGCAGTGTTGGAGCCCTGGTCTTTCAGATGTGTCCACAGTCTCAGGTGAATGTAGTAGACCCCCGGACACCAGTTCAAATTTAGACCTGAGGTCCCACTCAAGTGCCCTGGTCAGTGCTAAAACTTCAGCACAGGTTATCTGGTCACGTAGGTCAGGGCCTCTTATGCTGTAGGCATAGAGTCTCTACCCTTGAGCCAGAAATTCTGGGTTCAAGTCCCACCTGCTCCAAAGGTCTGAAACATGTCTGTTAAAAATATCATCTGGTCATTTCCTTCCTTGCTGTTGCAAAGAACTCCTGATGCTAACTCCTGGAGCAAGGCTTCCAAAATACTTGAATAACTTTCAAGATGGAGATTATGCAGAGCTCTTCCAGCTCAAGGATATGGGGAGAAAGTAGGAACGGAGCACTGAGTTGGATGGTCAGATTGAATAGGCTAGCACAGCACAAGGGGCTGAAGGGCCTATTCCTGTTTCTATGTAAAGACATTATTGTGAGTGATGTATGGCAAACCTCGTTTATTCTCGCCACTGTGAATATTCATGGCTCTGTAAAAAGATAGGGAGTGACGGTAATGGGGGGGGCGGGGTGCGGTTGTAGGGTTGTGCCGTCGAGACGGTGCACACGCTTGAAAGAAAAGATTCGGGGTGAGTTGGCAAGAGAGAGAAGAAAATAAAACTTCTCGCTAAAGGTCATTTTCTGTCCGAAACCAGAAGTAACAGACAGAGAGGGAGGGAGAATAGTGATGAACTGGTCGCACGCAAACATTAAGGAGAATAGCCGGAGGGAGGGAGCGAAGCGGTGCTTTCAAAAGTTGCTTGCACTCTCGAAATACACCTCCAACTATTGTTGCTGCCACTTGGAAACATTCTGTTTGCTGATTTGTAAAAAAAGGACGAGAAGAACTAAAGTGCCAATAGCTTTCTTTCAGCCTCAGGCGACATCAGTTTATATAAAGTTTTATAAATGAAAAGAAAGCCAAAGTCGCCTTTGCAAAAGGAGGAAGAGTTTTGTTTTGCTTTTTCTGTGTCTGTGTGTGTTTGTGTGTGTATGAATGAGTGAGTGAGTGTGTGTTTGTGTATGAGTGCGTGTGTGTATGTCAGTGAGTGTGTGTATGTGAGTGTGGGTTTGTGTGTATGAGTGAATGTGTGTGTATGTGTGAGTGGGTGAATGTATGGAAAGTTCCTATAGGTTTGGCCATCGCAAGAGACGCAGGGCACGGAGCAATTTTGTTTTAATTTTGCAGACGGACTGGAGTTTGGAGCGAGACAAACGTGTCAGCAAAGTGCAAGTCGCCAGTGTACAACACACACCTTCAATAGCTTGTCATTCCCAGTAGTGGCAGGAGGCTGGGGAACGCAGCTCTCAACCACAACGCCTTGTAGCAGGGAGCTAACTTGGAGCGTTGCTCTGATGAAGGGTCTAGGCCCGAAACGTCAGCTTTTGTGCTCCTGAGATGCTGCTTGGCCTGCTGTGTTCATCCAGCCTCACACTTTATTATAACCCCTCCTGGCAGACCGACCTACACTGCAAACTGTCAAAATTGCTTTTTTTTTAGAATCGCTTTGTTGAAAAAAGTAACTTTAATCATTTTAGATAATAAACATAAACTAGATCAAGTAGATTAGAAACGTCCCTTTATTCCCTCTCTGGCTCAATTCAAACTCCTGAATTTTTACAAGTCAGTTGTTAAACCAGCGATGAGAGGGATTTTCTCTGCCCCTCAGCTCCCGCCGTCATCAAGGGACAGAAGAGGGGCGCAGAAGTGGGTTTTGCTTTGGACTCGGCCGTGTTTTTACAACAGTGAGCGCTGACTCCCGGGTTGGAAAAGGGTCACGTTCGTGTCGATAAGGAATCTGACTTCCAAAGGTACACCAAAGCCGCACGCCAGTCAGTTTCGCTCGTCACTCGGCTCCCGGCCGGGCACGCAGCGGCCCTCTCACGCTAACAGCAGCTTCCCACATTGCAACAAGTGACGACATTTCCAAACCCTCCCATTGGCTGCAAAGGCACGTCACGAAAAGCGCTACAGAAATGCAACGTTTTTTTGTTGTTCCTTCTGTAACTGGGGCGGTGAATTTTTTTAAAAAGTGCTCGTTGTTTTGTCTCAATTCTTTCCAAAGATATAATTTATTCATTAAAAAATCACGTCTGAGTACATACAGAGGCTCTAGAGCACATCTGTGCAGTGTTTAAAGGGAGAAAGTAGCATAGATAAAACGACGGGATACTGGGATTAACAGCCGAAAACAAAACGCTTCTGTGCATGTTTCCCAATAAATTCTTTACGACTAAATTTTACTGCAGCCAAGTTTTCCAATCTTGCTCAGTAAGTCCTGGCTTAATTGCTGCCTAATTATGGCTGAGAATTTCCGGCAATGTAAATAGGGCGAGACCACACAGCGTTGAGCTGCAATATACGTGGGAAACTCAAATATCACTGAAGGGCTGATTGACATTGGGAGCTCAAACCTCACATTTTGGGTGATCTGCTGGTGGTGTCCCCACCTCTCATCTGGGAGGCCTCGGTTCAGATTGGGTTTAAAAACGTCTCTGAAGAGGTTGACATAAAAAGCAAAAGCCTGATATTTCCCACTAGCACAAATTTAACCTCTCCAGCAGTTGCCATGGAGAAGGCACCTGTTAATGATGAATGGCAGTTAGCTGCCAGGCCTTGGTTAGCTATTCAAACAGGCAGGTTAATTGTGAATGTTCAAGATGTTTCCTGAGAAATGAACTGGAGAATAGCTCTCACCCTATTTTGTTTTGTTGTGGTGAAACAGGCACAGTGTGCATACACATTTTTTCTGCCTACAAGAAATAAAGCCCATTGTCATAATATATGTAGCTTCATACATAGTTCAGTGCATGACACTATGAGTTTGATTGACAATTCTAAACCAGTTACTAGTGTAATTCTTTGCACACTTTGGATTGTCCAGGTCCAATTGCAGAATCACATATATTGAACACTTTGTTGCATGTTTTGCATAGCCTGGCAGTTGGCTGTCAATCATCATTAACAGGTTTTTCATGACAACACCTCAAAGGGAAAAGGGTTTGTTTCATAATCTTTCTCAATAGACACTTTTATATTGAGTATTGATAATGCAACCACTAAAACAGAGATTCAGGACCACCACATGTTGCTCTTTTAGGCATTTAATGGTGCAAACGCACCTCAATTAGTATTGTATTCAAGACACTTTCCTGAATTGGGGCACCGCCAATAACACTCAAGAAGCTTGACACTATTCATGACAAAGCAGCCTGCTTGACTGGCTGCTTATCCACTCCCTCTACCACAGATGTTCAGAAGCAATAGCGTATACTATCTACAAGATGTACTACAGAAATTCACCAAAGATCCTAAAACAGCACCTTTTAAACTCATGAGCACTTCCATCTAGAAGGTCAAAAACAGCAGATAGATGGAACACCACCACCTGCTAGTTGCCCTCCAAGCCACTCGCCATTCTGACTTGGAAAAATATCACTGTTCCTTCAGTATTGCTGGGCCAAAATCCTGGAAGTCCCCTCTGTAATTACATTGTGAGTCTATCTACAGCACATGTATTAAAGTGGCTCAAAAAGGCAGCTCATCACCACCTCACAAAGGCAACTAGGGATTGTCAATAAATACTGCTCAGCCAGTAAATAAAAAACATGCAGTTAAATTCTACTCAAAAGGTTAGAAGATTATCAATAGCTGTTTGTGAAACTAAACAACTGTTGGTCTCTGATGTGGGAAGACTGTAGGTTCAACAGCAAGCTGCAAGTCTGCCAAGGATCGCATGTCATCATTTTCAACCAACACTATTTTAAATGGGTTTCAAGGAACTGAAAGAGCATTCCAGCTTCAATTTAATTCTGATATTTCCTCCATTCTGGGAAGCCCCTTCACCCTGCGCTGATTCATAACTCAACTTGACTGAGCTCCACAATTCAGCTGACATGGAATCATAGTTTAAAAAAAGCTCCCCCATTGAATCAGTGCATCATCAAATGTGAGCCATGCCATTTATATCTACGCACCAAGACTGAGACAACAACTGCTCCCAAATTCATGACTTTTACAGACTAGAAGGACAAAGGCAACAGGTACACAGGAAGGCCGCCACTTGCAAGTTTCCTTAAAGCCACACCGCATTCTACAGCGTAAATGTATCCCCCTTCCTTCATCACGATTGGTCAATATCCCGGAATTCCCTGCCTAATGAAACTGCTTAAGCATCTTCACTACATGAACTGTAGCAGTTCAAGGATCACCACCAACTTCTCAAGTCCAGTAAAAGGATGTGTAATAAATGCAAGATAACAAGGTGTAGAGCTGGATGAACACAGCAGGGCAAGCAGCATGAGTGGAACAGGAAAGCTGGAGTTTCGGGTCTGGATCCTTCTTCAGAAATGCAAACCTTGCCAGAAACAAACACATCCTTTTCTTTTATGAAAACCATACCAGAATGTCCAGGTCTGAACCTGGATCTGCAACCAATTAATTAACCTTCCCAAAGTAAAAGAGTGTTCAGCAGTTGGATTCAGCATCCATGGGTTAAATGGAGGAAACAGGGTTACAGTTCCACTCAAGGAGACTGGATTTCTGCTGCAACATACCTCTTTAGTTGCACCTTGTAGTCTGGAGTTAGAAAATGCTGGTAAAGGCTTCAACATTCTTTCTAGGGCATGGAGACCTAAGTATCTCTCCTGTTCTTATTGCCTACACTGAGATGGAAGCATTTTCAAGTCAAACAATGCATCAATGAATTGTCCATTGATCAGAGATCCCTCAATGTTGAACACCCTTATGAGAAGGTTCAGCTTCATTATTCAAGCTTGTAAGGTGATAATGCAGTGGTGGATCTCTCAACCAATAAGTCAGAAACTTGTGGGTTCATGTGTCATAGTTAAGATTTACACACAAAAATGAAGGCTGACGTCCAGGAGGGTACAAAGACACAGCTTCACTGCTGGAAGTTCTAACTTTCAAACAGAAGCAAAACTAAAGCCTTACCTTCTCCTAAAAGTGGATGTAAAAGATTGCATGGTGCGAAAGAGGAGCAGTGGTGTTATCTCTCGTAATATTGTCAATATTTATTCACCAATAATATTACAAGAACCAATTATTTGGTCTTTATCACATTGCTGTTTGTGGAACCTGATGTGTGCAAATTCTGGCTTTTCCATATTAAAACAGTGCCTATACATCAAAGCATTTTATTCACCATAAAGTACTTTGCGGCATCCGGTAGTCATGTAAGTATTTTCTGTTATTAGTGGGAAATGACTATTTGGGCTGACATCCCTGAATTATGGTTGTCGGGGAAAGAAAAAGGCTTACTTTCCCTGGAATTTCAACTGTGCTTATTAACATGCTATTTAAAACAATATGGGGGAGAATCTGGCTGACTGCTGGTTTCCCCAGAAGCTGGTAGCAAACTGCAAATCAGTGGGAGTCTGAAAGAAATGAGTTTTGGTCGCTTCGGGGAGAATCAACACTGGGTCGTTCAACAGACCTCTGTAAGCTGCTGCCTCTGGAAACAGGAAGCATTCCATTCTGCAGAATGACAGCATAAACAGTCTAAATGGCTTTTATGGCTGCTCTGGTAGGAAACTGCGACTGATAAAGACAGCTCAGCAAAGACTCAATTTAAAACAAGTCATCTGCATGTTCAAATACCTCCAAACTCTCACCCATTCCAAATTTCCACTTCAACCCCACGCCCTCAAAAATGTCTGCATTTCTCAAATTCTGGCTTCCTTGACACCTGTGATTTCCTTTGCCCCTCCATCGGTGATTTCAGCTTCTCAGTGCCTCCAAGTTGTGGAATTTGCCTGCAAAAATCTCCACTTCTTAAGATGTTCCTCAAAACTGGCCTTCTGGACCAGGCTTCCAGTCATTTCTGCTAATTTTTCCAAATGTAGCATGGTGTCAAATGTCCAATAATAGTCCTCTGATGGACCTTGGGGATTTTAATGTGAAAGGCATAATGCAATACATCTTACTGTTGCTGTGAGGACTGAGTGCATATATTGTCAGCATCTCACAAAATGGGTTTGAGACTCAATCTAAGAGAGGAAATATACCTTCAGAATTTTAAAATGAGGCAAGATTAAAGTAGGAAGGGGAACAAAGTATTATTTACTAACCGTAATATCATACAGTACAAAAGGGGACCACTCATGTGAATGCCTGTGTTGATGTTTTAAACAAGCCAGCCAATTAGTCCCAGATAACAAAGTGTGGAGCTGGATGAACACAGCAGGCCAAGCAGCATCTTAGGAGCACAATGTTGCTTGGCCTGCTGTGTTCATCCAGCTCCACACTTTTTATCTCAGACTCTCCAGCATCTGCAGTTCCCAATATTTCTGGAAGTGCATTTCAGATTGTAACTAATTGCTGCATAAAAATATTTATCTTCATTCCCAGGCAAATAGAGACGGGCAATGAATGCAGACCATCCAGCAAGGCCCACATCCCAGAAATAAGTGTTTCAAATGCTAACATTCAATTTGATAACCCTCATATCCAAAATCACACAGTGAATAAATGAAAACCAGGGTGCTGTATTGGACTTATGATGTACAATCAACTATTGGTTTCAATTTTACTTGTGTAACAAGGTATTGAAGCATAATCTAACAATAAATTTATGTTCCTGCAGATCTGCAGACATTCTAAGAACTAGGCTTCAGACAGCTTTTGCCTATTCTATTAAACAAAATCGGAACTTAACCTATGAGACTGAGCTGCTGAATGCATTTGTCTTGCCTTGATGCTGTCCTGACTATCTTTCTCATTTCATCCCACTCAAACTTGCACTCATCCAAAATTCTGCTAACCATATCTAAACTTGTATTAGGTCATATTTGTCCAATACTGCAGTGCGTGCTGACCTACACTGACTCATCTCCAATGTCACAATTTCAAAATCCTCATATAAAAGCAAAATACTGCAGATTCTGGAAAACTGAAATAAAAACAGAAAATAATGACGATACTCAGCAGGTCTGGAGCATCTGTGGAGACAGGAACAGTGTTAACGTTCTGAAGAGTAATATTAGACTCAAAACATTAATTCTGTTTTTGTCTTCACAAGGGCTGCCAAACCTGCTGAGATTCCATAGTTTTCTGTGTTGCTATTTAAAATCCTCATCCTTGCTTTCAAATTCCTTCATTGCCCTATCCCCCAGATCTTCTGTGACTCACTGAAGTCTTTTTTAAATAAACAATGCTCTTGTTATGTGCCTAGGGATGGGATGTTAGGTGCATTAAAAGGCACAACATGAAAGCAACAAGGTGCTTTTGTTGGTTTTGGCTAAATGCTCTGCCAGAACCAATGATAGAATTAGAAAGTGGTGTATAAATATTTGCAAAGAAATGTAAATATGTTTTGACAATGGCAATGTGCAGCCAGCTGCAGAGAGTTACAGCAGCTTCATAATTTTATGCCAATGTATAAGCAGCTGATATTGGTTGTCGTGTTTTTTGATTCTCAGTCAGAAATTGTTTTGGAACCAAACCCCACTCCAGTGACTTGATCACAAGAATAAGGCTCACACTTCACTGTGGCACTGAGGAGTGCTGCAAAGTCGGTAGTGCCTGGATAAGATGTTCAATTGAGGCCTATCTGCCTGCTCAGGTGGATATAAATCATTGCATTGAAAAGTACAAGGAAGCTTTACCCCAGTGACTGGCCAATATTATCAGGACAGATTACCTGGTCAAACAAAAACTGACATTGTTGGAGCAACTCAACAGATCTGGGGCATTTCTGGTGAGAACACACAGTTAACATTTTCAGTCAGTGACCCTTCTTCAGAACTTATCAGGTCATTATTTTCTTTCTGTTTAAAAGGCACAAATTGATTGCTGCATTTCATAATGTTGAAAAGTACTTCAAAACTACTTTATTCACTGCAAAATGCTTTTGGCAGATCCTAAGGTTATTGAAGTTATCATATAAATGCAAGACTTGGTTGTATTTATGCATTTACATCATTTGGGCTCTCATGCCTTTTTCATGTTCCTTAAAATTCAGTATGGCTCTCTTTTTATTGGTTAATTGGCTCAAGCTGTGCTCTGCAAGGGAAACATTTTCTCAATTCTTTTGCATTTGATTTCAGAAGATGTCAGTGACTTTTCGAACTGTCACATGTTTTGGTAAAAATGTACTTGCGTTTCTAATCTGAACATGGCATGACTTGGTGAGTCAATTATAATTAGTGCTTTGTCATTCTTCTAACTTGTAACTCTTGAAACCTAATGAAAGACATTAACATACAATTTTATACCATATAATTTGAACGTATGTACCTTGCACCTCCGCATTATATCTTGTTCCATTTCCTCACACTCTAAGCAGTATCCAAGTCCAATGTATAGCTGATAAACTTTTCCAATAGTAAAGATGTAATTTAGCTCTTCCCAGACATTCCAAAAAATCTGTCCAATTATTCCACTCCACATTTCCCATATCTCGTGAAAAATATCCAAACATATTTCCACACGTCTTTGAAAGCCACACGAATTCTACCTCTATCAATGTTTCTGGATTTTTTTTATATATACTGCAAAATTAAACCTCTGAACCTGACTATGACAACTATCAATAACTTCTGTTAAACCAAGGACTGGGGTTCGATTTCAACGTTGGGGAACTGTCTGTGTGAAGTGTGAGCATTTTCCCCATGTCTGTATGGTTTCCTCCCAGGTGCTCCAATTTCCTCCTACAGTCCAGAATGTGCAGGTTAGGTGGATTGGCCATGCTAAATTGCCCATTGTGTCCAGGGATGTGAAGACTAGGTGGGTTAGCCATTGGAAACGCAGGGTTACAGGGATAGGGTTTGGGCATATGTCCAAAACGGATACTCTTCAATGTGGGTTTGGTGGGCTGAATGGCCTGCTTCCACACTGCAGATGTTTTATGATTCTATGATCTGGTTCACTAATGTTCATTCAGCTCCTTCTGTCTTCATATTTCAGTGTACAGTTGCCAATCATATATCCGAGTGCCTAGGCCCTAAGCTCCAGAATTCTCTCCTTAAAGTTTGCCACCTCTCTGTTCTCCCTCAATGCCTTCAATGCCTGTCACTTTTATGAAGCTTCTAATCACCTGTCCTGATATCTCCTGTGGATTCATGCCATAAAAATATTGACAAGAGCCTTTGGAAATTTTGCTACTTTGAGGATAGTAAAAGAAAAACAAAATTGTTGGTGGTTCAAAAGTTTGAGGACCATCTAGGTCTCTGGATTAACAGTCCACCAATAGCATCATCAGGCCACTTCCTCCCCATAGTGTGATAGATCTGGAGTTATGTGTAGACAAGACCAGGAAAAGACAGATTTCCTTTCCCAACAATGGTAGTTTTCCGATCACCATCACAGAGGCTGATTTTTTTGTTAAACTTTATTAATTGTAACTAAATTCCACCAACTGCCATGGTAATATTTGCACCCAGATCTCTGGAACATTAGCCTGCCCTTTGGATTACAGTCCAGTGATACGGTAACTGTGCCAACATTTCCCCAAAGATACAAAAGAATGTGGGGAAGGATATAAGTTCAGAGCAAGTGTGCGGATAGGAAAAAATGACAGGGAATTGGGAGTGTTGGGCTAAGAAGAGGGAGTGAACTGGCAGAAGCACCTGATCTGATATCCTCAATCTCAGTGACATAGAAGCTCCATGAATCACTTTTCTTGAAGGTGAGGATGGAGGACATATGTCGTTTGCAATGGGAGTAGAGAGAGACACAAGAGAATGAGAATCTGTGTAACTAACAAATTCCTGGCCTAGCACATCTCTATTGCCTGTCTTGTTCCCTTCATTTTGTATCATAGAATCAAAGAATCCCTACAGTTTGGAAGCAGGCCACACTGACACTCCAAAGAGCATCCCACCCAGACCCACTCCCATACTGTATCCGGGTAATCCTGCATTTGCCATTAACAGTGTTCATGTGAGTCAGGGTCAGTGTAGCCAAAATTAATCAGTGTCTTGGCCCATCCCCACCCCCTCACCACTTTTGACCCTTGCCTATCTGTCATTGTGAAAGAATCCTATGGGTGCCAGTTGGAATGCCCATTCCAGGCCTTCCTGCTCCTCCGGTGCTGCCTGGCCTGCTGTGTTCATCCAGCTCCACACCTTGTTATCTCTAAAAAGAAAGACGATTGGGTATAAAAAGACGTGCCCAGATGGGCAGGGATCGTAGGAACTGTTCCTACTATCTCTGTAGTTTTATACCAGATAGACGGGGTTTACTTTGAAACTTGCAAGCACAAGACAAAGGGAAGAGATGAAGTGTTATCTTCTTACTGTTCATTATTATTTTGAAGACATTTAAGGGGGTGGGGGGAATCCACAAACAGTTGGGAAAGGGGTTGTACCTGTGTTCGACCACGAGTCAACTTTGGTCTAGTAATGATTTATTGCTAGTCAAGAATAGACGCGTAGCCTATAATCTCCCTCAATCCGGTGTTCACCTGCTTTCTTTGCTGCACCCATGTTTGGAATATTTTACCTACTCCGTGTCAGATCGGAAGCCGAAGGAGTCGGCTGCGTGTCTTGCTGCAGGTTCCGCTGAACTGTTTGCAGGCGAGTGTGCAAACTTGCTCAGCCTGGCTGTTGGTCTATCACTGCTTGGCGAGCGGAGATTTACAACCGCCTCTCACGCGATCTCTATAGGTTAAATCCGACAAGACCTTAGCGGGTCGGGCTCTCCATCCCCCCACCCCCCACCTCATTCTTAGCACGTCTCGGCCAGCCGAGCGCAGATTGCTAGTTTACACGCGATCACGGAACATTATTTAACAAAGGATATAAATGCTCGTAAAACAGTAAATGTTTTAATCTGATTTCCCCCCACCCATCACAGTCTCGTCTCACAAAGCAGACTATTGATATTTACAGTAAGGTTGGGATTTGTAGCACCCTTCCCATCTGAAGGAGAATTTAAACAGTGCATCAGCTTAAGGCTGGAAGGGGAAGGGAACCGCTTGACTTTATTCAGATTATGAACATTGATTCTACAGCCAGCTTCCAACAATCATTTTTTTTATTCAGAGTGATTTTTGCAATGTAAAATGACTGTTTTGGGGAGGGAGGGTGTCATTGGGCAGGGTGCATCAATATATAGAGGGCGTTTTTGCGAGTGCTCCATCAAAGTGTGTAAGTATTTACAGGGTCTGATGGCGGTGGGGGTGGGGGTTCTTTAAAAGTGCTCCATGACCTGCCAAAGGCCCCCCCCCCACACCCCCTCCTCCCTCACAGCACTGAAGGTTCGAGCGGCAATATTAAATGCTTTTCACTTTGCGTGCCTTAAAATGTACCGCTTATTTCCCCCCACCCTCCTTGGCGTTTCCGTTGTTCGCTTCACAGCCCCTTTTCCGTGGGGGACCTAAGTCGGTGGAGTTTTGAGATGAACAAATCTTTCATTACAAACCACACTCCGAGCGAGAGCGTGTGATGTCCCACTTCGCGCGGAGTAATGAATGGGTTTGTTGCTGTGATCACTGGATACTCCGCTTCCATGCTGAGTAAATCATTTTTACAAGGTTTATGACTCTTGGATTGTTCGAGGAAAAATAAAGTCTTTGTTTATTTAAACTTCTCACGCACTTTTAAAGAGAGCGGAGATTAGCTTTCCCTTCTCTCTCCTGGGTGTTAAAATGAATCAGAACACACACAAACGCCAAACAGTGAGTGCAGGTTTAGCTCTGTTGTAAAGAGATGCTTTAGCGTTGTTAAATCATGAATCAGGTAGGACACTGGGGAGATGTGAAGAGTCTCTTCGATTTTTCAAAATGCGCCTGTACGTGTCGCCTGCATGTCCTCTAATTTCGGATCTTCCCTCTCTCTCTGTCTCTCTCTCACACACGCAAGGGATTTTTGTGTGACAGTTAACTCTCTCCATTGTGGACCAGGCATTAATTAGTTTCTGCTTTGCGTGACTCCACACTCGCTACCTGGATATTAACGGTAACCCCCTGCTGACCCACGAAATGATTGAGGAGCCGTGAGGACAGACGGAGAGATAACAGCTTCAAAGCGAGAACAGGCGAATGGCACGCTATCTTTGCAGAGCAGCTATCAGTGCTTGGCAAAAACAGCAGACAAATTCAGTCTGTTTGCATTGTTGGCCCGCAATGCTGCAAAGTCCGAAAACAAATGCTTGTTTGCACATCGTCACTTCGCTTTTGAGCGCTTCATAAAGACTTGGGACTGAGGACGGGGTGGGGTGGGGGCGGAAGAGAAGGAAGGGGAATCACTAAAACTAGAAGTTTGCGCCTTTTCGGGTCAGTCTCGCTGCCAAAAGGAGCTGTCCGGCCGTGTTAGAGGTTAAAATAAAAACAAATGGCTTGGTGGATCAATCTTATTTTCCCACCAATTATTTGAGGGCCGGCCCGCTGTTATCCTGAATCTCGCTCATTGTCAGTACACTCACTGCTTTTGCACCGTTCGGGGCAAGACAGCACATTATCACAGTCGATCGTCTGCCACTGAGAAAGGCAGGCGAATATTCGGCTAAAACGGGAATCGCTGGAAAAGCTCAGCGCGCAGTGGAAGACCTGCTGAGCTTTTTCAGCAATTCCTGTTATCTCTGATGTACAGCATCCGCAGCTCTTTCGGTTTTCATTAAGATATTTTGCTACATGAATTCTAATTCAAGGCTTTTGAGGCGCTGATACTCCCAACAGACAATCGTGTGAAAACTCCATACACAGTGACGGTGTTTTATGAGGCTGATTACACCAATTCTCAAACCATGGCCGGCTGGTGCGGCTTGGGGTGGGAAGCCGCACCTCCATCTCCTACCTACTAACCTCACCACACCTCCTTGACCTGTCCGTCTTCCCTGGACTGACCTATTCCCTCCCTACCTCCCCACCTATACTCTCCTCTCCACCTATCTTCTTTCTCCATCTTCGGTCCGCCTCCCCCTCTCTCCCTATTTATTCCAGAACCCTCACCCCATTCCCCTCTCTGATGAAGGGTCTCGGCCCGAAACGTCAGCTTTTGTGCTCCTGAGATGCTGCTTGGCCTGCTGTGTTCATCCAGCCTCACATTTTATTATCTTGGATTCTCCAGCATATGCAGTTCCCATTATCACTGAGAAAGAAGAGATCGTTCTTTCTCTTGTGGCACAGTGCTAAACCCCTCTATGTTCAGCACTCCCCCCCCCCCCCCACCCCGCGTACTTAGTCTTAGTCTGGGCCTGTTGCGTGACTGGACAACAGAGAACCCGGAATTCTCATTCCCGCAACTATGACTTCCCGTATCTCCATCTGCGACTGGCACGCAACTCCAGGTCGCACGTAACACGCCATTGCACTAGGGGTTAAGCATAGCATGTTCTCCTTTCAGCCGTTCCAGGGAGGGGAATGTTGCATTCATCAGTTACTAGTGACTAAAATAAAACTCCTCATTCCCCACCCCCACAACGCCCTCCACCATCAGCATCTGGATAACACTCGGGCAGTCACGCGATTCCTCAGCATAAAACTCCAGGGTAACAGGTGTAAATTCAGCGAATTTTCAGTCATCTCTCCAAAGACTTGTCGAAGGCGGCGTGGAATATCATTCATTGCATTAAAATATCTTAAAATCTTTATGTAGGCAGATGGTTCATTCGAAATACACATTCAACACGTTAGAATCTCAGTTCCAGATCCCGAGAAAATTAGCATTTACTGTATAAGGCAAGGACGTGTGGACGCTGAAGGTCTAGACACACACCCACACAGACACACACACACACACATATGCACACACACGGAAATTGCTAGCGAAACTCAGCAGGTGTGGCAGCATCTGTGGAGAGAGAAAGTAGAGTTAACTTTCGAGACCTGTGACCATTCTTCAAAACTCTCCTCACAGATGCTGCCGAAGACGACAAAGATTTAAAAGGGACCTAATGGGGCAACTTTTTCACGTAAAGTCTAGAGCGTGTATGAAATGAGCTGCCAGAGGAAGTGGTGGAGGCTGGTACAATTACAACATTTAAAGGGCATTTGGATGGATATATGAATACGAAGGGTTGACAGGGATATGAGCCAAATGGGACTAGATTAATTTAGGATATCTGGTCGGCAGGGACAAGTTGGACGGAAGGGTCTGTTTCTTTGCTGTACAGTTCTGTGATTCACCGAGATTCTCCAGCAATTTCTGTTTGGGTTTAACATTTAATTGTCTTCTAATTAGAATCTTGGCAGTTTCTTTTAAGTTGACGCGAACCGAAATCTGTCCATATCATTGGATGAATGGCGCCTGATTGTTAACCTTCTGTAGATGGAATAAACACTCATTTATCGGCCTTTGCCTCGAAGTGAATTGGTGTCAGCCTGACAATTGAGTTTGAAATTTTCTCTCTCATAGTCATCCCCAATTTGTTCCTCTCTCAGCCAATTCGATGGCCCTTCAAAGATGGCAGCCTGGCCTTCGCTCAAAAGTAGTTTAGAATACCAGAATCCACAGAGTTTGGAAGCAGGTCATTCAGTCCATAATCGACCCTCCACACATCCAATCTCCCATCCTGCATTTCGCCATGGCTAACCCACTTAGCCTGCTCATCTCTAGACATCATGGGGCAATTTACCTAATGGCCAATGCACCTTACTGCGCATTTTTTGGCCTGTGGGAGACACGGGGAGAATGTGCAAATTTCACACAGTCGCCCGAGGGTGAAATCGAACCCGGGCCTCTGGCGCTGTGAGGCATCAGTGCAGGATTTAGGGGCTGGGCTGGTGCGGTTCAGCCTCGGGTGGTTCATTCATAAGTCATTCCTCTAACTTTTGCCAACAACGTACATGCAAAATACACCAAGTGCCAGGCGACCTTTAGCTAACACTGTACGGTTTCCTGCGTGATATCACCAGAGTGACCATGGTTTGGGGATTAAGAAGGGCATGGGGGCTATGGCGAAAGGATAGGAAAGTGTTCGATCAGCTAATTGATGGGCTGAATGGCCTATCCCCGCTCGTACGCCTTATGGTCAGATGAAATTAAATGCAGGATCGTAATTCATGTTGGGAGGACGATTGAGGATGAGCAAACGAAACTAAAGGTCGCAATTCTAAAGGGGGTTAGGAGTAGAGGGGCACATTTGCCTAAATTAGTGAAAATGGCCAGTCAGTTTGAGAGTACCGCCGAACAAAAAAAAAGCACAATCAAGACACAAAAGGGAAGCAATGATAAACTTGTAGAAGACACTGGTTCAACCTCAGCTGAGGGGTTGTGTCCCGTTCTGCGCCTTACAACTCAGGAGAGATAGGCAGATTTAAGAGAGGATACGGAACAGCTTCGTTAGAATGGCGTCAATGACGAGGAGCTTCAATGATATGGATGGATTGAAGAAGAGGAGGTTGCTGAGAGGTTTTAGAGTGGATCGGGTGAAACTGCTCCCATTTTATTGGGATGGAGAGCCAGGGGACAAAAATGGAAGGTGATTTGGAAATGTGTCGCGGGGCGGGGTGGGGTGGTGGGTCACCTCCATACAGAACTGGGTCATTCTCCGAAAAGAGATTGCCCAGCTCTAGGGATAAACAGAGCGGGAGTGGAACGGGACTGGTTGAATAGCTTGGAGCCAATGAGGACTGCAGGTGCTGGAAGGCAGAGTCTATGGATGTGGAGCTGGCAAAGCACAGCAGGCCAGAGAGCATCCCAGGAGCAAGAAAGTCAACGTTTCGGACTGAAACCCTTCTTCAGGTTAGTCCTGACTTTCCTGCTCCTCGGATGCTGTGTGACCAGCTGTGTTTTTCCAGCCTCACACCTGGAGACACTGTGGTTCCGTGGGCACAGGCAAGATGGGCCGAATGGCCTCATTCAGTGCTGCATGCATTTGATGATTCAGTTCAGGTCCCAAAAGGGAAACAAAGGAGGCTGCAGCACGAAAAGATCCAGGCTCCAACGCATTGCAGGGGCATGCTGCACCATCTGTCTGGGGGGCGGAGGGAGGGGGGATGTCCACTTTCGGGAAAATACCAGACAGTCCCGACGGTGCAGCATTCCTTTCGCACTCGACCCTTCAGTGGATGTATAAGATCCTGGGCAACTGTTCCGAAGCCAGGTAGTGGATTTCTGTCGAATATTTATCCCTCCATGACCATCACAGAATAGAGAGGGTGCTTCAGTACCTCGCAGCACCGGGGACCCAGTTTCGGTCACCGGCTATGGGGAGTTTGCGCGCTCTCCCTGTGCCTGCGAGAAAGTTAATTCCTAACTTTAGGCCGAATGGCCTACGCTGTAGTGGCTCTATGATGAGGAAAAAGAAAACTCCTGACCGCATTCGCTGTTTTATAGGAGCTTGCTGTGCGTCTACCTTGCACCAGTGAGTACATGTTCTTGGCCAGGAGATGCTTTGGGGCATCCCATGGTCGTGACAGGCGCTATTTTAAAGGCGTAGGGGGCGGAGACCCTTCTGCATTTCGGGAGAAGGCTCTAGGCCCGAAACGTCAGCTTTCCTGCTCCTCAGATGCTGCTTGGCTTGCTGTGCTCATCCAGCTCTACACCTTGTTGTCTCAGAGTCTCCAGCATCTGCAGTTCCTACTATCTCTGAAGCCATTTAAAGGCTGGTGGTCCTACCGGTAGTGACGGGTCTGCTCACCTTAAAGACCTGAAACAATGAAACTGAAATAAGTAAAGCGAGAGGCAAGGGTTAAGGCTTCCTTGTTGCCTTTGGAATTCAATCTGCCTTGGAATCTAGTTAGAGAGAAGTTCTGGCAGTGGTGGGACACTCAAGGAGATTCCACCGCCCCCCGCCCCCCGTCTTGCCAGAAAGAACACGCTTGGGTATTGGTCTGAGTTCTTCCAATCTCGCGCCGCATCCTATTAATTTTTTTCTCTCTCTCGGCGCAAATTGCGAAATTTGTTTAGGGCTGGCACAGATGGAGCCTGGGTCACAGCCGTGCATGTGACCCGCAGCCAATCAGGCGCACAGAAGATGCCTATAAAAAAAGGCACGCATTAACTGTGCCTTACACGGTGCCAGCGCTTCTTATGTTGGCCGTTAGCTGCAGCTTGCAAATCGTCAAGTTCAACGTGGAGATTGTGTGCCTTGACGAGGGAGCAGGTACGTACGGGCAGATTGTACAAACTTTCCGTGCGTGTAACACCTCCCCCCACCCCCCGGCCTCCTCTCTTTGCCTGCCCCGAATGCAATCTGTACCTGTGTTTTCCTTGCATTGAGAGTGTGCGAATGTGTGTATATGTTGGGGGTGTTGTTGTGAAAGATGCGGCGGGACGCGTTGTCCAGCCCGTCCTGTTGCACAGAAATCAGAACCGAATGCTTTTCCACTCTGCTTTTCATGTTAGGTGCAGTTTTACCTCCGCTTCAGTCAGAAACTACAGCAACGACGACAGAAAAGCTGCAGCAGATCTGGCAGCATCTGCAGCGAGAAATCAGAGTTAACGTTCCGGATCCAGATTCCTGTAAAATGTAGCATTTTTTTTACAGATAACATTGTCCACCTCCTGTTATGCATTTTTTAACGCATCTCTCTTTTCCACGATAACACACGCGACATAACTGGTCCCCTGATCAATCACTTTCAGAACATTATCTTGACAGTGATCGGTCAACTGTTAGGACATTATCCTAACTTGGAAACTAATTGCTCTTTCCTCAGGATGGGTTACTCGACCCGAAACATTAACTCTGATTTCTCTCCACAGATACCGCCAGGCCTGCTGAGCTTTTCCAGCAATTCCTGTTTTTATAGCGTGCGCAATTCTTTCGGTTTTTAAACAAAAAAAAATCCATGCAGCAAATTTGCTATGAAAAATAAAACAATCCAAAATACATCATTGAAGTGATAGCTGTGCTATTTTCAGAGCCGTCTTATTCAGCAAATGGTCAGCGCTTCGGTAGTAGTTACAAGGGGTGTGTGTGCGTGTGTCTGTGTATGTGTTTCTCTGCATGTGTATATGTGGGTCTGTGTTTCTGCATGTGTTTCTCTGTATGTGTATACGTATGTGTTTGTGACTCTTTCTGTGCGTGTTTGTGTGTCTCTCTGTGTGCATGTCTCTTGGTGGTTTTTGAAGCTGATTGCTCTCCCGCAGGTAAACATGATCAGGAGCCTTAGCGCTGGACTGCTGGCCTTCTCGGTCACCGAGGTGTTTCTTGGACTCGCCGTCTTCTCGCTCATCTTCCTGGTGGTCCGCAGGCACCAGACCCGAATCCCCGCGGGGCTGAAGAGGCCTCCGGCTCCACCCAGCCTGCCCCTGATCGGCCGGAGCCTGCAGCTGAGACCGGATCCCCACCTGAGCCTGACCGCCCTGAGCCAACAGTACGGGGATATATTCCAGATACAGGTGGGGAGCCGGCCAGTGCTGGTACTGAGCGGGCTGGAGACTCTCAGACAGGCGCTCATCAGGCAGGGCGATGATTTCGCCGGGAGGCCGGATCTCCACAGCTTTAAATTCATCAACGACGGGAAGAGCCTGACCTTCAGCTCCGACTACTCCGAAGTGTGGAGGCTCCGTCGGAAGCTGGCACAGAACGCGCTGCGCACCTTCGCCACGGACGAGTGTAAGAACACCACGCACTCGTGCCTGCTGGAGGAACATGTGAGCAGCGAGGCGCAGCGCCTGGTCACGATCTTCATCGAACTCACCCAGAGCTGCGGAACCTTCGACCCGGTCCGCTACCTCGTGGTGTCGGTGGCCAATGTCATCTGCGCCCTGTGCTTCGGTAAGCGATACAACCACGACGACGCGGAGTTCCTCAACATCCTCGAAGTGACCGACGAGTTTGGTAAGACCGTGGCGTCCGGGAACCCGGCCGATTTCGTCCCTATCCTGCGCTTCCTGCCAGCATACTCCATGAGGAAATTCATCGATGTCAATGTCAGATTCACGAACTTCGTCAAGAAGATTGTCACCGAGCACTACCACGCCTTTGACAAGGTGAGAACCCATCTTTGGGTTTTCCTGTAAAATGTAGCTTCTTTCCCCGCCAGTTAGCGTTGTCTCCACACCTTCGACAAGGCGAGAACCCATCTTTGAGATTAGCCTGTAAAATTTAGCTTTATCTAGCAGGTAGATTTGTTCCCGCCCACCTCCGGTAATTTTTTTGCGCATCTCTCTTCCCCCCCACCCCAGGATAATATACGCGATATAACCGATTCCCTGATCGATCACTGTCAGGAAAAGAAAACGGACGAGAATGCCAACATTCAGATATCTGATGAAAAGATTGTCGGCATCGTGAATGATCTGTTCGGAGCTGGTAAGTCAGGCACTTCTGACAAGTGCGTTTGTTTAATTGCGAAAACTTCCAACTGTAATGCTACTGGAAGGTCTTGGATTCGCTTTCTTTTGCAGTGGATTTTTTAAAAAATGGATAATTTATTGTCACTTATTTTAAATATTGATTTATTGATTGATTTGATTCATTGTCCAATGTAAGTACAACGAAAAGTTTTTTGTGTGCACTTCAGGCAGATAATATACAAAGACACAACAATCAGAGTGATTGTATAGAGTAAGGAAGGTAATGTAAAATACAGTGAAAAGTTTGTACAGTTGCCATTCTCATTAACTAAAATAAAAAAGCAAGATAACTTAACAGAGTGCAAGTGCCTTCTGACCAACATGCAAATTGGCAGCTTAATTAATGTGCTTTTAAAACTCTGAATTGACCTGCTGAAGCCACACATCCAATTACAGAATTGTTTAGGGTGGGGAAAGATGCCATCTCGTCCTGTTCGCACCAACATTAACATGACTTGGAAACATCCTCCAGCGTGGCTGGGACAATATCCTGGAGCTCCCTCACCCCCACTGCATTTAACTGCAGTCTGGGTCTACCTTACACCAAATGGAGTGCAACCGTTCAAGAAGGCATTTCACCTTCTTTCTCAAAGACAGTTGGAGATTCTGGTCCAGCCGGTGTGCCCATATACCCAGAAAGAGTAAAGCAGGAGTGCTGAGAAGGCTTTTCAACCATGTTATTGATGAGTCTTTGTTCTTTTTGAAGGTTTTGACACCATAACAACAGCACTCTCCTGGACTATTATGTACCTGATTAAATATCCTGACATTCAACAGAAAGTGCATGAGGAAGTAGGTGAGTTTACCTTCAGAGGAGGAGCAAAAAAAATTCTTATACCTGGTCTGGCATTTTCAACTTGACTTCAGTCACTGACCAGACTGACTTATGTTTGTGATAACACGGTGTCAAGCTGGATGAACACAGCAGGCCAAGCAGGATCAGAGGAGCAGGAAAACTTGACATTTCGGGTCGAGACCCTTCTCCTCTGATGCTGCTTGCCCTGCTGTGTTCATCCAGCTTCACACCGTGTTATCTCAGATTCTCCAGCATCGGCAGCTCCTACTATCTCTGAATTGTGTTTGTATTTTCTTTGTCCTTTTCAGATGAGAACATTGGCAGAGATCGAAGCCCAAAGATATCAGACAAGTTACTATTGCCGTATACAGAAGCTTTCATATTGGAGACCTTCCGCCACTCGTCCTTCCTTCCATTCACCATTCCTCACTGGTAAGGTAGCTCAGGCACACAATCGTCCAGCTCCAAAAAAAGGCATTCAGCCCATCTTGCTTATGCGATCTCTTTTAAAAGACTATCTAATTCATCTCAACCCCAACTTTTTTTTCTCATAGCTTTGTAATTACTTTGTAAGGTTGTGAGAATTAGGAACAGGACTTGGCCCCTTTAGCTTGCTCCACTATTTAATAAAGTCGTGCCTGATCAGATTGTAGCTACTTTTCTGCCAATTCCCTATTACCCTTGATGCCTTTGCCAATTAAACATTGTTAAATACAATCTTGAACATATTAAAAGACTCAACCTCCGCTGTTTTCTATGGAAGAGATCCTTTGAGAAAGAAATCTCTCCTGTTTCTGTCTTAAATATTTGACTTTATATTTGAAATTGTGCTCCTTCGTTCTATGAGCACCCTCTCCCAGGAGCAAATCCTCCCAGCATCTTCCTGTCAAGTACACTCGAGCATCTTAGATGTTTCAATAAGATTAACTCTCATTGTTCTCAACCTGAGTAAATACATATCCTTGAACATCCTTTCCTCATAAGGCAAAGCCCTTAATCCCAGGAATCAGCTGAGTGAATCTTCTCTGAACTGCTTCCAATGTACATATATCCCTCCTTAAATAACTAAAACTGTACTCCAGATTTGGTCTCACCAATACTATGTGCAGCTATGGTAAGACTTATTCACTTTTATACTCCATTCCCCTTGCAATACTGACCAACATTTCATTGACCATACCAGTTAATTACAGTAACCACATGCTAACTTATTGTGATTCACGTACAAGGACACTCATTTCTCTCTGTATTGAAGCATTCTGCAGTCTCTCTGTAATTATAAAGATTTTCAATATCCCCACTAAAGTGGACAAGCTTCCCCCTTCCCATGTTGTTTCCATCGCCCAATTTCTTTGCCCACTCACTCAATCTGTCACTGTCGACCTTTGCAAACTTCTCAAAATTTGCTTTCTAATTTTGTCATGAACAAATTTGACTACAGCACATATTGTTCCATTGCCCATGTTATTAATATCAGTTGTAAAGAGTTGAGGCTCCAGCATTATAATAAAATGTGAGGCTGGATGAACACAGCAGGCCAAGCAGCATCTCAGGAGCACAAAAGCTTGCCAAGCATTTTATTATCTTGGAATCTCCAGCATCTGCAGTTCCCATTATCTCTGAGGCTCCAGCATTGTTTTCTTTGGCCTTCCAATTTGCCAAACTGAAAAGACCCATTTGTCTTGACTCTGTTTTCTATTAGTTAGCCAATCCTCTTTTCATGCTAATATTACACTTCCAACACCATGCACTTTTGTCTTTCTGTCATGTGGTGCTTTTGTCTTTTTGGAATGCCTTTTGGACATTGAAATATACTCCTTCTATTGATTTTTTTTTCCCTTATCCATCCTGCTCATTACGCTCACCAAGAACTCTAAGTTTGTCATACATTATTTTCCTTTCACAAAATTTTGTAGACTGCATTATGACTTCCAAAGTGCCCTTCTGCTATCTACTTGGATTTCAGCATTTTCCCAGTGACAGATGTTAGACCACTTAGCATACTTTTTATGTTTTTTGCTTCTTTTTTACATAAGAAACCCTTATCTAGTTCCTTTCTTTGAAGTTACAATTGAATATGTTTTCCGATGCTTTTTTTAATGCGGTGTACTCCAAATGACAACAACTTAATAGTAACAGATTTCTTCAAAAACATACTGGAGATCAAATTCAGATGGTTGAATCTGTTAAGAAGCTAGAAGAGGCTCAAGGACGGAATGATCATGCTTTATCAACCACTGTTCAAAGTTTTTTCTTAAAGCAAGCCAAAACTCTGTTTGGAACTCCACCTCACCACTTGAGTCTTTGGACTTCCTTGACAGAATATGCTGAGACACCATTTGGTTTCCATTTTGAGAAAAGATGCAGAGTTCTGACTTGTATCTTGACCAATATTTATCCTTTAACCCAACAACATCATAACAGGGGACTTCATCATTTATTTCTTTGTGGCATGTTGTGTGCATATTTTTTAAACTGCCTATGTAGCTGTCTTTCTTTCTTTTGAGAGGTTCCCTACTTAATGTTTCACTTTGCAGAACAATGACCTGCAAAATACTATAACTGCAGATTTGCCACTTCTTTGCAGCCTTTCATTTTAGGCACAGCATGGCAAATTGTTTCTTAGTCAGGAGAGACCAGCTTCACAATACTTAACAACGTAAATCATATATTTGGAAAGCAAAATATTGCAGATGTTGCAAGTCTGAAATATACATAAGAAATCCTGGAAAAGCTCAGCAGATCTGGCAACAACTTGGAGAGGAAAAAAAGCAATGTTTCGAGTCCAATATAACTCTTCTTCAGAATCTCTGAATGCTCAGCTTCTCTATTTTCTGCGTTTGTTTCCTTTGTTTGGAATCCTTTTCTATATCATAGGGGTCCTGGAGCTGCACTGAGGCGGTTTCCAATTACTTAGCAAGCCACTTCCCAGAAACCCAAGTTGTGAGTGTAATCTTTGACCTGGAAACTAACGTACTTTAACCTTTATTTAGAACATCAGGGTTGCAGCATTTGTTCCTTGAATTTTTTTAAAATATAAGATCCCTGCTTCTAAACTTCCTGATGAATTTTTGTCCAACACTCTGACTCATTGCTTATTGGGTATGTGAAGAGGGAGCAAAGTATTTCAAAGGATCTCCTTGTGGCACTACTTCTTGGTCTGGTTAAACTTTGAGTCCTGGATGTGTAGGCTTTAGCAATGTGTCACTCCAACTGTTTTCCTCTCTACCATCCAACTTCCCTGGAGACTTTACATGCCGTACTCACTGATAAGCTTGAGGTCTGTAATGATGTAGTACGTTAAGTGAATACACGGCCCTTAAAATCATTATTTTATATTTCAGCACAACCAAAGACACAGCGTTGAATGGATATTTTATTCCTAAAAATACATGTGTTTTTGTAAACCAGTGGCAAGTGAATCATGACCCGTAAGTATGACTTTCTTAGTCTTGAAGTTGGGGGATTTGAATTGGTTGTTACAACAAACTCCATGGTGAGACTAGAAAAATGATTGGAAGTCTGAACTACAGAACAGCTATTGTTGTTTCAACATTGGGTAAACTTTCGAATTCTAATTTGGATTTGCATTTCTTTCCTGACTGCCTATTTCACTTCAGATAGGATTTGCTGCCACCAAAAGTCGACCTGTAAAATTCAGCATCGAAGAGACTGTCTGCTGATCCCTAAACATAAACGCAATGATATGAGGTTGCATAGATCTTTATTAATGCATTACACCTTCCAATCATCAAAGGTACCTATGGCCCTCATCATGGTCCCAGTAACAGTTGCTTCGGCCTTGATAGAAACAGGGTGGCAGATAAGGGATATGTGAAACAAGCAGTGTGATGTGGAAGATAAGTTCTAGTTAAAATTCCTGCAGTAGTTGAACAGTTAGTTTGAAGGGCTTTTGTTCATATTGGTGGGCAGTGGAAACATATGCTTGTGTCAATAAATTTTACCCATTAAATGGTCAAATTGAGAAAAACAACCCTACCTTAACAATAGGGCTAGTTCTGGTGATTTAAACATAAGACCAGTTGTTGAAATACCAATGACAATTGTACCATAACTATATGTATAGAATTATTGTACTACCTTTGTGCTGTTATATTGGTATTCCTGCAACTTGGGAAGAAAATTGTGGTTTTTGTTAGCAGTAAATGCTACTGAAAAGATTCCAAGAGTCTCCTAATGTAATGACACAGTTTCAATGTTGCAACACATGCGTATGTGGTTGAATGTAGCAGACAGCATGTGTAGTTTGGTAGTAACTTTAACTGTTTCAATTAGATCAATTATTGTTTACTCATTCCAATTTTCATTGCTTGTCTTTGAGGCTTCAATCAATGTTGCAGTTAGCAGTGGACTATAATATGTAATCTTTAGACTGCAGTTATATTGCTGACTGGTCGTGCAGTAACTGATAAAGGTGCTCTCAATGTCTCAGGTTTATGGTGCCTTTTGCACAAATCAGCTCTGTGCTCCTAATATGGGAAAAAAGATAATAAGCTGCCTAGCTGACAAAAGCCATGGTGAATTCACCTTTTTGGAGTGATTTGGAAATCTTTATTTTAATATCCTGACTATCTGAATCCCAGGCAAAAGGACCAAAAGAACTGTGGATGCTAGAAATCAGAAATAAAACCAGACAGTGCTGGAAAATCTCAGCATGTCTGGCAGCATCTGTGGAAAGAAGGTAAAGTTAATGTTTCAGGTCCTGTGACCCAGAACTGAAGAACTGAGATTTTCCACCAATTTCTGCTTTTACAACATAATCCCAGACTCTGTTGCTACATTTTCGTACCTACCCAGAACTATTTGACCTGAACTTAAGAGTAAACAGCAGTGTGGAGTAATTGTATCCAGAGATGACCACCCCTTTTCTTTGTTGTTAATCAAGGTATTCTTTTTCTAATTTGTTTACGTAGGCTGCCTTGGCAGCTGTTTTTTAATCCCACACTTTGCGGTTCACTATTGCATCAAAGCCCTGGAAATGTAATCATCGGCAGTGTGAAAGTACTTCCTCCAGGATTGGCACAAGTTCAGCAGTGTTTCACTGCAGTTACATACTAATTTACATTAATGGAATGTGTGCAAATCATGTAAGGTACACAGCAAACCTGCAGCATTAGAAACTAGTTACCTTGTTACAAAGATAATAAAGCATACTTTCCTACGTGTCCTTCTTTGTTTGTGCTGGGCTTTGATGTTTGACTATTGATTCGAAGTTGATTAAACTGAGTTTGGAAACAAATGTTGATCTTTCTAACATGGGGAAACAGCACTGAATCGTAAGGCTAGAAAGGAATGAATAATGGCCTCAGGAAGTTCCTTATTTCTTTGTTATTACAACTACGTAATTATGACAACCTGATTTTTTTCACAATACTGTAAACGAAGCATTTACTGCAGTCCTTGTGGTCCTTCTTTGAATCTGTCTTGGACCAAATTTAGTGCTATTTTTAAAAATCCCTGAAGCACAAGCTAATGATATATCTTTTGTCTCATCCAGTGCATCTACATGTTAATTCATTCATGGGAGCAGGGTGACTAGTAAGGTCAGCACTTGGTGTCCATCCTCAATTAACCTTGAGCAGAGGGTGGTGAGCTGTCACCTTGAACCACTCTAGTCCGTATGGTAGATGTGCATTCATGGTGCTAGTATGGAAGGAGTTCCAGGGTTTTGATTTAGTGACAGTGAAAGACCGATGACATAGTTTCAACTCAGGATGGTGTGTGACCTGAAAGGAAACTTGCAGATCGTGCTGATCCAGATGCCTGTTACCTTTTATTTTTCTTGGTTGCATAGGTTGCAGGTTTAGGAACTGTTGTTGAATTTGTCATTGTTCCCAAATGAATCTTGTCATATACCAACTTTTTCCAGTTCACTGCTGATACGTAAATAATTTTTTGACTGCTTTATTTATTTGTGGATGAACATTCATGAGCGTAAAAGAAATCTAAGTAAGATGTTAACTCCTATCTTGTTCAGCAATGTCACATGAATGGTAAAATTTGCCAACCTCTACTCCACCAGAACCTGTTGGCAGAGCTCCATTTCCAGAGGCAGTGTTGGTGGAGATCCCACTCCTCTCTAACATTCTTTAACATCACACATGCATTAGATTCAGTGGTGATATCCTATTGCTCACTAGCTTAATTTATTATCTCAATGAGATTTGAAAGAATACTTGGAGAGACAATAACATTACAAAAAAGGCAAGATGTGTTAGGAAGTGAAAAGGAAGAAACAGACAATGGAAGAATTAATGAAAATAATTTACCTATTGGTGGTAGCAATATTGACGTCTAAATACCCTTCCTTCCATTGACATTAATAGAATCCTGGCATATTGTACAGTGGGCAACTAATTCAATATTACCTGTTTAATACCTTAGCCCAAGGTTAAAATTATTCTTGGTGAGTGTTGAGTGAATTTCAGACATTAGCCTATTCTTTATTTTTGCAGCTATATCAGGCTTTCATGCAAATTGTTATTTTGTTTTAGCTTTTTCAGTTGAAACAACAAGATGAAATTTACTTGCCAGATGTTGTAAATAATAAATATATCTTAATTCCTATGTTCCTTTCTACAACAGTCTTAGAGAAAATTTTTTACACTATTATTTGAATGACCCACAATGTGAGTTTATAAAACCGGGTAATGGCAGGGTTGGTTGAGTGAGAATTGAGATTTTCTTCAATCACGCAAAAGGGCTAGATACCAAGTGAAAGAAATGTTCAGCAAATAAAGCCAAAATAAAATGGAAATGCATAATAAATGTGACTGTCTGGCCGAAAGAAAATGACAGGTCATAATTTGTATAAAGGCTCTTCGAAGACCTCCATTTCTTAGAGCTCACGTAGAGCTAGATCGGTTTGAATTTTTTTTAAAAATTGATGTTTGATCTCCAGCAAACATTTGAAATTTTTAGCTCTGAAATAAATGAACAAAATCTCTTTTTACACCATTTTCTCTTGAGTTGAGAGAAAATTACATTCACTTTCTCCTTGTGTATTTCAGGACGGTCTGGAAAGACCCATTTGCGTTCTGCCCAGAGCGTTTCTTAAATCCTAATGGAAAAAGCATCAACAAAGCAGAAAGTGAAAAGTTGCTGCTGTTTGGCTTGGGAAAAAGGAGATGTATTGGAGAGTCCATTGGTCGCATAGAAGTCTTCTTGTTTCTCACTGCTCTTGTCCAACAGCTGCGATTTGAGAAAAAGCCAGGTCAGGACATTGATATGACCCCGCAGTATGGACTGACCATGAAGCACAAGAGATGTGAAGTGCAAGTGGTGCACCGTTTCCCTGCTACTGCATGAGCTGACAGTGTCTTAATTCTGCAGAAGCTTAAAAAAAAAGTGAACTCTATATTTTTGTACATTACCAATGGTATGAGGCAATAGTTATGCCTTAAACTGTACATTTTATTATAATTAATGTGTTATGCTGTCGTGCCACTGATGCCTTGTATTTAAAATACCAATGAAGAATTATCTTACTGTATAAGCAGAGCCAAAGAGTGAAGAAAATGAAGTTTGATAAGTTGTATTCAAATGTAACTCATTTAACAATGTATTTTAAAGTATAACGTATTTCACGATTTTAGACCGCTATTAGACTGCTTTCTTTATATTGTATAAAGGGACATTAATAATTTTTATACTGATGAAATGTCAGATCAAACATAATTTGTTGCAAACAAATAAAAGAATGTGAATTTCTTGAGCGTCTTACTATATCTTTAACACATTGTGAAATAGTTTAAAACCGACTGATTATATTGAAGATAACGAAGTGTAGAACTGGATGAACAGAGCAGGCCAAGCAGGATCAGTGGAGTAGGAAGATTGACGTTCGGGCCTAGAAGGGTCAGCTTTCCTGCTCCTCTGATACTGTTTGGCCTGCTGTGTTCATCCAGCTCTACACTTTGTTATCTCAGATTCTCCAGCATCTGCAGTTCCTACTATCTCTGAAACAAATACACTGAAGTACAGTTACTGCTCTTCTGCCGGCAAAATGGGGAAAAATTATAGAAGGAAAGTGACTTAATGAAAGACAAAATGTCAACAAAAACCCATAGGTCTGTCAGCATTTGAAAAAGGGGAAAAAACTGCTTTAACTGTACTGTTTAAGAAAACATCCTTTTTCAAAATTGGAAAGGACAAGCATACTGCAACTACTACAAAACTCCATAACAGTGAGGGAATTGAGTTAGAGGGAAAGAATAGAGAAACTGTGGCTACTCTGAGTAGACCATGGAAGTTTATGGGAGGATTTCACAGAGGTGTTTATTGTGAAGAGATTTAGTAGCATAGGTAAGAAGAAACTGTTTCCACTGGCAGGAGGAGTGGTAACAAGAGGACACATACTCAATATATTGGCAAAAAGCCAGGGTAAAATTTGTTTCACTAGGCAAATTGTTGTCACCTGGAATGTATTGTTAGAAGGGCTGTCAGGAACTGACATTTGTCATTACTTTTAAAAGACAGTTTGATGTATATGTAGAGTCATACCACATGGAAACAGACCCTTTGGTCTAACTTGTCCATGCCGACCAGATATCCTAGATTAATCTAGTCCCATTTGTCAGCATTTGGTTCATATTGCACTAAATTCTTCCTCTTCTCATACCCATCCAGATCCCATTTCAATGTTGCAATTGTACTATCCTCAACCACTTCCTCTGGCAGCTCATTCTATACATGCACCACCCTCTGCATGAAAAAGTCGCCCCTTAGGTCCCTTTTAAATCTCCCCCCTCTCACATTAAACCTATTCCCTCTAGGTTTGGATTCCCCCTCACTAGGAAAAAGACATTGGCTATTCACCCTATTCATGCCCCTTATGATTTTATAAACCCCTATAATCAACCTCTGATGCTCCAGGGAAAAGAAGCCCCAGGTTATTCAGCCTCTCCCTACAACTCAGACCCTCTAGTTCTGGCAATATTCTTGTATATCTTTTCTACACCCTCTCAAGATTAACAATGTCTTTCCTATAGAAAGGCGACCAGCACTGTGCGCAGTATTCCAAAGTGGTGTCACCAATGTCCTATGCAGCTGCAACATGACATCCCAACTCCTATACTTAATTGTCTGGCTAATGAATATAAAATTTTGTGGAAAGTTAGAAGAATAACAAGTGAATGGGGCTAAATGTAGCTCTTTTGAAAGTATCATAAACACAACGGGTCAAAAAGTCTTCCTTGCTCTCTGACGTTGTAATTAAATTAACAGCAAAGTTCAAAAGAACAAAAGAAAGAATTTTTACATTGTTATAGCACATTTCACATTCACCATGACTCAAGTAATTTAAAGCAAATGGCCAACTTCTGAAGTGTAGTCACTGTGATTCTGCAGGAAATGTGGCAACCAATATTGCATACAAAATTAGCAATGCAATGCTGATCAAATGCCATATATATTCATATACAAGTCAAGTTTCTAAGGCTAAAGAAATTAATTTGAATGATCCCCAACGAGAAAGCATGGATGCACTGGGAGATCCACCTACCGAAGTATGGGTCTGAGGTGTTCATGTCGGACAACCCTGACCGACATAGGAAATCCAGGTACAATCTTTGCAAGGCCATCAGAGATGCCAAGAGACAATACCAAACTAAGCTTGAGACCCACACTAACACATCGTTTGTGGGAAGCTTTACACAACCTAAAGGGCCACAAATTGAAGTTGGACAGAATCACAGGCAACAATACATCCCTACCCAATGGGCTCAGTGCATTCTACACTGGCTTTGAACAGAAGGTCAGTGAAATGGTATCACCTATCCCAACAACCTTGAATGCACCTGTACCCATGGTCACAGATATAGATGTCAGATCGGCCTTCGACTGTGAATTCATAAAAAGCGAATAGCCTGAATGGAGTCACCAGTCGTGCACTCAGAACTTCTGCGGACCAGGTGGTGGGAGTATTCGCTGACATCTTTAAACTCTCCATACCTGCTTCAAGAAGACCACTATCATCCAGTGCCAAAGAAAAATAATGCAGTGTACCTCAATGACCGTCATCCGGTGGCTCTGACCCTCCATAATTATGAAGTACTTCAAGTGGTTAGTCCAAACTCCAGCCTACCAAATTGTCTTCTTCCTCTGCGATTCGCCTACTGGTACTACACTGAGTTCCAAGATGTCAGTGAAGTAGGACTCCTGAGCCGGCACTCATGTGCTCCAACTGCTTTTCTTCTTTCTTTTCTCTCTTTTTTCTGGCTTTTTTAAAAAAAGTTTTGATTGTAAGGTTTTCTCTCTCCTCACCTTCTGAAGGAAGCTCAGTCGTGGAGGCAGCAGTGGTGACAGCAGAAACTGGGGGAGTCAGAGTGAGGACTTTGGCGGTTGCCCATGAGGCGGTTAAGTGTGCCTGAGCAGAACTGGGGTGGTCGGTGGCATTGTGGACGTGGCTGGGGCCCACAGCAATACCAGAACAGGATACTGGCAGCTTGAGCAAAGGAGCTGGTGAGCCAGGATGACAGTCAGAGGCAAGAAAGTAGCATGGAGGTGCAGGGATCAAGAGCAATGGGGGAAGAGATTGAGCCCAGCATGGGAGAAAGATCAAGCCCTTGTGGGGAAGGCCAGCATGGAGCGACTGCAGGCCTATGGCTAAAGAAGAATTGTAATTTGGAACTTTTAACTCAATTTTGTATTTACTATTTTATACTGACAAGAACTGTAATTTTGAACTTTTAACTAAATTTTAAAAAATTTTTTACGTAAGATTTTGTACCTAGGTACCTTGTACTTAAGGTCACGCCCTGATTGGTGACATTGTAAACTTTTCATTGTATCCTTGTATCCCTGTACTTGAGTACATGTGACCATAAAACCTAATTCGAATTCTAATTCGAACAGTTCCACTGCAGATGCCATCTCCCTGGCCCTTCATCATCCCTGATAACAAGGATTCCCAAGTCAGTCTCCTACTAATTGACAACAGCTCTGCCTTCAACACCATAATTTCAAACAAACTCATCTCTAAAATCTGAGACATAGATCTCGGTTCCCCCTCTATTGCTGGATCCTCAGCTTCTTGACCCATAGTCCACAAGCAATAAGATTAGGCGACAACACCTCCTCCACCATGACCCTCAACACCGGTGCTCTGCAAGACTGCATACTCAGCCTCCTTCTATACTCTTTATATACTCACAACTGTGTTCACAAATTCCCCTGACTGCATTTACGAGTTTGCTGACAATACCACATTGTTAAAGTTCAGATCTCAAACAACAATGAGACAAAGTACAGGAAAAAGATTGAGTGCTTACAGCATGGCGTAAAGACAACAATCTCCTTATCAATGTCAGCAAAATGCAAGGAACTGGTCATTGACTTCAGGAAGTGGAGTAGATGGCACACCCTATATCAATGGTGTTGAGATGGTCAAAAGCATCATTTCCTGGGAGCGATGATCACCAACAATCTGTCCTGGGCCACCCTCATTGATGCGATGGTCAACAAAGTGCTACTTCCTCAAGCGGCTAAGGAAATTTGGCATGCCCACAAAGACTCTTACCAATTTCTATAGATGCACCATAGACAGCAGCCTATCTGAATGCATCACAGCATGGTATGATGGCTGCTCTTCCCAAGACCACAAGAAACTACAGAGAATCATGAACAAAGCACTTCATGGTCAGAGGTTTGGATACTGATCAGGTGAGTAAGACTGGATTCACATGACCACAGGCGCAGAACCCCACCTTGGGCACAAAGCAATAAATCCCATTGTCAGCCTAAGCTGCGCAATTATAACCTTCACTTTCCAACATTGGGGACTAGTTGGTTGGCAGGCATGGACAATTTTGCTGGAATCAATTGCTGAATAAAATACTTGCACATTTTTTTTCATTTGTTTTTGCAGGTTAAAAGCTTGTCGGTACCACACTACAAAGTAGTTAGGGGCCCAAATCAATTGCACTCAAATTTCTGTGATTTTTTAAATGTATTTGACTTGATTCTTCCCACATTTTAAGGTTTAAGTCTCAGCCAATGAGTTATGAGTTCTTGAACTTGTGGAGGTGGTGGCGTTGGGAATAGGGAGCAATAAGAGAGGAACAGTTGACAAGGAGTTATGCTCCAGGTCGTATGAAGTGGCCTGTTGAAAACTGCAGGTGTGAGGACAGATTAAGTTTGAGTTTTTGTTGTCTATTAGAGTACCCATAATCTTAGTAACTGGAATCACATATGTGGGTAGCCATTTGCAAACAGTGCTGGAAGGTTGGTAAGATATAATAGAATTGACCTGAAATGAGGATACTGCAAAAACAAATGAAACTAAAATGCGCAAGTATTTTATTCAGCTATTGATTCTTTATGTCTTTTTAAGCCCCTGAAGCTGCATTTATACAGCAAATGAAACTTGTGTTTGTCTTCATCAAAGTTGCTATTTTCAATGATTTAAAAAGTGTGTTCTATATTTAAACAGTTGAACATTGCTTTCTGGTAGTTGTGATATATAACAAGCAGTTATCGTATGTGAACAAAAAGAAGGCTATAATTTAGAGCAATATTGTTAACTAGGATTTCCAACAACCACAGTCCATTCCTTTGACCTAATACTAATTACTCAGCACTGATATCTCGATTTATCTTTGGTGCTTCAAGTGTTCACTAGTTTTGGAAAATTCTGGTGGTGAGTAGTCGGGCATTTGTTTATAATAATTGATACTGTTGTATAAAAACAATGAAGAATTTATTGTCCATTTAAATTTTGCGCTACATTATTTTAAAACAAATAATACTTTCAACTTACTATTTTTCAAAGGGAAATAACCAGTTAATGGTAAAATTTTGAACTAATTTTCTAACAAACTATTAGAGGCTGCAAACGGTGGTAACATGCATTTTAAAGTTATATGTACATACAAATTGAACATTAAAATACAAGCATTTTGCCTTGGTGAGCTGGTTTTGCAGATGCATGACCACGTCTAAAGTTCAAATCAACAGCTCTGCCTTCACATTAACTTACATGTAGTTAAAACTGAGTTGGGTTTTATGCGAATGCAGCAGCAATGCAAACATTTATGAATATCCTTTACAAATTCTCAGACTCCTGAAATGTAATGGGATTGATCAAAGAATAAGAAACATCAACCAAAATAGAATGGACTTGCTTGGTTTCAGGGCCTGCATGTGGTCCACAGGGTCCAATGTGGATATGTTTTTGGCAGAATGAGCATGATTTAAGATATTTATTAAAAAGAGTCATTGTTTTAATCTGCTCAGTTATGTAGCAGAGTTCTCGATGGTCTGCAGGTATCGTGGATCTAGTACTGAACTGCCACTGCTAGTATTGAGCTTGAATCCCACTATGGTGATAACCATGGTTAATTATAGAATTCAGCACAGTAACTCCGTTCATTCAATGTGCTTCATTATACTAGTGTTAAAGGTTAGAAAAATCAATTAGTTTGCAAGTGACTCTCATAAGACAGTAAGCTGCCTCCTCAAAAAGAAGCACTATCACTTTCTCAGACCACTAGAGATGGGCAATAAATAAGAGCTGATCAGTGCTGACCGTAGATTGAAAATAATAAATTAATCTTCAACATATGAAAGATTCTTTAAACATGAATGAAAGGGTTCCAAGTCATTCACCTGTCATTAATGATTCAAGGTACAATACTGAAATCAATGGAGTACATACATTGTGAAGCTGGATGAACACAGCAGGCCAAGCAGCATTTCAGGAGCACAAAAGCTGACGTTTCGGGCCTAGACCCTTCATCAGAAGGGTCTAGGCCCGAAACGTCAGCTTTTGTGCTCCTGACATGCTGCTTGGCCTGCTGTGTTCATCCAGCTTCACACTTTATTATCTTGGATTCTCCAGCATCTGCAGTTCCCATTATCACGGAGTACATACATTGTTCAATTGTCCTCTACATGACTTTGAACACAGCAAAAGAATTCTTAAACTGTGACAGATTATACAGCATAAAAGGACTTAAATTGTTGACTTAAGGTGTTTGGATCAGATTGCATGAACAGAAATCAGATATCTTGCACTGATGATATTTGATCATCCAATCCTTAATTCCGTACCAAGTACACATTTACTGTACTAACCTACCTGAATTCCAAAGTTTAACTAAGATTAATTTCTAAAATCCTAGGCAGCATCTTATAGTCTAAAGAGTCATTTATAGTTGATCTTGGAAGGAGTTCCTCAAAATCATAAACAGGAACAAAGAAAATTAGATCTGATTTTCTATATATTGTGTTTCTTACTCTCCCAAGATCAAAAATTTTTTTTGAAGATACTGATTTGTGCTGGATTGCAGTTTCTTATTAGATTTCAACAGAACTCTGATCTCATCCAAATGGCTAGCCTCCAGACTTAAATCCAAGCAGTGAACATTGTTGTTGCCTTTTGCAATCACCGATTATTTATTGATAAAGTCCTTGCTTGCGGCAAGTTACGGGAGCATATTTTCCACTGTGGCTTTAGGAAACTATCTTGCAGGCTGCATTGGCAGCTCATGACCAGTGCTTCTGGGATGCCCACGTAGAAGTGGCAGTGTGTGTGTCCATGCAGGGGTGGAGATGTTTTAAGTGAAGTATCAATGATTCATGTTTTGCATATTGCAAGCTACATTCTGCCGAACTGTCAAAGCTTTTCTCATGCCGGGTATCTTTTCATTATAAGGAGAATATAGTAAGAGCATGCATCCCTTTAATAAAAGATCAGATTCTGTTTCAAGTTTTACAAGTTTCTAGCTGGTGGGGTGGGATAGCATTGTAAACAAACTGTTAGTGAGTCCCACATCAACTTTGCCTTCTGGAATCACTAGAGCACCAAAGGAGGCCATTTGGAATTTTGCCTGTATCCCTCTTTGCAAGAGGAACTCACCCTAGTTTCAATCATTCATTCTTCTACAATTTATCAACAGATAGCTATCCTTGAATCTATCTCAACAACTCAGGTGTATTCCAAATCTTAACTACTTGTTGCAGAAAACACATATTTTATGTTGACTTTCTTTTTTGCCCGTCACCTTAAATTGGCATCCTGTGGATTTGGAATCTTTCTGCCATTGGGAACAGTTTCTCCTTCCTTACATTGTCTGGTCACCTCAAGATTTTGAACACCTCCATCAAATTTTGTTTTCTCAGGGTTCAGATTTAGAATCTAACATTCAAGTTACATTGTTCCGTCTAATGTTGATATGCCGGCTGTGCCTGAGTGAGTGGTTCTTACAACTCTTTAGGCTGAAGGTTGTGGGTTGAAGACCAATCCCAGGGATTGGAACATGTAACCTTTAACAATGCCATACCATTTTCTTTTCTTCTCCCCTCCTCTCCCTTTGCATCACCTTGAAGGGATTATTCCCTCTGCAGTCCCCCCAACACCCCTCCACTGCCAACTGGTCTTTGCCATACAATCACAGCTATTCTTTGCTTGGCTTTTCTTCACTGTACAAGGCATAGAGTATTCACTGTTCGCAATGTGATCTGCTCTGAGCTGAAGACACAAACTCAGACTGGACGACCACTTTATAGAACGCTTTGTACAGACTGCAGCTGTGATGTCAAGCATATACTTGCCTGTCATTTTAATTGTTCTCGACCTTGCTGTATTGTTGACTTCAGTCTCTTTGGCCTCCTGCAGTACTCTTACAAAGTATGATAGAAGCTTGGCATTGCCATTGCTGAATTACCCCAGTATCAATGTATTGGGGGTTACTATTGGCCAGAAGCTAAACTTGAGTAGCTGCATTAAATACTGTGGCTGCAAGAGCGGATCAGAGGCTCGAAATTGTTCAGAAAATAGCTTGTCTCCTGCCTCCCTAATGCCTGTCCACTATTGACAAGTCTCAAGTCAAATGTGATGGAATACTCCCATTTGTCTGTGTGATGATACTATAGCTTTAAGAGGTGTATTGTGTCCTCCCATTTTTTTTACGAAGAGAGATTGAGATAGAGGCACCGAGAAGTCTGTTCCAACTCAATAAACAGCTTGTGAGGCTTTGTTTTTTTTTAAATGTTGGAAAATAGAAATAGCATGACTGGGTGGAGTCAGGCTCCCACAGATCTAGGGTTTTGGTTTGGCTTTTCGCAGTTGCAGAGATTTGAAGCTGGGTGCAGAGGCTGTCTTTCTTTCTCTGTTACAGCTAAAAGCTTGGGTTCTCTTTCTGCTGCCAGAGTTGCATATGAGACAATCATTTTACTGATGTTGCCTTTGCTGAGGGTGTGTTAATAGGAGGTTACTATATTGGAACAGTTGATGTTTAGTAGTAAAATAATATATTATACTGTTGAATTTTCTGATTGTATTAAAAGTTATATAAATTCTTCTTTCTTATGTTTGATTTTTTAAAATCTGGGGTTAAGAATGAAGTGTGTTTTGTTTAAAGCTTAGCAGTATGACCAATTGAATCACGTCTGAAACACAGCATCTTACACTTGCCTGTCAATAAGATAAAATTACGGTCTAGGCTATTTCCTTGATATATTTGAAGGAGGTTTTGTTTGGTCTATTACACCTGAATGAGTGCAGCTTCAAAAACACTCAAGAACATTGATACCATCCAGAGCAAAGTACCACATCTACAAATGTTTATTTCCTCCATCACTGATGCTCAGTCGATGCAGTGTGGACTATCTAAAAGATATTACAGAGATTCACCAATGCTCCTGGGACAGCACCCTGCACACCCATAACAACTGCCATCAGAAAGAAAGGCAGATACATGTGAGCACCACTTGCAAGTTTCCCTCCAAACTGCAACTTGGAAATGTATTGCCGTTTCTTCAGCGTTGCTCTGTCAAAATCAGGGAACTTGTCTGCAATGGCATCATGGTTAACTACAGCAAGTAGACTGCAGCAGTTCAAGAAGACAACTCACCAGCACCACCTCCTCGAGGGAAATAAATGCTGGTCCAGCCAACAACATCCACATCAAAAATAATTCTTTTTGGAAGAAAATAACAGCATCTTCTCTTTCCATTTGGCACTTTCTTGCATTGTGAACAAAACAGTGAATTCAACAATCTCAAACCATAATCTCTGCCCCCATTTTGATACCTTCCTCATCAAAGGCAATGGTTTGGTTTTCACTTTTCTCTTGTTTTTGCTTCTGGATGGCAACTATACATTCTGCCACTCACACTTGCCCCAGACACATCCTGTTTCCTGACGATCCATTTGCATTCCCTTTTGCCTTACACCACAAACTCTTTGGTCATTTATTTACCTCCTCTCCTCCAAATTACCACATACTTTCCTCTTTGTTCTATTTCCACCTTCTATCTTTCACTTGCTTAAAACCAATTACATTTCCAGCTTTTCCTATTTCTGATGGAAACCTTGTTAAGTTGAAATGTTACTTCTGTTTTCTCTCAATTGGTATTACCAGCCCTGAGTATTTTCTGCATTTTCTTTTTTTATCTGTGTTTAAGCTTGTTAGGTATTCCTGTGCAGCACTGAGGAAATCTTGCTTTCGATCAGACATTAAATTAAGGTCCCATCATCTGTCTCAGTTAAATATTGAAGATACCATTGCAGTATTTGAAGAACAGCTGGGTAGGATCCCCTACTGTTCTGCCCAATATGTATCCGTTAGCCAAAACCACACACACAGTCTGTCTGCATATTAATTTCACTAGTGTTTATGGACCTTGCTTTGTGCAATTTGGCAATTACATTTACAACAGCGTGACAGTAACTATATACCTCAAATTGTACTTCATTAACTTTACAGCAGTTTGCAATGTCCTGAGGTTGCGAAAGGTGCTATTTAAATGTTAAGTTCCTGCCAATCATTTTCAAATGCAGGTTTACATTGTCACGAAAATGCCTGTGTAACTGTGAATGTAATTTGCCAATGTCCATTTGTCTTTGCTCTATTTAAGAACCTTAAGCCAATTTTGATGCAAGGGATAATATTAATCACCTAAGAGATATATGGGCCTTTTAAAAAGCAACATTTCACATAAAAATAATTTGCCATCGCAAATCAAGATTGCATCTTACAGTTTACTGTTTATCTGTGTGACAACTCAAGTTGTGGTATTAGATATAATCAAAGGCTGATAACATCACATCTTTTGGACAGGATGGAATTGTGGTTTGAAGTAGTGTGATTTTTATCAATTTTGTCCTACTGTCACATGATCTTTCTATTAATGTAGCAAGATTTCCCTTTCACACCTGCAGGATACATTGCCTACACTGATGGCAAAAGTAACAAGTCCTTGTGGGAAGGATTATAAGTGGATGTTTTATGAATAAATGGGTTTAATTCAGAACGAAATCTTTGCAAATTGACTTTTCAGGTGTTACCCAGCTTAGCCTCCTTTAATCTTTTTTCCTTTTCATATAAACAGTGACATGAGGTTTCCTTTAGTTTCCAATGACATGTTGTTTGTCCCTTTGTTTCCCTGCTGCATAAGATTAAATTTTCCACACAGCTCTACTTAACATGCCTGAAATTGTAGACTCAGTTTTACCCTAGAACATGTGTTAATGCCCCAGGAATTTAGATTTTTTTTTCAATGCCATATTGGGATGGTGGCATTGAGATGTGTTGCTCATGATTTGCGTTCTGAAATGGATGCAATGTGTGCCGTTTTAACAGTATCCAATTTGCACAAGATTAGGTCCCACCGCTAAACTCATGGATCCTGCTTCTTGGACATTCTTGGCTAATACAAAAAATGGGAACTAAACTGCTTGAATTTCAAACTATTTTCAAATCCTTTGAAAGGCCCCATCAAAATAATTAATCATCAAAATTGTTGGAAATGAGAAGTTAATTTTTTCTTCTTCAGTCTCTGTAGTAGGGAAGAGGAGGTGTGCTTTTGAGACTCCATGGAATTCACAATGGGCATAATCTGTAGCCCAGTACTTTCCAAACTTTTCCTTGTATCACCCTACCTTAATGCTTCAGACTTTGTGTGACCCAGAACAAAAGTTTCAGAGGTGAAAATGTCAATGGGTTGAGGTGGGATGGTAAGAGGCGGAGGAAGGCTTCAATGGTTGAGCAGGGAAGGAGTCAGGCTTTAATTCTTGTCTGGGGTTGGGGTTGGGAGAGTAGCAGTGGTGTGAAAGGAGTTGAGGGAAAAGTGGTTTTTTTGGACAAACACAAACACCTGTCCATTTTCCCTTTTTCGTAGGAGCAGCAATCACACCTCAAAGGGAAGACTATTAAGGTCACACCCATTAAAAAAGAAAATACAAATTATTCAAAGGGATCTTGCAGTAGTCAGAAAACACTTTGAGCTGTGTAGTAGTCCTTGCTGCCTCACAGCTTGCAACTCCAAAATCTCCCATTGCGAGTCCACCAGGGGACATAACCCAAATTTGGGAATTGCTGCTGCACCCCACTATGGGTAAGTTTGATGCCAATGAGTGAAATATTCTAATACAGTCTTCATATGGTTGAGATGGGTGCTAGGACAGGTACAATGAAGAGGTGCAAGGATGAGTTTCCATTGAAATTAAGGTCTCTCAAGTTCTAGTGTTGGCTGGCCACATAGCTCAAAGTTGACATCTGAAAACCATCTTCGACCAGACTTTAACCCCTTCATCTTATCATTCTTTTACCTTGCTAACTTTTGTACACTGAAGGCGAAACATAGAATTATTTCCTTTTCATATGTTAGTGGGACACAGAATGCCCTGTGTATTGCAACTAAAATACAGATCTTTATCAGACACCATAATGAACAATGTCAAACAGTAGTAGCAATAACCATAACAAATGAGGTCAGTTAATCAGTTTTGCTGAGTAGATTTAATTGAAGTAATTATTTTTATCAGGTTGTTGCGTGTCTCTCTCACTGATGTCAGGACGTCACCCCCTCAAGCTAGCTGCTATAGTTCCTGTTGCTCTATTTTCACTGCATGCATATGTTCCTCATTAAGCTGCAATTACAATCCCTTCTGTATTCAAAGATTACACTGCATTTAGAAAAGAACCAAGATTTTATACACCCTTCATGGCTTTTATGCAAAAATAATGACAACAAAAATACAGGCAATTTCATCTTCTGAGTTCAATCATAGATGTTGTCTTATTATAGAATAATTCTACACTTCATTTACTGACATACATTTTCTCTGAATTTCTTCCTTTTATTCTCTTGAAGGCACTTACTGATTTAACACAGCAAAATGTTGTTCTACATTCTCCTGACGTCTGGAAAGGATCAGGCACTGATGAGTGTATAACAGCTACGATTGATTTTTTTTCAAACTAACTGCTCAAATATTTGGATCTCATTTATTCATCTCCACTGTGAATGTACAGGATATTTTACAGCAGTGATCAGCATGAAGAAATTATTGGTCACAGAAATCCTCGATGCAATCTACTTTTTATCTTTTTTACATCTAAATCCTTCATTTTTCCATTCCATGCTATATTAGCTGCTGAAGGCATTCCCAACAGTGTGTTTCAACAAAATCAGTACCTGTAGTTTCTTGAATGGAAAGGATTATATTCTATAAATCAATGCAGAGAAATTCATCCTTAAATCAAGCTTTCATTTTTCTGTGACCTACCACTTTAAGAGATAGGCCTGACCTTGCAGTGAACTAAAAAAGTAAAAGTGATTGCGTAGCAGGGGAAGTTCAGTGAATTTTTATTAGAGGCACTGGGAGGTTGCTGGTAGATTTTACACACAGAAGTTCTTAGTACACACTTTATAGTTTTTTAGAAGGCCATTTTCATGGGAGTAAGCCTGAATCATTAAAGTGGTTCTGCTTCTTAGTGCAAGATCTACAACTTCAAGAAAGTGACGTCAAATTTTAAAAAATTCTATTCATGTGATGTGGTATTCAGCATTTATTGCCCATCCCAAGTTTCCCTTTAGTAGATGGTGCTGAGCTGCCTTGAACCACTGCAGTCCATTCTGTACTGGTACATCCACAAAACCATTTGGGAGTTAAGAATTTTGACTCAATGACATTGAAGGAGCAGTGACACGTTTCCAAGTCAGGATGATGAGAGGCTTGGAGGGGAACTTGAAGGTGGTCATGTTGCCATGTTTGTGTTGCCCTTCTCCTTCTTGATAGTAATGGCCGTGGATCCAGAAGGTAATACAGTGTGGAGCTGGAGGAACACAGCAAGTCAGGCGGCATTAGAGGAGCAGGAAAGTTGATGTTTAGGTCTGAGACCTTCATCAGGACTGGGGAGGGGGGTAGGAAGCTGGTAAATAAATAGAGGAAGGAGGCATGAGGCTGGGGGAAGGTAGGTGGGATGGTGAGAGGTGGATGCAGCTTGGGGATAGTGGAGATTGGTCAGTGGGAAGGGTCAGTGGTGAGAGGTGGATGCAGCTAGGGGATAGTGGGGGGTTGGTCAGTGGCAATTTTGACTCTTTGCTCTATACATGATGGAGGTCATGGCAATGCGTTGAACCTGCCTTCGGAGAGAGAACAAATAAAGAAGTAATAATTGATGTACACTGAGGTGCAAAAAGAAAATCAAAGCCAGTGAAATATATTAATGAAATTTTATGATAAGAAAAATCATGAACCTAAACAAGCACATGTTGTACTTTGGAGTAGATCAAAAATTGGACAGTTTTTCTCTTCCTCGTTGCACCTCATCAATTTTTTCTTTCCTTGACTTGAAAGTTTACATTGAATATTCATAAATGAGCCTTGACAATGAGCGTCAGTAGTATACTTGGTTATAAAGGATATCTAATCCATACATACACTGAAGGCATGTTACAAAATGATTTGACAGACCTATATCTAGGTTTGTAAAATTATGATGACTTTGACAGAATGGATATATAGAGTGGAAGAGTATTTTATATTTTATCAACACAGTATAGCCACCAAGGTATCCAATAAGGGATTGGAAGAAATATCTTTATCCAGAGGGTGAGAATTTGGAACTGTAGTTGGAGTAGTTGATGTAAATAGTTTAAATACATAAAGGGGAAACAAGGTTAAAGATATGAGGAGAAGGAAATAGATTGTTCAGTGGTGTTTTTAGATGAGGAAAGGTTGGAGGAAGCTCAAGTGATGGATAAGCGCTGACATAGGCTGATGCATGCATAGGTTAGGTAATTTAAGCATTCTTAAACATGTTGTTCTGTTGAGGTCATTGCACCAGATTTGGAACCATGGCTGAATTTTTTGTGAAATACAGGACAGTTCATAGGGTGATACTTCTTATCGCAAGCAGATCTTTACCCTCAGGAACATTAAAGAACAGAGCCCAGAGTATCAGAAGCCACATGTCATCAAGTTAATTAATTTCAACACGTCTTTAAGCATCCATCAGTAGTCACTCTGGTGTATCACAACACAGTATTGTACCCAGTAATGGATAATTAATGTTCTCAAAGCCTTATTACACAACACTAGCTGTAGACTCCTACAAAATCACCACAGGACTACAGAAAGGCTGTATATTCTTTTCTCATTCTTATTCCTTTTGGTTATTGATTTTCATCAAGACAAAGACCATGGTGGTCCAGACTGCAGACTAGCAGACAACAATGCCTTGCTGGCTGAAGATTCATACTTCCTAGACATGAACACAAGTACTGAGTATAGATGTGCTAATGTTGGTTTACACTGTCAGCTGTTAGAAGACCAAGACAACAATGACTGGATGGCAAAAAGCCAACTCTACCATCGCCATAGGCCAAAAGAATATTCAGCAGATGGATCACCTCCCCTACCTAGGAAGCAACATCTCCAACATGGCAAAACAACACTGGTCTTCCAATGATCGCATATGGTGTTGGTGTTGAGCACCATCAATATGGCTAATAAGCTGTGATTCTACATGCTCACTGTGGTACCAACTGCAATCCATGCCAGTGAGGCCTGAAAGAGAACAGCAAAGGTGTCACATAAATTGGATGTCATCTATCAAGGTTGCATATGTAAGATCTTAGGCATCACTTGGGTTGATGACATCGCTAACGAATAAGTGTTACACAGGACTGTAACACTTGTCCTGTGCCTACAGTGTAACAAGATGGAGAGATCACTGTGACTAGCAGAACATGTTTTTTTCCTCCCAGATGTACACCTTGCCAGAGTGGCAACTGAATGGACTTCACAAGGAGGGGGAAAGATGGGGCTGGCTAAAGAAGACGTGGCAAAAATAAAACAAGTGTGGGGCATCATGTGGATGAGATTACAGTAGATGTGTGGCAGACTCTTGTTACCCATTATCCTGCACAGGACCAGAGAAACAAAGTCTGGCGTGGTTAGTTCATCAGCACAGACCAAATAAGAAACCCATTCTTTTGCTGTTGTTTAAGGCACAGTAGAGGATATCTAAGCTTGAACAACAGAGATGATGAAAACAATATAACTACTTAATATATATTGGGCTTTTATCAGTGCAGCTAGACAAAAACTAGCACCAAATTAAAAGGAGATATTAGATTAGCTGACTAAAGGTTTGGTAGATTTAAGGAGGGTTTTGAAGAAGATGGAGGTAGAGAAACCAAAGCTTAAGGAGAAAGTTCCAGAACTTTGTGCGAAAACTGCTAAAGGCATGTCCATAAGCGATGGGTTGGTAGGAATCGGCTGATTCAGAACAGCCCGAAGTTGAAGAAACATGGTGATGAACCATATTACTGGTCTGTAGAGCTAGAAAGTTATAGAGATAGGAAGGCCTGGGATTTAAACAGGAAAATCAATGTTGGCGAATGGGAGACAGTCCAAGCCAGCATGCAAAAGTATGGTAGATGAATAGAAGACAGAATGGGTTATGAAAGGAGCAACAGAGCTTTGGATATTCTTATCTTTATGGGTGACCTGCTAGGATGGTATTGACGCACTCAGTTTGGAGAAAACAAGAGAATGGGTAAGAGTTTCAGCAACGGATAGAAATGTAACTATCAGAAGACATGGAACAATCGATTGTCTGACAAATTAGTTATATTGACATTACTTTGTTAACAAATTAGTTATACTTGACATTAAATTGTTAATGTTTGATGTAATAAATTATAAGTCTCAGCTTAGTTGAAATATTAAAAATAGTGTTTATAAAGTGACCTTAGCGTGCAGGTTCATAGTTCCTTGAAAGTGCAGTCGCAGGTAGACAGTGTAGTGAAGAAGGCATTTGGTATGCTTGCCTTTATTGGTCACTGCATTGCGTAAAGGAGTCGGGAGGTCAGGTTGCGGCTGCACAGGACATTAGTTAGGCCACTTTTGGAATACAGCATTTGATTCAGGTCTCCTATTTATGGGAAAGAGCTGCGAAACTTGAAAGGGTTCAGATAAGAATTACAAGGATGTTGCCAGGCTTGGACGTTTGAACTAAAGGGAGAGGCTGAATAGGCTGGGGCTATTTTCCATGGAGCATCGGAGGCTGAGGGGTGACCTTATAGAAGTTTATAAAATCATGAGGGGCATGGATAGGGAGAATAGTCAGATCTTTTTCTCAATGTAGGAGAGTCCAAAACTAGAGGGCATAAGTTTAAGATGAGAGGGGAAAGCATTACAAAGGACCTGAAGAGCAACGTTTTCACATAGAGGGTGGTTTGTGTATGGAACGAGCTGTCAGAGGAATTGGTGGAGGCTGAAAAGGCTTTTGGATGGGTATGTGTATTGGAAGAGTTTAGAGGGACATGGGCCAAATGCTGGCAAATGGGACTAGGTTAATTTAGGAAAACTGGTTGGCATGGACGAGTTGAACTGAAGGGTCTGTTTCCGTGCTTTATATCCCAATGACCCTAATTCTGAAGTTGTGGCTTTGAACTCCTCATCCAGGCTAAAAACCTAAAACAGAGCTAAGGCTGCGCTACACTGTTAGAGGTGCCATCCTTCAGACAAAATGTTAAACAGATCCCTGTTCTGCATAATCCACTGTGATTCCATGGTGTTTCTTTTAAAAAGGAGGTCTCCTGGATAACATACTTTCATTAACTTCTACCACTAGTGGTACTGATTATCTGGTTATTTATCACCAATCCTATTTACCTTCGCTTAGCACAAGATAATTATTACAGTAATATGCTTCAAAGTGATTTGATGTTCATGACTCATATAGAAATTATAGTGCATCTTTAACATTAGCATTTATGTTTCTGTCATACTGGAACCATCAAGTCAAAACACAATGTTCTTACCATTTCCACTGGACCTTCTGTAATCTTCTCTTTTCAAATATTTAGCCAAGTTCCTTTTATATTATCAACAGTACCTCAATAACCCCGTCTTGCAAAGTATTCCATGGTCTAATGACTGTGAAAATGTTTCTTTTAACTTTTAATTTTGTTCTCGCAATGGCAGGGTTGAGTATGTACTCCCTTGTTATTAATTCATGATCCAGTTGAAACAATATTTCACTACTTGCCACATCAAGACTATTTATACTTATGAAAACCCATTACATTGCAGTTAATCTTCACTCTTTTGGGGGAAAAATCCACTGTTTCAAAGCTTGCTCTGTAATTATAATTTCTTGTTTCTCATCATTCTGTAGCCATTTGTGATTCTGATGTTCTTCCAATCACAATACTCCAGCTGCAAGCTAATTATCGCCTTGCACTAATTTAGTATCACTTTCTTCTTACATTTTATGCTCCTCTGCATACAAACCCAGAATGAAAATGGCCTTTTATTGCATTTTGCAGCCAGAATCCTTTCCTAAATAGGCTAATCTCTATTCAACTTGGATCTCCTGCGTTCCTCCACTCTCTTAAGAGTCCTTACATCGAATTATATAGGACTTACAGCACAGAAACAGACAAGTCAATTGGATCAATTTCATCAACCTGAAATTCCTTTGTTATAATGTCTTGCTTTTAAAGCCTCATCCAAATTTAACTTCAGTCACATGTGGTATTGAAACCTGTAAATTTGACCCTCAAAATTTTTGTCACTTCTACTACAGTAACACCACTGTATGCTCCCTCTCCTGCGTACTTCAAAGGGACATTTTTTTGTTGAAACACACTGATCTTCACATCATAGCCATTATCTCTCCCGTGGCAAATACTCAAACAGTCACAAGAGGTGTAACACCTTCCCCTTACCCACAGTCCCACCCCGCCACCTGCAATCATTGTCCAAGCTCTTTCAAGGTGCTGCAACAATTTACCTGTACTACTTTTAATTTAGTATGTTATATTTACTACCTGTATTGTGGTACGTTTAACACCAAGGAGCCAAATGCAGAATGAGTGACCATTTTGTGGAATGCCTCTGCCTCAGCCCACAAGCTTCTGCTTTCTTGAAAACTTATTTGATCTTGTTAATATATCAGTCTTTTGCCAGTGGAGCTCGAGAAACATCTCATCTTCTGATTTGGCACTTTTTACAGGCTTTTGAACTGGATATTGAGTTCAACAATTTCAGACCATGAGCACTGTCCCTCCATCCTGATTTTCATTTTTTTTGCCATGTGCTGTTATTGTTTCTGCGCTTTTGCTCTTGGTCAGAGCTGCTTATTATTCTTCCATTCAGGCTGGATTAATGCTTTGGTTCTTCACCATATCCATTAATTTGCTCTTTGGCTTTGTTTCATAACATCTTTGTTATTTAAATTCTCCTTTGCTTTTGCTCATCCTCTCCATCTGACATTTCAGTGGCACTTAGCCCATAACATTTCCAGCTTCCTTCAGCTCAACAAAAGAATCACATCTGAATCAAAACAAAATCTGTTTCTCTCACAACAGATACTACAAGATCAGTTGAGCATTTCCAGCTGTTTCTGTTTTTAACCACAACTCAAGCGACTCAATTCTAATTTCATTAGATGGTACCACAAGGATCTGGTTCAAGTCTCACTCCAGGGTTGACATACAAAACTCATGCCCCTTAGTCCACTGCAGTTCTAGGTTAAATTGTGCTGATTGAGGGTTTGTTTTTCAGGTAAACTGAGGACAGGCCTATCTGTTTGGGTGAATGTAAACTAATCCATTGAATTATTCTATGGAGGAACAAGAGGTTTGTTCTTGACATGCTGGCTGATATTTATCCTTCAATCAACATCATGTTAACAGGGCTATCTGGCCTTTGTCACCTTGCTGTTTGTGAGATCTTGCTGTGTGCAAACTGGCTGTCTTATTTCTTACATCAAAACAGGAACCACACTTCAGAAGTATTTCACAGTGTGAGATATGCTTTGAGATGTCTGGCGGTCATGGAAAGCATGATGTAAATGTCTTTCCTTCTTTATTTACTACATATTTGAGTCATTTTTTTGTAATCTTGGAGGTTTTAATGATGCCCTCTCTAGCATTATTGACTCACTGTTAGAGAAGATCCAACTGAAAAAATCTTTATCACAACATCATATCAGAAATTGTCGAATCAATGCCAATGTTTTCTCTCTGCGAGACATACAGTCTAATCACACTCTTGAAATCACTCCCCTTATCTTTCAACATTCATTTTTCTCAAGTAAGTTATCAATTTCCCTTCTTTAAAATAGTTTTGAGATGTCATGGTTTAAAAAGCTTTGCTTCACTCTTTGGAAAGGAGCCTTGTTGGTGCCTGTTAATGTCAGTAGCTTGCCATATTTCTTGCCATATATCCTACATGCATTCCAAATAAGTCTGTAATTTTAACATCATGCTTGCTTTACAATCCTCCAAGATCACTGCGCTTTCCCAAATGTTGGTTTTTTTTTGCATTCCCAATTTTTAAGTTATTATATTGTTGACAATATTGTTTCCTCTTCAGGAACGTGGGTTTTAAGTTCTGGAATTCTCAACCCAAAACTTACTGCATCTCCCTCCTCTTTACAATGCTGCTTAAAATTTATCTCCTTGACTCAGCATTTAAACACACTTCCAAACACAATTTATCAGTTTTTTTACTGCTCATAACATTCTACTACATTAAAAAGACATTCTCTAGCCTGAATTGACTAAACATTGTGACTTTCATAATTGTGAAGATACATATGTGAACTTAAAATTAAAGTATCTGTAGGGCAACTTTCGTTGAGTCACAGCGTTGCTATAGACCCCTTAAAGGGCTGGAAGTCATCAAATGAAGAATGAGCGTCTTGAATGATTAATAGTAATTAAGAATTGATTACTAAGCAAAGGGTCTCGGGGCGCAGTCGTTGAAACCCTACTTCTGAGCCAGGAGACCTGGACTCAAGTTCTACCTGCTTCAGAGGTGTACACTAACATCTCTAATCAAGATGATTACAAGATATCTACAGACTGATCAATCGGTGTGGTCTGGTGATTGGGAGATGCTAGCTAGACCCTACGGACTCTTGTGGTGCAGTGGTAATGTCCCTGCCTCAAAGCTCGGAAACCCTGGTTCAAATTCCTCCAGAAGTGTACAATAAGCAGACACCTCTGAGCAGGTTCATTCGGTAATATTTTGATTACTAACCGATTTTCGTTAAGAAGAGCAGGGCTGCTGACATTCAGCAGATCTCCCTAGGATGGAGATTGTCTCCCCGTTGCTATGGGAGGGAGAGGAGGGCCGGAAGTGAAGACTGGTTGCTAGGAGGGTGTGATGTCAGTGCGCGGCCCGCGCAGGCGCAGAAGTGGGACTGGCGATGGCGGAGTGGTGTGTCTGCCGTCGTTGCTGAATCTTAGTGACTCGCTGGCCAGCTCATTTTCACATCGTCCCTTCTTTAGATACGACGTAAGGGATCCTGCCGAGCTTATCGCGATGTGTCTAACCGGAAACGCTTGTATTTTCTTTTTGGGTCTGCGGGTGGGTGAGGAGTTTGGATACTGTTAGGCCTGGAAGTTGGATTGGGCCTACCGTCCACTCCAGTCTAATTCAGCAGCAAATGTCCGGTCCATCTTTTTTGCAGCTGCAGCTGCAGCCTAGTCCTAGTCCTTCGGTGATGGTGAGGAGACACTATGGAGGCATAGTGAAAATGACGCTCTGAGCTAGTAATCCAGCAAGCCTGGCTGATGCTGTGAGGCTTTGGTTTTATATTCCATCCAAGTGACTGGTGGAATACCTGTTCAGTTATTCAAACCTGGAATCTAAAGCTAACCTCAATGGGGTCCATGGCAACCATAATCAATGTTCTCAAAAATTCACTTGGTTTTATGAGGAAAATAGGTTTGCCATCCTTCTCTGGTTTGATTTACGTAATACTCCGCACCTACAGCAATATGGAACAAAAACAGAAGATGCTGAAAACGTTCAATAGGTCTGGCAACATCTGTGAAGAAACAAAAAAAGTTAATGTTTTGGCACTGATGATCCTTCTCCAGAACAGATAATATGGTTTACTCTTAACTACCCTCAGAAATGGCCTAGCAATCCGCTTGGCGAAATAGCAATTAGGGATCCACAGTAAAGTTTGGCCTTGCCAGTGGTGCCTGTATCTCAAGGGAAAGAATTATAGTTTGTTGGTTTGTTTGTCCATTTACAGCCTTCTTTCATGCTATAGCACTGGTGCTTCTGTCACTCCAAAAGTTTTCGACCGGTCCCCCTCCCCTATAATAGTCTCTCTGTGAAAACAGCAATGGCTATAAGTATGTGGATGTCTGGGAGAGAGCTACTGCAAATGTTCATCACTCAACCTGCCACATTCTGCTTTTTTGCTCTATTCCAGAAGCCCTCAAAACTAAGTGAATCTAGACAACTCCCTGCTGCACTTATGTTGATGTAGTGGCTGGAGAGAAGAGATAAATGCTTAAAGTCATGTGTTTGAATCCTCGTTTTTGGATTTGTGTGCTTACACTTTAGTGAGAGTGTGCAGGCTCAATGTTGGAACAGGCAATATATTCCACAATTACCATGCTGAATGCTGTTTTTAGCTGATAGTGTTCTCAGCTTGAAATTATAAAACTTGTATGATGTATGCAGTTTTACCAGTTTTGGAGTTTTGCTGTTGTACAAAATGGATGTTATAAGCCAAGAATGTAGTTGACTTAAGACTGACCCAGTATTTCAATTCAAAGATAAAATTTTTAAGGAGTTCTAATTTCTAATGTGATACTTTACTGATGGATTCTCAGCAGGGACATAATGACTTGTTTGTAGGTAGTAGCATTTTTAATAGATGGGTTGTATGGTTTTTGACTCTGGATTTTGAAGCATGGTTTTAAAATTCATATTGGTTTGTTTTTAAACTGATAAATCATTCCAGACATGCGTATGGAACTGTGGCCCTGCTTTCTGTGCCTTGTGTTACAAATTTGCCTCATGGTAGTGATGGGGTGTAATATTTTGATAAAATTGCATGCCATTGAACATTTTGCAGTAAGTTTTTTAACCATTTCCCCAGAACACTTCAAAAAATTTAATATTTGAGTTGTGTTCACTTTTTAACCAATTTTGACAAATGTTGAGCCAGGTATTCTGTTTTGTGCAGAGCATCTTTGTAAATTTGAAAATTCCTTTTGCAATTACATGAATTACTCAACATTTGAATGAGATTGCAGTAATTAAGATTACCAAAATTTGAGGGATCAGTGACACTCTCAGAATGTAGGATGTTAATTGTGCACAGTTTAATTTTACTTAAATGACTTGTTGCAACAGTTTACTAGAAAGTAGTTTAAAATAGTATGTTTTTGTGGTTCAAGGCATTTAAGAGTGCTGTACACTGGATATGTAACTGCACACTTAAAGGCTCCCAACTGCAGTCACTAGAGATTAGAGCAGCACTGTGGAGGCCAAGCACTCATGTAGCATGGTTCACTTTATTGCTTTTTGATTCAGTTGTTTTATAGACCAAAATATTACTGGACTGCTAATGTTCCAGATATGTCTGGACAAAAATCAGTTGCAATATTCCCATCGACATATGGAGCATTGCTTGCTCAAGACTGCCCAACCTGTGTAGATGAAGCATCTGTGCAGGTATCAGTCTGTGTCTCTGACAGTCCTACGTGGAGGTTAAACACAGGCAACTGAAGAGGCAAAAAGCTAAACATCCCATTTGTGACAGATTTTGCAGACCTGACAGTGAACAGTTTAGTCACTTCAGGACCACAACATTGGAGTGGAAGAACGTCTTGCTGTATTTCGAATGAATGCCTAAGAAGGATCGGTGAAGGGGATAGGTTAGTGGCCTGCTTATTTTGATTGCAGAGTGATACCTAGTATGGAACCAAAGGAAACTATATTCTTTGATATTCACACAAACAATGTGGGATAAGAACAGCAACGTTTGGTGAGTGTTGATGGTTCTGAGCCATGATAATTATTAGTTCACTTAAGTTTTGGAAGTGAACTAAAATGAAAAGTTAAAAGCAATATTGTTTTTGGGTTTTCTCCTTTGCCTTTTCAGAAATGTTCTCCTTAAAAGCATTGGCTTTCAAATTGTCTCAGTATTCAACTCAAGTATCGATTTATTCATGAGGGTTTGATGCAATGTGGCAGAGTGCTATTTGGCTGCATTATTAGCTTGTTGTCCGGCTAACACTTATTGCCTGTCCCCAGTTTCCCTTGAGAAGGTGGTGGTAAGCTGCCTTCTTGAATAGTTGCAGTCCTTGTACTGTCAGTTGACCCACAATACTGTTGGGATGGAAATCCAGCGTGTTTGTCCCTGCAGTGTGAAGGAACTAACTAACTGAGCATAGATCGCAGATTAAATCTTGGAATTTTTAGGTGTATGAGATCTCTTTATTATAGAGTATGTAAACTTTCTGACCAGTTGAGAAGCTGTTTTTGTTTTGATAAATTAAGTGTTGTTGCTGGAAGAAGAATTTTCAAAAAATGTGCTAAATTACTGAAGTAAAAACAAAACCATTTCAAATAATTGAAACATGGACTTGAAATATTAAATAAAAGCCACTATTATGCTGGACTGTTAGATGTTGCAGTGCATTTCATCTTTCAAGCTATTTTACGATAAATGTTGAAGGCATGTTTTCAACAAAAAAAGCAAAAAATAGATAATGCAGTGGAATAAAAAGTTGCTGTATTTTGTATGGCACCGTTACTTATACACAGATTCACAGACTGCAGTGCCTGGTTATAGTACTGCTGATAGTTTTGAGGATTAATTTGGAAATTAAAGCTGATGAAGAATGAAACGAATAACAACTGTTTCCTTGTCTTTTTTCAGTTATGCTGTAGAGGATGGCTGTAAATTGGATTGGGAGCCTTGTTTCTATTAACTGTGGTGAGACGCTTGGAGTGTATCAGGGAAAAATTTCTGCAGTGGATCAAGCCAGTCAGACAATTTCTCTAACACAGCCATTCCGCAATGGAGTGAAATGTTCCGTTCCCGAGTTAACATTTAGGTAAGTGTTTGTTATTTCAATGACTTCAATGTCAACCAGTTGCAGCCATCTAATCTGCTTGTACTTGACCATATACTTGAACAAAGGTACTTAGCAGTGATCTTGTCATCAAACTTGGATGATTTTTGGAGAGCATTTATAAGTTGCAATGTCCCTACAAAAGTGTCTCAGTCATCCTGGCTGGGGCTTATAATTGTTCTCCTTAGATCTCTCTGAGGCTTGGAAGGTGACAGGTTGAAGAGGACTAGACTTTTTGTTGCTGAAACCGTATTTCAGAGGTATGCTTCTGGAATATTTATTGATAATTTGTTGAGCAAATGTTTTCCAGTTTGAAATCTTCCTTCTTGGGTTAAAAGAGAAAGCTGTTTCATCTGTTTTATTTTGTTTGAAGTGGTGCTCGTTTGAGACAGTCAGGAGTTTATGTCCGCTGAGCAGTCCGCATGTGTAAGAATTTTGAAGTACATGAAGTATGATGAGACCTTTAACTGGTGGTATAATTGGGACTAAAATACCAATTACTATGTAATGTTACACTTCTAAAGTCATTTTAAATATGTTTAGTTATTACTGTTCCCAGTTCCTACAGGTCTGTTGGTGTTTACTGAAGCCTGTATGTCTGCATTACCCTGTCTTATGCTCAGCAGAATGTACTTTGATCATATATATCTAGAATCATCCTATCGGAAATTCTTTATCTTGTATGCAATAGGACAGAAATGATGCCTAATTACAAACAATCGCAACAGTTTCTCTTAGAGTGCAGCGTGGCTATTGGTAGGTTGACAACTCAACTTTGATTAGCTGAGATATTGCCACCGAGAAAGCAATGGGGATCTGTAGGCTTCCTCAGCTCTTGGGTTAAAAGATAGGTGCTGGACTTGAACATATGCTATCTAAGCCAACAATAGGAATATCTGTCTTTTCAACAAATTTTCTTTTTTAAAACATAAAGCTAGTTGGGTTGGGACTGTTTTGAAGAGTTACGTTGAGAGTGGTTTTCAACGGAATTCTGTGTTTGAAAAGCTTTGGGTGAAAAGTGTAGCCCCATAAAATTCAGGCTTTAAGCTTGGGCATACCTAATATAACCAGGTGAAGTGAGAGCCCAATCTCCACCGATAGAATTCCAATAAAATGTTTTTATTCTCCTGTTAATTCCCAAATCATTTCCCCCCCCACATGAAAGTTATTAGCACATGCAATTAAATGATATCACTCCACAGCTATTTACCGTCCATTATTTGTGTGCACTGAGAAAGCAATGTTTTTGTGGCCATCTGTGGCTCCAGGCCTGTCACTTGTGAATTACGACATTATAATCAATGCCTTCAGACTACTTCCCTGGTGTATAAAAGATTGTAATTAAACTTAATTTCTTCAAATGGTAGTTGGTTGTTTCAGATATTGCCTGATGTAACCATAGCCATGTGATAAATGGAAAGTCTAATTTAGTTCAGATGCTTGACCAAATTAAATGTAGGACCTCTTTGCGCTGGCAGAAATCCTGGCCATGTACTTCAAAAAAACAAGATATATTGAAATAAATGACAGTTAGAAAACAGTCTGCATGAATGAACCAGTCCATTGTTTATCTTCCACACAAAATGCTTGAATTCCATGCGGTTGCCATAATCTGTCATTGATTTTTTTTCATTCTGCTCTTAGATGGTCCTCTGATTTCTACTTCAGTCACTAATTCTGATAGTTCAGAGTCGCAAGTACTGTGGCACAGAGGGCCATTTGACTTGTGCTTGCACCAACTCTTTAAATGAGCTTCATTTTACATGCTACCAATTTCCTGCTTTATCTCCATACCCTTGCACATTATTTATATACAAATAATCATCCTATACCCTTTTGAATGCCTCAATTCAACTTGTCTCAACAACTTCAAATAGTTCATTTAATAGTCCAACCACTCAGTGTTGCAAAATACATTAAATTTTAAATTTAATCTTTAAATTTTCTTCCTCTTTGTTTCCTGTCTCTTAACTTGGATCAAGTCATGTTCACAAGTGAGCATGTACTCTGATCAGGACCGGCTACCATTTTAAGATCATAAGATGTGTCCCTGTGTGTGTGCCCCTCACACTTTACTCCACACTCTTGTCATGTTTTTCCATTGAAGCTAAGGATCAAAATTTTTGACATTTCTTCAGGAGCAACTTGGTTGACACACAGGTGTTTTCTCCGCTATGCAGCTTGAGGATCTTGCAGATGGAAAGCTGTGATACTTTTGAGCCATTGTGTTGACAATTTTAGACGTGTGCAGTTTTTTTCCAATGACTTTGGACTTATAATGGAGAAAGTCAGTACAATGAACAGGAAGTAGGTTTTTGTCACCTTGCCACTGGCAGTCCTAGCTGATATTCTGTTAACTATCCGTATTTTATTCCAGAGTTATATAACAGAAATTACTTTCTCCAGGCAGTGTTGTTTTTTTTGGATAAGCAGTGTTTATAATTCTATAGGTTTTGTTTTTACTGCAACAATTCCAGATCATATTTGCACTTGCATCATCATGGCATTACTATATGACTTGGGACTTGTAAAAAAAAAATCGGATAATGTATGGGAGAAACAGAGCAATGTTTTAAAGTTCTTGTGCAGATGTTGCCTGATACACCAACCCTCTATTTCTTATTCTGAAATTCGCAGTTCTCCTGAAACATGTTAACCCAATTTTACTAACTTTGCTCAATGAAGCCCCTTCATGTTTAAATTCGTCTTTTATCGTTTGGCATTTTTATTTTAAAGTCCAAGCTCTAGAACTTCAAAAAAATTATCTTTAATATTGTGTTTTAACAGCTGTTGATGTTGGCAGACCAAAAAATAGAGGGATAAATCTTTGCATGCACCAAAACAACGTTTATACAAATGCCTTTATTACACAGCCAGGAAGCACAAGAATATTTGGGATGGTAGGCTGTTAAGAAAGTGTCTGTACTATCAAGAACTGTATTTAGTGTTCGTTTAGTAAAGACAATTAATGTTTTATATATTGTGAATGCTTTTAACTTCATCTTGATCTATTGCTGAACATAAATCAATGTTGTAGTTTCATGGAGATTATCAAGTAAAGCCATAGCAAATTTTAATAGCATTTTAAAAGCATACAGTAGTGGCAAATATCAGTGTTTAGGAGCCAAATTTTAGTTTTGTGCAATTCTACTTTGTCTTCTTTCCAGTACAATGATAACAGATCTAAACTTCACATTGTCTGTTGTTTCTTCCAGTGCAATTGATATCAAGGACCTGAAAATATTAGACATCCCACATACACAGATGAACACAGGCTTGATTCAGCCATCTGTGATCACGACCACCAGCTTGTCACATGGTACTTACTCCTCTCCGAATGGTGCCGGCAAAGGTATAAAGAAACTAAACACTTCAGGAAGTGCCCCACAAACAATTCCACGTCGTACGGAACCCAAGGTTCAGGACTTCGTCACATCACCCCAACAGTATTCTAAGAGTTATGTGGACCGTCATATTGATTCAGCCCTTACTCCGTCTAAAGCGTTTCGTCGGAGGCATAATTCCTGTGAGTAGCTTGGAATGAGTTATTTGAGGTTTGAATTGCAATATTTAAGGATTTCCAGTTTTACTTTGAACAGCGATAGGATCCCATTGGTCCTCACTCTTCAGGCTATCAGCTTCCCCATTCAGTAGGATCATAGGCTGCTATTACCCCACCTCCAGCAAGATGCCATCACCAGATGCACATTCCCATCCCCTCCTTGTTAGCATTTTTCAGGGACTGTTCACTCCAGAATAGGCTCCTCCACTTCTAAAACTTCACTGTACCTCCTCATTTTCTCGTGTAATCGCAGACAATGCAAGACCTGTTCACTTATGACATCCACCCCCCCCCCACTCATCTACCAAGTCCCCAGAGAAACCTTAGAGCTGAAGCAGCGATTTACCTGCTATTCCTTCAATGATTACAAGTAAAAGCAATAGTTCAAACATACATTCTTCATTTTCTCTCCATTTTAGGTTCTCTTTAAATGAGTTATGCTTTTAAAGCGCAGCCTATGCTCGTAAAGTGATGCAGCTTGGAAACACTGTTCAGTCTAACCAGTCCATTCCAACAATAATCCCAAACTAAACTAGCCCCACATACACTGCACTTAGCCCATATCCCTCCAAATGTTTCTTATTAATGTACTTATCCAAATGTCTTTTAAACATTGTAACTGTACCCTGCATATACCACTTCTCTGGAAGTTCATTCCTGACATAAATCGCTCCTGTGTATTTAAAAAAATTGTTGCGCCTCATGTTTTTTTAGAATCTTTCTCCTCCAACCATAAAAATATGCTCCCTAGTCTAGAAATCCCTTTCCCTAGGGCAAAGACGACTGCCATTCCCCTCATCTATACTGTTCATGATTTTATAAACCTCGACAATGTCACCCCTCAACCTCCAGCACTTCCTCTTCTGTAATGTGGACTGTTTTCAAAACATCAGTATTTATTTCCCTGAGTTCTCTTGCCTCCATTCTTTCTCCTCTATAAAAACTGATGCAAAATATTCATCTAATATCTCTCTCATCTCCTGAGGTTCAACACAAAGGTGACCTGTTTGATCTTTAAGGGGCCCTACTCTCTCGAGTTGCTCTCTTGCTCTTAATGTACTGCATCCATCTAAATGATGTAACCCATCTGAAACAGTAAGTTATTAAGAGAACTTAGTTAATTTAGACATTTGTACAAATGTCTGCAATTTGTTCTTGCATCATTTTTGCTCATCCAACTTGCAATTATTGTTCAAATCAAGATTGAATCTACTGTGATATTCAGCACGTCTTTTCAGAGCAACCCTACAAATCAGTTTGGGATGGGAGCAGTGGTTGCGGGGGAGGGGGGAGCTGGTGACCAATTTGCAATAGAAAAGTAATGATGTAATGTCACTTGCTTGATCTGCTGAATGAAAAGTTAGCATTTTCTACTTCCAAGTTGTTGCAATACTGATGTGACAGTTTTTGAACCTATATAATTGAACAGTTAATCATATAATCAGACATGAGATGTTATTAACTGCATCCAAGTGTGAATTACAACATCTGAGAGATGAAGGTTCTGCTGTTGTGAAACCCTCAGGTCCTGGATGGCACTAAAGAGAAGTGTTTCCCTTTCAAGTTTGACTATTTTGCTGATCTACGGTACTTTTACCATGGCTGAAATTGAGGACTTATGTTCTTGTAGCCTATGATCTTCTGGTGATAGATATTATGGATTTGAGGCATGCTTTTGAAATCTTGATGCAGTCTAACCTTTGAATTGCAGGTGCTGCAACTATGCTAACATGGTTACGTGTGTGGATGTTTTGAGATTATGGAGTGACTGAGATTTTGGGAGATGAATCACCTATAGAAATAGGAACAGGAGTAGGCTGTTTGACCTCTTGAACCCGCTGCACCATCCAGTAGGACTGTGGCTGATTTGACATTCCTTGCATTCGTTTTCCTGCCCTCTCCCTGTAATGCTTGGTTGCCCAACTGATCAAGAATCTGTCTGTCTTGATCTTAAATAAACACGAAGACTCTGCTCCCACAGCTCTGTGGCAAGGAGCTCTGAAGACACTCAATCCTCTGACCTGATTGAGTGACCACTGTAAATCTATGGCTAGACCAGCTGAGCTTTTGTTCAGTGGTGGGCTGTTGCATGTTGGCAGGATGTCACGTGACTGAATATCATTGAGGGATGATTAGACTCCCTGTTTTACTGACCACTAACTAGCTCAAAGTTTGCTGTTGTCTAGATGTTTCTGAGCATGGCCACGGAAGACTTTATTTGGGGAAAATGCAAACGGAGCTATGCAAATGTCAATAAGCTTTTTGGATGAGATAATGGTACTCAATGACACGTTTAGCCCAAGACAACACCTGAGGAAGTTTCTAAATGATGTCCTTGGGCTGACAACATTGGCCTGAAGAACAACAGCCATCATTCTTAGTGCTTGACTTGGCTGTAACCGTGACAGTTTTGTTCCATGTACCCACCGACTTCAGGTTTTTTTTTAGGAACTTGTGTTCTGCAGAAGAATCATATTGGATTAAAAGTATTGACTGTTTTTCTCTCTCCACATGTTGCCAAACTTCCTGTGTTTCTGCAACATTTCTCTTACTTTGTTTTCCAACATGCACAATATTTTACTTGAATCAGAATTCTTAGGATTGCGTAGTGGCACACTGAAACACAGGCTGCCTTGATGTCAAGACCAGTCACACCTACTTGACTTCTGGAGTTCAGTATTTGGGCAGAAGCTTGGAAATAGAAATAAGTGTGGAGCTGGAGAACGTAGCAGGCTAGGCAGCATCAGAGGAGCAGGAAAGCTGATGTTTTGGGCCGGGCTCCTCCTGCAGAAGTCCAGCATCGACAGTTCTTACTATCTCTCAGCTTGGAAATAGGAGTAGGCCAGTTGGTCATTGGTGGCCTTAACCATAATGTCCTGTCTTTCCAAAATAACCACCTTTCAAATCAACATTCTAAATCAACCCTGAATACATTTAATGGCCCATTCTCTGCTCCCCAGAAGGGAATGCCAAAGATTAACGACCCCATTAATTTTGTTCTGAATTGGGAGCCGCCTTGTGTTTATATTTCAGCCACCCCTCCCCGGATCTACATTCAGAGTGGAGTTTACTGAACCTGACCTAAACATCAATGAGTAGTTGAGTGATTAAATGCGATGAGATAACACCCTTGAAACACCTTACTTCATCACTTTTCTGATAGTGTATCCTCGTCAGTTAGGATTTGGTTGGATTGGATTTTGTTTGTGGAGGTAGGTGCATGTTGGGGGGGGCTGCTAGTATTGGAGATATGCTGGAGCAGTTTGGCTAGAGGGCTGAATTTCTGGATCACAGGTATTCAATATGACGGGAGGGATATTGTCAGGACCCATTGTGATCATTGCAGTCACTGTCTTGCTATCCCATGGAGTGAATCAACACACAGATTGGCATCTACAGTGGTGGAACGTGGTGGTTTTAAATTTTCTTCCAGTACCTTGAAACTAATTGTTTATAGTTGCTCTTAATTTTCTTTTGATTTTTAAAAAAAAAATTCTTTGTGTTCTTTAACAGATCTGCCTCACTACTGGATGGTTTACAAAAACTCCTTTGATCATTTGGTATTGAATGATATGCAGAGCTTTGTAATTCTGCCAGCGGTAGTGTTTTTTAACCCAGATAGCTGTGTGAGGATTTTTTTTTTCTTTTAGACTCCTTTTTGTTTTGCACTTTCTTTGTACCTCTGTGGAATAATTGATCCGATTATAATAGTTGAAATATATTCCACCCCTTGGAGAGTGTGGTTGAAAGTGGTTTTTGTGTTTAGAGTTTAACCCAAACCTAACTGGAAAATTATAGCTATAGAACAAGTTAAGAGACTGTTTGGTCAAACGCATCTGTGCTGACCAGATGTCCCAATATGACCTCGACCCATTTAGCTCAAACCCTTCAACCCTTCCTACTCATGTACTCCTCCAGATTCTTTTTAAATGTTGTAATTGTACCTGCCTCCACCACTTACACTCATTTCATACACCACACTCTGCTTGGAAAATGTTACCACTTAGGTTCCTTTTAAATCTTTTCTCTCTCACCTTAAACCTACTCTGTCTAGTTTTGAACTCCCCTTCCCTTGGGGAAAAGATCTTGACTATTGACCACATACGTGTCTGTCATAGTTTTATAAAATTCTTTAAGTTTACCCCTTCAGCCTCTGACGCTCCAGGGAAAAGTAGCCCCAACCTATTCAGCTTCTCCCTATAACTCAAACCCTCCAGACCTGGCAACATCCTTGTGAACCTTTTCTGCACAGAAAAGCTGAGAATTTCACTTTATTTTACCCTCTGTACAGTTTGAGTTTGTATAAATAAAGATAACTCAATGGCTCCATGCATTTGAGCATGTGTTACTCAATGCAATGTACAACAGAGTTAACCCAACTTTTCTACTATTCCCTAGATAGCTTAAACCCTGCCCAACTACTGATAGGCTAAGTCGGTGGGGTATGGGAACCACAAGGAAATATTAGAAAGCAATATCAGAGTACAAAATACTGGGAGGAAAGTAGCACTGAAATAGAGAATAGTGTATTATTAGGCAGAGTCAGTAAGGGAGCAAGCACTGAAGTCAAATATTAGTTATAATGCATGTATGTGAATGTATGAAGTACTATAATAAAATTGGGGAGTCATTGGTATATTGCCATGATAATGGGGATATAGGTTAAGAGCAGGCAGGTCTGAATGTTAAATAATCATGGTTACAAAGTTGTTCAGAAAATATAGGAAAGAGAAAAAGGGAGCAGGGGTGGCTTTTTTTTTGTTTAAGGAGAGCATTGCTGGAGACAGGATGTTTCAGAGGGTTCAAGGACAGAATCAGTTTGGCTCCGGCTAAGGAATTATACTGTAACACAGACTAGTGGAAATCTGCAAGGAAAGGTTGCAGGGAAGAAAAGTATTATTGAAGAAGTCTTTGCATTTTACTGTCATGTACTCCAAATTGCACAAGAATGATCAAAATGAAGAGTTGCAATTTATCCATAACCACCAGTTTTATTGTCTCGGTTCAACCATGTTGTTTTGACAAGGTTTTCTGCCTGAGCAAAAACATGTCTTGGGTTTTTCCCATCTTAGTGTAAGAAAGCCGATCGTGTTTATCTCTGGTTGAAGCATCAAACTCTGAAATTACTTTTTCTTTCATTCCTTTTTTTGGGTTTGGTCATCCTTTGGCAGTTTGTTTCCATTTTGGTGGCTGTGTGTTGTTTGGATGATGACTGTCTAGGTGATTGGCTGCACAGTGTTATAGATGTTTGACTGTATGACATGGTGGAGGCACTAGTTTCTGATTTCAGCCCTCCCCCTACATTTCAACTGGTGTCTCTTTCATGGTGACTTGTTCTATGGTGGGAGCTATGAAGAATGGTCTATGAAGAATATCTTGACAATATTTGTAGATGTGAAAAACTGGTCAAAGATCATATTGCCACACAATCCCAATGTTGTAAGGCTTATGGTGAAGTCTGATTTCAATAAAATTTGGAATAAAGAGCTGGCTTAGGGGTGATCATGTAATCAATCTGCATAGTTGTAAAAGTGTGCATGCCTCACTAATTCCCTTTTCTAGGGAAGGATATCTGTCAGCCTCATCCAGTTTCACTTACATGTTCCCCCAGACCCACAGTGACATAATTGTCTCTGACACTGAACTGCCCTCTGGGCAAATAAGGATAGGCAGTAAGTGCTGGTGAGTTAGCGGCACCCACAACTAATGAATGAATAAAGCAAAAACTGACCAGTGGTAATGCTGTTTTCCTTGAATTTCACTTCGCAAGTTGCATTAATAGAATATTTAAAAATAACATTTGGACAAAATTACATCCAACTTGGCTAAAGCAAAATAAATGCACAAACCATTATCATAATATTGGTAGAGTACTTGCTATTCTTTCAAATTGTAAGGAATGTTTATTCCATCTCGAATCCGGTTTGCAATACATTGCATGAATTATCGGAGAAGTTAACGAAATTAACATAATTATCTCCATTGTTTTCTCACTTGTAGCTGGATGAGTTTGCATGAGTTTTAATCTTCCCAGCTTTGTATGTGAGGTGAAGACTTAATTGTTGGAGATTGAAGAAAGTTGGGCAAGTTTGCAAATATAATTTGGCTCTTATTCTGATTTCATGCATGTTTAAAATACTTTCTAATTCCCTATGTCCATGTTTCTAATGGGAGTTGCCATAGTGTAATTGCATGTTTTTCCCACTCAAAGGCGGTGCTTCATTGACACCGTTGGCTGGATGGTGCATTTACAGTTGTGCAAGTAACTTGCGCAATGTCTGTCATATTTATGGTTGCAAATTTATATTGGAAAAAGCTGATGGGTAGTACATTGTGAAATTTTTAGTACAGTTGAAATGTACATTTTGGTAAAACAATCGAGCAGAAGTAGGGCCTTGGATAATGTTGTAGAACAGAGACACCTGGGGGTTTAGGGGTATAGTTCTTTGAAGTTTGCATCGTGTGTAGGCAGGGTGGCTAAGAAGGTATTAGGTGTGCGTGCCTCCACTGTTCGGTACTTTGCCTATAGGAGTTGAGATGTTATGTTGAGGTTATACAGGATGTTGGTGAGGCCTCTGCTGAAGTACAGTGTCCAGCTCTGGTCACCATGTTACAAGAAAAATACTAGCTGGAGAGGGTTCATAAGAGATTTACCAGGATTTTGCTGGGAGTGGAGATTCTGAGTATAAGGAAAGACTTTTTGTCCCCACCGGAGCCTAGGAGGTTGAGGGGTGACCTTATGCAGGTTTATAAAATCATGAGGGACATGGATAAGGTGAATGGTGGGTGTCTTTTCCCTAGGGTGCGGGATTTCAAGATGAGGGGGGTATTTTTTAAGGTCAGAGCAGAAATATTTAGACACGAGCAATTTTTTTTACAGTCATTCGTGTGTGGACTGAACTTCAAGAAGTGATGGCTGCGCGTACAGTTACGACATTTAAAAGACATAAGGACATGATGTAGAAATAATTGGAGGGATATGGGCCAAGCACAGGCAGGTGGAACTAGTTTAGTTTGGGATTATGGTTGCCATGGACTGGTTGGACCGAAGGGTCTCTTTCCATGCTGTATGTTTCTATCTCTCAGGATATTGGGCCGAGGACTTTTTAGAGGCAAAATTCCCACCAGATTGGAAGAAGTCTGCAGACATTGATACTCTGTTCCATTTTGTACTTCCTTATGATTTTCAGAAAGATTTCTGTCGGTGTTATTGTTGGAATCTCGTATCAGATGAACAGAGCATTCTTGGGTCTCTATTATTTTTGTTTTAAGTTTAAAAGACTGTACATAAAGTCGGTTTAGTCCTTGATTGTGTTAAATCATCAGGTTGTAAATGGGTTTTATGAATCAATATTTTATAATTTTAGTCATTAATGAACAGACCACATGATAACTTTGAAAACTGAGTGTTTGAATAGTGGTAAGTACAGTGAAGAAATCAATTTTTTTTCTGTTCTGCAAGTAATTTTAAACAAATCGCCTGGTAATGCATAAGCTGTTTATTTGAGATTTATAGAACATTACAGTTCATTAGTGCTATTTGCCATTCTAGCCCTTCAGGATCAGATTTAAAAACTAATTTTGAAGTATTAGGTTTCAGTCACGCCTGCATCTTAATACAAATTCATAACTGTACAATCTCCGTTCTCCTGTTGAAATGGATTTTAATTTATTTTCCCCAAAAGGAATGTTCTGTTTAATCTCAGTTTTGATTCTTCATGTTGCTAATTCTGCTTTTTCCATTTTGTTTGTTAAATTTAAATGAAAGTTTATCTTGCTGAAACAATTGCAGTATGTTTTTTGACTGGCATTTGTTTAGTTTGGACACTGAGTCCGGAACCTCCCCTTTTGTACTCCTGAGCTGCCTTTTTCTGGTAGCAGATGTACAGCTCTGAGATAAAATGGGGTAATTTAATGTTGCAAAATGCTGGCCTTTACCACATGCTACACTGAATATAAAGACATTGGTTCTCTTTGTTTTCTTAAAGGCTGAATTGCAACAAGGAATTTCTTCCCAATTTAAATTTGGATGTTTTATTTAATAGGATAGTATACCCTTTCTTGGGTGAAATTGTGTTGGTTAATTTTTGCGGAGTCTTTGACAGTAATTCTTGAACCAGTAAGACAGAGCTCAGCTGGTTTTTTTTATTGTCCTTTCCATTCAGTGGTATTCCTTGAAGTATTCAACAGTGATAACCTGGTGCAATTTTATTATTGTTTCAGAGATAGTAGGAAGTGTGGATGCAGGACAATCTGAGATAACAAGGTGTCGAGTTGGATGAACACAGCAGGCCGAGCAGGAAAGCTGATGTTTCAGACCCAGACCCTTCTGAAGAAGGTCTGAAATGTCAGCATTCCTGGCCTGCTGTTTTTTATCTGCAATTTTATTATTGCAGTTTAAAATGGGTCACTTAGCATTTTCATAAAGGGTGTCCATTCCACCCCTTGAAACAATCCTGATTTGAAGTGTCAGAATACTGATCCAGTAACTTATTTGATGCACACTTATTTGTTTCTCTGTAAATTCGTTGTTTGGTGTGAAAATACCTTTTTCAAAATATGTCTCTTAGCAGCTATGCCGAAGAAACATGGAGACATAGCTAATTATGTGCCAAAGAGCCTGAAAGTAAAGAACTGAAACTTAAAAACCAGGTTCGCATCTGCTTTTTAAAAAAATTATGGATTGTGGGAAACTTGAAGTTTCCAACAATTCAATTTGGTTATTTAAAAACAGTGAGATTGCAGAGTAAGTGATTGCTGTGTAGTGTATTTCTAGTTCAGGAGGAAGTCCTGAAGAATGAATGAAAGGGTTTGGGCTCTTTGTCACAACCTTTCTTCTGTTTGTTCATCAGAGTTTAGAGGTCCGCTTCAAACTTAAAAATCCTACCTATTGATGGGTATCTTTGCAATGGATTGAAGTTCATGTTTAGATTTAAATCACAATTGAGCTTTTCTGGGAGACTACCTAAATAAGGTAGTTTCTCTGAATAAAGCAATAGTTGCCAATGATGTTTCAGAAGTAGTGTTCTCTAGAATTTCACTAATTTCCTTAAAGATTGGGTTTACCCTGCTTACCTTTTGCACATCAAATTCCTGTTTTCAATTTGGAAATTTTTAAAGGTGTAGTTAGGAAACTAAGACGTTAAGGCAGGCATTCTTCTTCAAACATGTTGCAATTTTCCACTTCTCAGTTACATTATCTACTGGACTGTCCCTTAGTTGTTAGTTTCGTGCGAGCTTTTAAGCAAAACTATAATGTGTGACCATATGCAATGAATGAAACTTAGACCTGTTCAAAGTTGTTTATTGTGGAGTTGTCACACAAAGATTTCATGTCATGAACGTGTACTGGATACCTGACCTGTGTTCCATGGGTGAACAATCAGTAGCTAATTTACTCAACTGTGCAGCCCCTTCATTGCTTTCACTGTACAGTGTCCAACATATTTGATAAATGTGTACTCCATCTGCTCACGGTAATTTAACCTGATAAAGTAGCTTCTGTTAATTGTTTTATGATTGAAAAGTCCCCATTAATATCTACTAACTTTATGTAATTGAAGGAGACAATAAGATCACCACAAATTCAACAGATTCTGACAGTATCATCTTGTCAGACTTGCTCTATGCCATAACTGTTGGTTGTGATGGCAATTACTTCTGACCATTTGTTGAGAAACTTTAAAGCACATGCACGTTAAAACTTTGGATTGTGCAGTAATTTAGAAGTACACAGCAACATGAATATACTGCATGCCTATATCTTGAGAGAGAAAGGAAATTCTTTCGAAATGGACACTGATCTTTTTCTGTGAGTGGTGTGTAATGAATACCTTGATGTTGAATATTGAGCATAATTGTAGAATGGCCTCATTCATCAAATAAGACATTGATGTAATAAAATGATATTGCAGACGCAAGCTTACCTCAAAATTTAAAAGTGCAGCAGTATTAGTTTAATTTTTTTGAAGCAAAAGCTTAATGTAGAGGGAATTAGAAGCTTTAGTTCTGTTCCTGCTGAAAGAATAATCAGATTTATGCTGTTGATCTAGGATCTCATGTAGCCCTCTATGACTAACCTATTGCTAGCTCTACTTGTGATGAATATGAAACAGGACCACTGGATCCTCCTCTTTGCAATAGTTCCTTTTGCTAGTTCCTTTTCTGCCCCGAGCAGATGTTCCGAACCCTCGCACCATGCAAGCAACATAACTGTCTGGACTCTTGCTCTTTGCAGAGAACACGTTAATCCCCTCATGATACGTTCCCCTACTGATATTCCCTGCTGCTCCCAGAGTTGTATAGCTTCCTGTACAATAACGCCAAGGTTAGTTAGTTCATCCACCACGTAGCCCTGCTTTCAACCAAACAGGCTGAGAGAACCCCAAACTTAATGTACAACTGTCAAGGCTGATGTTTTTGTGTCTTGTTGGCCCCCTTGCCACTTTCGCACTCATCTTCCTGTCCTTGACCACTGATCAAATTAAATGACTCTATATCCTAAGTGTTTTGGTTGCCTCCTGGTACAAAGAATGAAGATATCTCTCCTCTTTCCTAATGCATCACAGCATCTGTAACTAAGCCTTCAGCTCATAAATTGAGCCAAAGCTCCTTGAACTGTACACTGCAGATTCGCATCCTAGATCAGACGGTGTTACAGAGCTCCCACGTGCTGCATCCTTGACTCATCACCTGTCTTCTAATCCTTTGAGTTTGATTTATTGAATTGGATTATTCACACGCTAACATTGCCTTAACTTTTTCTTAATTTCTGTGTCAAGTTAAGATTAGAAAAGATCTTAACCACTGACCAGAGATTCACCGAACATCTAGTTCCTTACTCTGTAGTGCTGTAAGAACCAATTCCACTCCATTCAAAGAATTTAGTTTTTGTCTCTGCCCGTCATGGGGATTCTTACCTCTATTCCAGGTAATACTAACTGCCTGCCTTTGAGGCCTCCTCTTACCTCTCCTTTGTTTTGTCATGGGTGTGAATCAAAACCTCATTGAAGTGATTCAAGTATGGAATTGATGGTTTTTAGTTAATAAATGGAATAGACAGCTAGTCTCAGTAATAGTGATTATATTGTTGATTGCCGTAAAAACCTATCTACTTCATTACCGTATTTTGTGAAGAAAATCTGCTACCCTTGCCTGGCCTGGCCTCCACGTGACTTCAGGCCCACAGCCAAATAGTTGACTCCTCACTACCTGCTGAAATGTCTGAGCAAGCCACTTTGTTCAAGGGATGGTCATTCAATGCTGACATTGACAGTGAAGCCCACAAAAGACAAAGCAGGTGGTACGTTTTCCTTTTTGGTTTAACCATTGTGGTTAATGCATAAATTAATTTGTTTATTTACTGGAGTTTTTGCATGTTAAACTATTGCAGAATGAAAGCAGTTATCTTCAGCAAATGAAAATCACATTCGAAACAGATGGCTAAATCATGAAGGCAGTTCTATCAGAAGGCAGTTGGTACTACGTTTACAGGTTGACTTGCCCATTAGTAGTTTTGATTAGCATTTCCTTGGTGACTCAACTAGAGGTATTAAGCAATGTTGTACACTGCTAGCCTTACAAACTAGCTTGTTCGCCACGTCTTGCTGCACTAGCTCAACTCTGTTGAGGGTTTTTCTGTAGCTGACAGCCACAAAATTGATAACAATGGCAACCCTCAATTTCCCAGCCCTTTTCATTGAAATGTGATGACGTAAACAAGTTATTACAAGTTCGTTGATATCACTGGAGCCACGTGGTGGCATAAGTATATTTTTTCAGGCATGGAGTCGGGAGAGATTTGGCATAAGCAGTTGGTATACTAAACTTGCTCTGTTACTTTCGAGAAATGAATTTTTGCGCACTAGCAGAAACATTGAATTAATTGTGTATGTATTAACTTGGGCTGTTTGGTAGAGATCTACACTTCTTGACCCAAAACTGAACTAAGAACAGAAAATGCTGGGATACCTAGTCGTAGAGTCATAGAGCACAGAAACAGATCCTTTGGTCCAATTTTGCTAGTCAAGCAGCTGTATAGGAACAAGAGTTAACGTTTCAGGTCAAGGAAGTTTCATAGAGCTGAAAGAGGTGGAAATGTAATAGATTGTGAGCAAGACAGTGTGGCTGTGGCTTGAAGAACACACAGAAGTCTGTCGTAGCAGGAGCATTTTCTATTTTTTAATTACACTTCATTAAAGCTGCCTTTTGTGGAAAGGTGGATATGTGTAGTAATGAGAGAAGACAAAAGCAGGAACTGGCTCATTTGGGGTTATTGATGATGTGGGAGCATTGAATAAAGTGGCCAAGAAACGATTGTAGGTGATGGAAATCTGAAACAAAAACACGAACAGAGAGAGAAGGGTTACTGGACCTGAAACCTCGACTCTGCTTTGTTTTCGCATATGCTGCCAGACCTGCTGAGTTTCTCCCAGCTATTACTGTTTTTAAGATCGAAGAGATCTGGTCATGCCTTGAAGGGCAAAAGAGGAAATGCATTGTGGTGAATGGTAGAGATGACACTATATCTGGAAGAAAGAACAGGGGAAGATCTAAGGAGCAGATGGCAGGATCTTGTGGCAAGAGACCTGAGTGCAGTGGGTTTGGAATAGGAATGGGAAACTGAAGAGAGATGGAGAAGGGTGATTAATTAGCACTGTGATGACCCTCTTGAAATGGGAAAACACTCAATGAAGACACCTGTGTTTGAACCATGGTCCCTGGATTTTTCAGCATCTTGAGGCCAGTATTAGCAGAAAGCTTATCTAGTCTTTAAAGATAGCTGAACCTACAGCTGCTCAGAAGAATTCAGTAATCTATATACTACAAAACCAGTTCACTGTGTTTGCTTCTTCAGGAGTCTGTTCTTTACAACAATAGTTACACATAATGGGTTTCTATCCCATCAGATTTCTCTCATTTCCTGCTGCAGCAATTTGCTGTTGAGTAGAATGCAACCTGTTGAACCTGTTCTTAGTTCAATACAAGTCTTCTAAATCCTATTTTGGTTGGTAGTTCATGAATGATCATATTTGTCATGTCTTGCATGTATAACCTACAAAATCTAGTTGATTAAGGATTTGGAATAGTGTGGGTTTGCATTATCCTGGTGAACTCTACAAATTTCATAATGAGGAGCTACTTTTATTGTTAGCTTTGTTTCACTGATATTTAAATGACGGTGAATGTTTGGTGACCCTCCTTTACAAGTTGGCTAAAAACAAAGCCTATGACACCCAAGTATGCTACCTCTTGTAACCTAAATAACTAGTTTTTTTTGTATTGAGTTACTGACTGGTTTTGCTTTTGTTGATCTGGGCTTTTGAAATGGACTTTTCTTGGTCTGATCATTGGGGATAATAAATATCAGCTGCTTGAATAAAGGCCACAAAAACAACATGCATGTTTCAAGACATTTTTTGAGATCATTCAGAATTTGACACCAAGTGTCCTAAGGGCATAATAGGCTAGGTATTTAGAAACTTGATCAAACAGGTGGAATTTAAGGAAAATGTGAGGACAGCTGGAGAGGTTTCTGGATGAAATTCTAGATTATAGGGCCTTGGCATTTTGAGGCTTTGAATAAGTATGACATGTAAAGCATTGAAACAGCTCAAAGTCAAAAAGCTTCAATGCTATTTCTTTCTTGCCCTTGACCTTATCTTAAACAGCAACCAGGCAGCTGTCCAGTTCCTGTCCACCTACAAGGTATAGACCGAGTGTGATGGAACATGTTCCATTTGTCTTGGATGAATGCAGCTCTACCAACCCTCTGGCTCAATGCTAAGTCAAAACAGCCTGCTTAATCAGCTCCTCATCCACAACCTTAAACATTCACTCCATCTGTAGCACTGTGTGTACCATTTTCAAAATGCTTTGCACCACCTCCAAGTCTCTTTCAACAGTGTTCTTTGAATGCATTCCCTCTACCACTCTGAGGACAAGGACAGCAAATGTTACAATAGCACCACATGCAAGTTTCTGTCCAAGCCCCACACCATCCTGATTGCAGCTGTCGTGGTTCTGTCATTGTCACTGAGTGAAAATCCTAGAATTCCTGAGTATGTACCCACATCATATAGACTGTAGTGGTTCAAGAAGGTGGCTTACCACTTTGCCTAGGCAATCGTGAATGAAGAAGCAGCACTTTTATCCCTTGAGTAAAAAGAAAAATCTCATCATTGAATGTTAAAATGGGAGACATTGTTCTGTCATGCGGAGTGTTCCATGCTACTCTAGTGGTTTCATTTGCTAAGAAAGGCGGGTTCTATGCAAGTTGTAAAATCCTGCAGTTGCATGCAGCCTTTCATGCAAGATCTATGGTTAAATGAGAATTATTACTGTTGACCTCAAAGTTCCATAGTATGCCAAATACTCGTGACAAAAATCAATAAACAACAAATAGTAAAGCAAATTATGTAACCAAGGATTTCATACAATTATTTCACTTAATTTTTCATGCTAAAGGCTGCTTTGGAAAGGCAGCCCAGAGGCAATAGCTCTGATTTGCATTTGTAGTTTTCTAAAATTTAATTAAAATTATAAATACTGGATGTATTTATTAACTCAACATAGAACATAATGCCTTGCTTATTAAAAGCTTCATGTTAAGCTGCTCAGTGTTCAGTTGAGATCATTGCTGAGTTGGAGAGTGAATGCGCTTATTTTTTCAAAGGTTGTGTGTTTGTATACTACTCAGGTTGCGTGACCTGCTCACTTTGTGTGCTTACTGTTTGCATGAGAAAGATTTGAAAAGATTGTTTTAACCATAAAGTGATATATCTGTGGGAAATCTTTTGCCTTGTATGATGGGGAAGGTGATGTAGCTGTGCAGTTGACCACTTGTTAATTATTTTTATGGCTTCTATTTAGGTCATCTAAGCCAATCAAGTGAATTCGTTGGCATTAGTCGTGTTTTGTTGTTTTTCGTGGTTTGTGCAACCTATCATTTAAAGTCTGCTGCTCTTTTAGGTTTCTTGCCTCACACGAGGTGCGTGAGAATGGCACTGTTTTTCTTTGGGATGTACAATTTGCCAGTATGCATGTTCAAGTGACTGCAGAACAAGTGGAAATGATAATCGGGGCTGCATCTACACGTTGGGTCTATCAGCATTTGGAAAAATTTAAGATTTAGGTCGTGGCTGTTAACCAATGATAGTCTCTCAAGCCCTCAAAACATTTTAAAGTGCTTTATAGCCATTGGATTATAGCAGTGGCTACATTTTAAAAGTAAGATAACAAAATATGGAGAGCAAAGTCCCACAAACAACAGAGTTCAAGAATTACGCTATTACAGAATTTAGAGAACAGAACAGATGATGCAACTTAATTGGTCTAGGACGGTGGGCATGCTCCTCTCGTATTGCTTCATCTGACCCTTTTTTGAGTATATCCTTCTGTTTTTTAGTCTTTTCTATCCTTTCTTCCTCATTTACTTATTTAGCTTTTCTTTGTGTGAAACCTTTCAGTTTGCATGTGCTATGTGGCCACATTCCACATTTGAGCCATCTCTTGGTAAAGCAATTTCCACAGTATTAGTTGTTGGGAAATTTGTCTGCCAGTGGTGTTGATGTAATACATGTTGACCAGACACAGGAAAACTCCACTGTGGTTTTTTTTTTGCCTAGTGCCCATATGATCACTTGCATTTATCTAAAGGTGCAGATAAATACCTTTCTTATTTAAGCATCATGGATGAAAGACTGCACCTTTTGGAATGCACTCTGTGTAATGCAGTGAAGTGTTCAGGTATCTAGAGCAGGACTTGAACCCTGGCGTTCTGATGTGCTGCTCTCAAGTCTGGGTGCTTGCCAATGTGCTTAAAATGAATCAATATTACCTAAGATAATGAACAACTGACTTGTACAAAACCACAAAAATGGAAAAGCTAGTTATGACACAACACAGTAGACAACTATTTGGCCCATTGATGCCTGTGCTAGAATGAGTTGCACATGCCCCCATTAAAAATTAAGGAAATAGTATTCTTGTTTAAAATTGTTACGTAATTTGTTGCTGTTTGGATTTATTTTTGTGGGATAATAAACTTATTAGAAATTTTATAAGTTCCAAACACACAGCATGTATGTACTTGTGCCAATAAAATTAAATCTGAGGAAACCCCACATGACTGATTTTTGTGAGCAGTAAAAGTCGTGTATCTATGTATTAGTTTAAGGGCTCAGCCTCTAATTACATTGGGTGAAAGATTACTCAGATACCACTTCATTGAATCACTCAATTGACCAATTTTAATGTAACTTTTACAAAAGAAAAGGTTTAATTGACTTTATGGGTGTTTATAGAAATGAGTTTCAAATATAGGTTAGTGTTCTAGTATGAGTGCTTTAGAAAACTTGTTTATTAAAAAAGCACCTTGGAGTTTTAATTTTCTTTTCCTTTCTTACTGTGGTATAGTTACATAGCAAACTCAGTTTAAAAAAAATTGTAGAATTGTGATTTCTGTCCTTGATTTTGTTCTTGTGCATTTCTTCCACCATATCCCCCATGCAAAGTAGTTGCAAGTTCTGAATTTACAAATGAAATTGTTTTGAAAGTGTACATTCAAGACTGGTTTCAACCACAGACAGTTCCGTGTATGCATGTGTTTTTCTTAAATAATATGTAGTTACTATGTATAGCAAACATAATTGAGCCATATTACAAACAGAATATGTTTAGGTATTGAATACTTTTTAATTAACAAATTTTCTCAATCGACTTGTTCAGCAATACTACTGCACACCTCTAGAGCAGGTGGGACTTCCAGTCCAGAGATAGCTTACCTATCATTGCCGTCCTGTATTTTCAGGGCAAGTAATGACTGATCAGATTAATTTTGTCTTGGGATTTTTCTGATGATCGACTTGAAAATGGAACCTTGTGTTGACTGGTAATTGAACCTTGGTGAACTGCTTGGAAGTTAGCTCTGCTTTCCATCATAACGCTGTCACTAAACAAAAGCATGGGGAGCATCTGTTGCATGATGCATTTTCCAAGGCACTGCCTCAATTGGAGTTTATTTGGCAGTAAATCATCAGCTGCCTCTTCAAGCAGTATAAATTGTTGTTCCCTTTGAAACTTGTTATTCTTGTATCTACACTGAGTGCAAGATTAAAGCCTTGTCTGTCGTGTTCAAACAATACTCCGGATTGAGGCTTTGTTTTCAGAGGTTGCCCTTCAGTTCCTTCACAAGACCAATCTATGCTTTATTTCTTGTGGACAGCTCTACTTGGGAAATCTGCTGAGTAGCTTGTTAGAATTTAATGCTGACTGTCTGTATATTTAAAGTTCTGTTAATTGAAAATTGGTCTTTACAACATTATCTGTCCCTGCTTGCTTAGTTATAGGCAACATAAGTCCTTATTGTTTGGCTCTGAGTTGATGAGCAGGATATGGGTGAGCCTTCTGATACTGAAAGTAGTTTATGCTGATTGTTATACAAATATGGAAGCTAAATGTGAAGGGCCTAAGATGTGGAACAGCACCATCGCTTCAAGACTGCAGCAAAGAAACTGTTATCCCTGGTGCTTACGGAGCATCTGAAACTCGTTAACAAATGTGTGTCCACCTGCACAGTTAAACCAGCATAGTTGCTGAATGTGAAATACCCTGAAATCTGTTACAGCACAATATGGTATTCGTCAAAGTGACAGGAAGTGCTGTAGGTAGCCTCCATGATTTGTGCATTTTCTTTTTATTAGGTTGTCATCTGTGTCTGCTGATGAGATGTGCCCACATGTCAGCTGTGCCTCAGTTGGAAGTGTTCTTGTTTCTTGGTCAGAGTGCTTTTGGCGCTCACTCCCCAGACTCAACACACACATAGCTGATGCTGTAGTGCACTTCGAAAGGAGTGTGACGCCCTCAGAGTGCTGTCTTTCGCATGAGAAGTTAAATGATGATGTTGTATTATTTCCAATAAGTTTGGCATCAGGAAACGTGTTCAAAATGGATGAACTGGACATTGTCATGCTGTTTGTGGAAGGTTGCTGTGCGCAAATTGGCTACTGCAGTTCCTACATGGCTACGGTAATTATATCTGAAAATTATATACTTGACTATAAAACCATTTTGAAAAGTCTGTTTGTTTTTTTTTGGATGCTGGATTAAAATAGATTTCACTTTGATTTTCTTGTGATCACGTGGCTGGCTGAGGGGTGGGGCGCTACAGAGAGAGTGAGAAAAGGGATCGTCCTGAGGCTGGTGCAGTTTGGAAAAGGAGCAGGGTGATGGGAAAGGCAGGTAGCTATAGGAAATGCTGGATGACTAGTGAAATTGAGGCTTTAGTCCAAAAAAAGGAAGGAAGCAAATGTCAGGTATAGATAACAGGGATTGAGTGAATCCCTAGAAAAGTATAAAGGCAGTGGGTGTATACTCTAGAGGAAATCAGGAGGGCAAAAAGGTGACATTGGATAGCTTTGGCAAACAGGATTAAGGAGAATCTGAAGGGTTTTTATAAATTAAGGACAAGAGTAACTAGGGAGAGAGTAGGGCCCATAAAGATTGGTAAGGCCACCTGTGGTTGGAACCACAGGAGATGGATGGGATACCAAATTAGTATTTTGCATCAAAAATAGAGATTGCTGAAAAGGCTGAGCACATTTGCCAGCATCTGTAAAGAGAAATCAATTAACGTTTCAGGTCTGGTGATCCTTCCTCAGAACTGAGTATTTTGCATCAGTGTTTACTGTGGGGAGGGATGTGGAAGCTAGATAACTTGGGGAAATAAATAGTGATATTTTTAAGTATCCATATTACAGAGGAGGTGGTGTTGGATGGCTTAAAATGCATAAATGTGGATAAATCCCTGGGGCCGGATCAGGTGTACCCTAGAACTTTTGGGAAGCTAGGGAAGTGATTGCTGGGCCCCTTGCTATGATAGTTGTACCATTGATAGCCACAGATGAGATGTCAGAAGATTGGTTGTTGGCTAACGTGGTGCCGTTAATTAACAGCGATAAGGAAAAGCCAGGGATCTACTGACCAGTGAGCCTCCCATCAGTGGTAGGCAAGTTGTTGGCCGGGGCTTCTGAAGGACAGGATTTACATGGATTTGGAAAGGCAAGGACTGATTAGGGGTAGTCAACATGGTTTTGCGTGTGGGAAGTCATCTCTCAGTAACTTGATGGCTGAGTGGTGGATGTTGTTGTGGACTTCAGTAAGGCTTTTGACAAGGTTCCACATGGCAGACTGGCTAATGAGGTTAGATCACAGGGACTCCAGGGAGAGCTAGCCATTTGGATGCAAAATTTGCTCAAAGGTAGAAGACAGAGGGTGATTGTGGAGGAATGCTTTTTGGGCTGGATACCTGTGGCCAACGATGCCCCACATGGGTTGGTAGCAGGTCCACCGGTTTTTGTCGTATATACAAACTTTGGATTTAACAGGATGTAGTTGTAAATTTGCAGATGATACCAAAATTGCTGGTGTAGTGGACAACGAAGCTAGTTACGTCAGAATATAGTGGGCCCCTGATCAGATGGGCCGAGGAATGGCAGATGGAGTTTAATCTACGTAAATGTGAGTTGATACATTTGGGTAGGGCAAATCAGGGCAGGACTTCTGCACTCCTGGGGGAGTGTTGCTGAAGAAAGGGACCTTAGCATGCAGGTTCATGGTGCCTTGAATGTGGAGTCGCAGGTAGACAGGGTAGTGAAGAAGACATTTAGTACGTTTGCCTTCATTGATCAGTGCATTGTGCATAGGCCCATGTTGTGGCTCTGCAGGACCTTAGTTAGGCCACTTTTGGAATACTGCATTCAGTCCAGGTCGCTTTGCTGTCAGAAGGACATTGTGAAACTTGTAAATCTTTTCTGAACCCTTTCAAGAATGTTGCCAGGTTTGGAGGGTTTGAGCAATAGGGAGAGATTGAATAGACAGGGGCTATTTTCCCTAGAGCGGCAGAGGCTAAGGGGCGACCTTGATGGACATTTATAAAATCATGAGGGACATGGATAGGGAGAGTAGTCATGGTTTTTTCCTTAGGGTGGGGAGTCCAAAATCAGAGGCCATAGGTTTCAGATGGGAGGGGAAAGAGTTAAAAGGGACCTAAGGGGCAACCATTTCATGCAGAAGATGGTGCGTGTAGAAAATGAGCTGCGAGAGGAACTGGTGGAGGCTGTTACAATTAAAACATTGAAAAGTATATGAATAGGAAGTGATTAGAGAGATTATGGGCTAAATGTTAGCAAATGGGACTAGCTTAATTTAGGATACTTCGTCAGCTTGAGTGAGTTGGAGTGAAGTTTTCCATGCTGTACTGATGTCTTCTAATACCCACATTAATGGCTGTGTTTCTAAAACTTAATCTCCTGGCCAATTGGTTGTCCCACCCAAGCAGTAAAAGCATGCTGTCTCTGCTAGTGGAGGGTTAAACTAGTTAGGTAGGTGTTGGGATATGAAATGGAGAATCAGAAGTGAGTACAAAAAAAGTGGGTACAGAAGAACCACAGATAAAGGTGGAAGAATCGTCACTAGGTCAATCAGCAGGCAGTGAATGTGTATTCAAATTAAGACACAAGAGCATGACAAGGCTGGGTAATGTTTGTTTTACCTTTTGAGGAGTTCTTGCATCGTTCAGGTGCTGATTTAACATGGGGATATGATGTAGCGTTCATGGAGACCTCAGGGAGGCCTCATTGGCAGCTCAGTATTGTCAGGTATTAGAATCTTCAGGCAAGACGAGGGTTGTTTAAAACTAAAGGAGGTGGTCTTGCAGGCATTAACAACCGAATTACTGCAACAAGGAGAGATCATATTTTAGAAGAACTTTAAAGTGTCATGTGGGTAGAAATAGAAAACAAAAGTAGAGCTGTCACATTTTTGGGAGTATACGAGAAACTACCAGATAGCCAGGAAGAGAGAGAAGGGTAGTTTTGTACAGCAAACTTAAGGTATAAAAATGTAATGGGGGATTTCAACTATCCCACTGGGTAACAGATTGACAAGAGCATTGTGTAAATATATTTGGGGCAGGTGGATTATAACTAGGGTAAGGGTAGAACTGAAAGATGGGGAGTCTTTAATTGACTACTTTGCACCTCTTTGCTATGCAGAAGAACGATGTAGGCATGAACATTAGGGAGGAGGACTGCTGTATACTTGAGAAGAGGGGAGGTTTTAGTAGTCTGAAAAATTGAATTAATTTGCAATTGCAGTTGATGTATTCAAGGCTGTTTTGGAAGACTGGGAAGGAGCTTGCAAGGGGCCTGACAAAGTTTCAAATTCCCTTGACACAGGTGTCGGAGGACTGGAGAACAGTTACAGGGCTACAGGCCAGTGAGTTTAATCTGGTTGTAAGGAAACATTTTAAAAAATATTGAGGGGTAGAATACCCACTTTGAAAGACAACATTTGATCAAGGATGGTGAGCATGACACTTCTTGATTTGGGGAGTGTCATAGGATTGATTACATTTTTAGGGGAGATAAGTATGTGTAAGACGAAAATAGTAAGTTGATGTCTGTGTGACTTCAGTACTGTTTCTGATGAGGTGTTGCATGGGAGACTGGTCAAAAAGGTGCAAGCCCATGGGATCCAAGAAAATTAGGCAAATTACATCCAAAGTTGGTTTAGTGGTGGAAGGCAGACAGTCTCGGTCAGACATTTTCTTTTGAGAGACTGAAAACGTGTCTAGTGGCTTAGAGTTTGCTGGCACCTTTGTTATTTTTACTATACACATGTGATTTATACATGAATGTAGGAGGCTTAATTAGTAAGTTTGCAGATGACAGTAAAATTCATAGTGCGGTAGGTAGTGAGAAGCCTTGAAATGCAGAATGATATTGATGGGCTGGCCAGAAGGGCGGTACAGGACATATGGAAATTTAATCCCGAAAAGTGAGAAAAGGAAGGACCAATAAGACATGTTGAATGGTAGGAAGCGCGGATGTTTTGCAGGGACCTTAGTGTGCGTTTCTATAGGTCCTTGAAGACAGCTCCTTAAAAAGGTTAAGAAGGCGCATGGAATACTTGCCTTTCAGTGGAACCATTTGAATACGAGAGCAGAGAACTTATGATGGAGTTGCTAGGCCACAGCTGGAATACATTGTCTTCTGGTTGCCACATTATAGGAAGTATATGATTGCACTTGAGAGGGTGAAAAAGAGATTCATCAGGATATTACCTGGGCTGGATTGATTTTTCTATGAAGAGAGGCTTTGTTGGCTTTGATTGCTTTCTTTTGTGCTGAGAAGACTGAGGTGGGACCTTGATAGAGGTGTGCAAAATTGAGGGCCATCGGAGATGCAGAAACACTTTTCCCCTTGGTAAGGGAATCTGTAATGAGGGGCATAGATTTAAAAGAATTTGTTTCACTCAAGTGGTATTGGGTATTTAGAGCTTGCTGACTAAAACGATGGTCAAGCCAGGAATGTTTGCAGCGTTTAAATATTTAGATGAACATTTGAAACATGATAACTTGCAAGGCTACTGGCAAAATGCAGGAAAAGAGGACTGAAGCAGACAAGTCGACTGAAGGTCTTTTCTGAAGGCTCCAGCAACAAATTAAAACAGACATTGAGAAGGAGGAAATCCATATCAGTGTTTTAAATCTTTGAGGATAACTTTTGTAAGGGCTCGTGGCAAGTATATTGTCTTGCTGCTGATTCCATAAATGGAAGCATGTTATCTTTTAACCCTGAGATAACAAGATGTAGAGCTGATGAACACAGCAGGCCAAGCAGCATCAGAGGAGCAGGAGAGCCTTGACCCCCCCCAGGGGGGAAAAAACCTTTAACCATATTCTTTTCTGCTCATCTTTTAACTAATACTCTGGAGGTGTCGTTCTGAAAATATAGATGTACAGACACATTAGCAGATACCACAAAAGGCTCTACTTTGCTTTGAGTTCTGCTGTTCAATTGTGTAGCTGAATGTGCATTATTGTATTTTTCTGGCATCAGACATGTAGATCATGCATACCCACCTTGGAGTTTTGTACGGTTTGTCACTTCTGCCTCGTCTAGCTTTATATGAATAAATTGATGGCAACCTGAGGAAACTGGTTTGAACAGCGTGAAGTGCTGTTGCTGGCTTTTTTCATATCCGCATTAGCTCAAGTTTTGTCCAGTATTTTCTTTGTATTGACATGAGGCTGCTCTTGCTGAATTCTAGTTGGACATGATTTTTGTAGTGATGGCTAGGCTTCACTTTTTTTATTTTATTTTGTATTTTTGAATTGCTTGAGTTGAAGTTCTGGGGTGTTTGTCAGCCTTTTGTGGGTCATTGGGATTGTGAGTATTTACAGTGAGGTCAATGAAAAGAAATGTTTAAATTATACTGGAATGAGTAAGTTGGCAGAAACATGGTTGTGAAACTGGTTCATTGTTGTATTAAATGTTCAGGAATCCCTTCGAAAATCATTACAGAAATACCTCGATGAAGTTTATTACACTAATATTTTCTGTGCTGCAGTCATCTTCTAAGAGCCATTAAACTTGATAAAGTTAAAAGGCTGTTTGTGGTGGTTGATCCAGCAGAGCTATCTTTGTATAGGCATCATAAGCTACATTTCAGCTTTTTCTTCCGCGTTTAAATGATTGTTTTGGCCCTTTTTGTTAGTGTTGCATTGTTGGCAATCATCAAATGGAGTCATGCAATTTGAAAGCAACCTCATACAGCTGTTTCAAGAAGGAGGAAGTTCATGTTTTCAAGAAAAGTCTGGCATTTGTTATAAAATGGACTGCAAAGCACCTAGGTTTTAGTGAAAATTCACTGGACAGATGTACTTGCCTCATACAGTATCTGGTTATGAGCGAGACTGGTGGTAGATCTACCACCAATCAATAAATTTGGTGTGTGAACTGTTCTGGGGAATACTTATAATAACGTGACTTGCAGTTGAAAGTGATGAAGGACGAAAAAATGTGAAATAGATCAACAGGAGAACATTGAATATTTGTAATATGGGGAAGGCAGCACCACTTTTCAATTATTTGAAAACAAAAACATTTCATTGAATTGAAGGAGCTTTTCTTATTGCTTTTACGCAAACAAGTACAGTGAAAAGTTGAAGTTGCCACATACAGCGCCACCTTGGTACAATCTTTGTTACAGAACAGTGGAATAAAGGAAAAAGTTGCGTCTACAGCTATTCACGGCATGACTGTAGGTCAAGAAAAAAAGAAGCAAAGTTAAAAGACAGACATCATGGTCTCTCTCCAAAGTTCTCTGCAGCAGTCCAACACGGGAGCTTCCAAGTGGTCTGACGACTGGCTGCCGCCACGCTTGGTGCTGGGCCGCTGTCCCTGCTCCCGCAGTCCAGGCCAGTGGTGCCGCCAATGACGCCATGCCAGAGGCTGAGAGAAGGGAGGCGAGAGAAGAAAAAAAGAATAGGCAGAGCTTCGGCTGGAACATCCTACTCTGCCATCTTACCAGATAAAATCTAGTTGATTTGCCTTCCTTAGTAATGATTAGAATTTCACAATAATTGACTTTCACAGTTGTCATTGGTTGCGTTCAGAATTGCACAGAAGTTTATTTGATTTATTTTCCAACTTTTACTTGGAGTGAGCTTTTTGCACCATGGAATTATAGTCACAATGGCTATGGGTTTGTCTTTACTGGAAGATACGTTGAGCCATACAGAAACAATTGGTATGCATGAACTGAACTACAACACCTGGAGCATGCTTTGCATTATGCCAAATAAACTTGGTTTTGAATTTTATAGTTTTTATGGTAGTTTGTTGTATTATTAGAATTAGAATCTTAGAATTAGCTTTGTCACATGTACTTAAATGAGTCTGGTGAAAATTTTAAAGTTTGTGAAGATTTGCAGCTTGGCTTGTGGATGAGGTTGTAGGCATGCTTGCCAAATCGGTGGGTTTGGTTGTAAATGTTTCGTCACCCTGCTAGGTAACATCAGTACGCCTGTAGTGAAGCATCAGTGTTCTGTCCTGCAGGACTTAATTTCTGTTAAGTTGGAGTCTATTGGAGGCTAAGTCCTGCAGAAATTCCACAAGTTCTTGTGCATATATGGTTTGTCTCTTCAGTGCTTTGCTGATAGTGGATGATTCGAATGGTGGAAGGTGCCCTTTAGAAAGTGGTTCCTCATCTCGTGGTTTTTCTCTGTTCCATGCACAGCATCTTTTTAATTGTTTAAAGTTTTAGCAAAGATTTGTAGCTCAGGTTGTGGGTGAGGTTGTTGACTTGCTTGCCGAGCTGGCTTGGTTTTGTTCAGACGTTTTGTCACCCTGCTGAGTCACAACAACAGTGAGGCCTCTGATGAAGTAATGTTGTTCTAGTCTGCTTGAAATTTATACTGTCTTGTCTGTTATGGTGAGTCGTGTTACTTCTGGTTTTGGTCTGTATGAATTTTATGTGGCGTCTAATTCCATTTGTTTGCATTATGGGTTGAGAACCATGCCTGTAGGCACCTGTGTATGAAGTTGCGGAGATATCTGTTCATAACAAAGATTTTTGTACAGGTGCTCTTCCTCTTTCCTGTGTAGTAGAAATGTCTGAATGAAAAGCTGCATAGGAAAGAGGAAGAACACTTATGCAAAATCTTTGCTATGGATGGATATCTCTGCAAGTGCCTACTAATTAGACAAAAAAGACACAGCACACCTTGACATATTGGCCACGCCACTGTACATCAAGAATATATCAGAATTGACAAGGAAACTCCAAAGACCACGAGGAATCGTGGTAGCACACATGCGCACAGCCACTCTATGACAAGCACTTGCAAGGATTAAAGACCCCGTTCCCGCAACATGCAGAACCGACTAGGTTTATAAAATACTACGCACTGATTGCCACAAACATTCTGTTGGACAGACAAGAAGGAAACTAACCAGAATGTATGAATGTAAGCTAGGAGCAAAATTACACAACAAACTTTCCTTAATATCAGGATACTTGGACAACTGGGACAACATAACTATAGTAGTCCAAGCTAAGCATAGACATGCATGGGGATCCCTAGAAGCATGGTTCTTAACCCATAATGCAATCAACAAACAAGTGGAATTGGATCCCATCTTCAAAGCCACACAGAACAAAACTGGAAATGACACTGCTCACCATAACGGACCAGAGAGTATAAATTCTAAGCGGAGTAGAACAACATCGCTTCATCGGAGGCCTCACTGATGATAATACGTGATGCATGGTGACAAAATGTCTGAACGAAAAAAAGCCAGCTTGGCGACCAAGTGAACAACCTCCTTTTTTTTAGTGGTATCTGTATCTAATCAGTGTGGTTTTTTGAGACCAAGCTGATTGTCTTGTGAAACTCTGAAAAATGTGACAATAAATGACTTAAATCACAACCAACAAAGAGGTGTCTGGCTGGTTTGTCGGTAAATTGTGGGGGAAAGAACTGAGTGACACTGCGTGAGTGAGTCAATAAACATCTTCAAGTAATTTTTATGCAAAATGAATGAATATCTGATTGTGATTTATAACGTTTTACTGCTGTCAAATGAGGTCTAAGATGGTCAAAAGAGTAAAACATTAGATGTGACGCAAGTCCCAATACTGACTTGTTTTTTAAAAAATTAGATCCGGTTATCTATTTCAAAACATTGAATTCTGATTTTTTTTAAATACGATAAATTTTTGTTTCACAAGTTTTTTTTATGCAAGGCTGTTTGATCAATCTTTAATCAGATTTTTCTGTTTTGTTAAGGAAGATTTGGAAAAGTACAGAACTGACTAAATTTAAAGTGGCATTAAGAATTCTATCTTTAAGCTTCGTCAGGGGGGAATTAAAGGTGTGCTTCCATATATTGTCTTCATGTTCAGAGCATCCCAAAGTAATTTTCAACAAACAAAATATTTCGCTCCGTCACTGTTATAATGTAGGAAACATGACCATCAAGCTGTGCATAGCTATGTCCTACAAAATAAAATGTAACAAATGCCCAGTCTGCTCTAGTGATGTTGGTTGAAGGAGTGAATATTGACTGGGACGTCAGGAGAGCTCTGCTTCTTGGGACCAGTGAAATGTGAGTGATTCCATCTAATAGAATCTCTTTTGAAGGAAAGGAACCTCAATACTTCCTCTGTAGTGCACTGGGAATGTCAGCTTTGTTTATGTTATGTCTCTGGAGAAGGACATGAAACCACAACCTTCAGATTCAAAGGCAAAATTAGTACTGAATGAAACATAGCTGTTGAAAGTTGTAATTTATAAAATATATACTGAAATGCCTTCTTCTGGGATGTTAACTTATTTGTTGGGGAGAAACTGCAAAATGTATTACTGAAATATTTATTTGATGTTTCTGCAGAGACATGATGATAGATGAAACTTATTCTAAGTATTTCTTCATATTTGCTTTCCTGAGACCAGAAAGCGGCGCTGAGATTTTGTTTGAAATTTTGTGGCTGTTTATAATATGAAATGAACTGGCTGGAGACTTTATCTGACTAGGACATTTGTAGAATCATTCATCATGGTACATCTCTTCAACTCCTCGCGCCATTCATTCGGAATTTACTTCATTGAAGAATGTTCTCAACAGTTCATTTAGCATTGGGCAATAGTGTTTGACTCTGCATCCTATACTGATTCTGGAACATGCCCCATTTATGGGCTGGTTCTTTGCAACATAATCCGTGCAACATCCTGATGGCTTCCTCCCACATCTAGCACCCTACCTTTATCTCCTAGTATGCTACAAATTTCTTTTCAACTCCCTACCTCATCGTCACCAGCAGAGTCCAAATTACACCAAAAAATTACACCAAACTTGTGTAGCACTGTTGGTCAATCTACCTTGCTGCTGAAGTGTTCACATTTTTGTTCTCCTCACTCTAATTGGTTACTTTCTATTTTGCTCAATTACCTTAGTGTAATGACCCATTACACAAATCTGTGTTGAGTTTTTTTTATTTTCTAAATCACATCCCGGTTTGAGTATAATAACTCCTTCCCCGAGTTCAACTAAGCAGGCACCTGGAGCATCTGCAATTAAAGTACAGCCATCAGTTGGTACTTCAAGCAATCGGCTGAGTTGAGGACAGAGCTCTGAGTCAAGCCAACACATGATAACTGCAGGTCACTATGTAATCCAATTTCCATTACACCACATGGTTCGCAGTGCCCTTATTTTGTTAGACTGACCTAACATTAGGATATATGGATATTGAGGTCAACAGGTATTGGGAAGAGGCTCATTTTCCATGCAAATACTGTTCAGGCTTGTTAAACTGGAACATTTGTGTTGCATTTTCAGACAAAATTCGGACTCGGAAATTTACTTGATCTTCCCTATTGCCTTGCTGCAGCACAGTCTTCTTGAATGCTTCATGACCTTTGGCTCGGTGTCTTGACAACCTGCCCGTTGCTTTCAAGCACACTCCTTTTTGTAGCATCTGCTCAATCCACGAGTTCTTCCCGTGTCCTTTTCCCTTTGATATGCAGCTTCCCAGGTTGGGTCATATTCCAAACTTGCTTTCCCTTATTTTAACTTTGACCGCTTATGTCTTTTCATTTCATGCTCTCCTGTTCCTAAAATACAGTGGAAATATGCCATATTGTAATGAAAAAGAACCCTCAGATTAAATTGAATGTTAAGGGAAAGGTGAATTATTGAAAATCTGCACTTGACAGCTATCTTTTTATTGTTTAAAATAAGTGTTACTATTGAATGCATTTTTAAAAAATATTCATTGTGGTTTACGAAAGTAAGTTTCTGGAATCCTAATAAAGAAGGCAATGAATGCAAATAAGATAAACAATTTTGCTTAAGAGCACTGACCTTGAGTATTTGAGTGGATTTTTAACTGTATTCTTTCCTGAAGTGATGGCAATGGCTTGAAGACATGGTCTGGCCCTCAACCTGGGGCAGCGGGTGATTCAGTTCTATCTTAGAATGAAGTAGATTTGGTAAACTTTTCAATCCACGTGGTTTGTCACTGATGTTTCAATAATTAAATCATTATTAATATATGCAGTGAGGAAATTTCAATTGAGTTAAATGTGGTACGATAGAAGCACTTTTAATTGGATTAATCCATGCATTTTCAAGAAAAATTATTTTAAACTAGCCTGAACTGGTTTTGCAAGCTATGTATTTAGCAGGGAAAGCCAGGAAGAGGTGGAGGGAGAGTGGAGTTGAGGTAAAATATCAGCCCTGATCATGCTGCAGGTGCAGGAGGCTCCAGAAGCAGTATGGCTTCCTGTTTCTGTTTAAGATTTTAATTGGACACTTGCCTATTTTTAGTATAGGAATGCAAACTCTTAAAGTGCAGGGAAACCTAGATCTTTTTAAAGTACAGTATATTAAACCATGTATTAACCTCATTATCATCCTACCCCAGGGTCCTCAAGCAGCAAGATTCCAAATCAAGCCACGCCAAAGAAAAATGGAATAAAGAATGGACCAATGAAAAATAAAGACGATGAGTGTTTTGGGGATGGAATTGAAGTATTCCTTGACACTGACTTTGATTTTGAAGGCAACCTAGCGCTCTTTGACAAAGCAGCAGTCTTTGAAGAGATAGACACTTTTGAAAGGAGGAATGGAACACGGTCCCGAGGAACTCCAAATGAGAAGCCGACAAGATACCGCCATGATGAGAATATTCTGGAGTCTGAGCCTATTGTCTACAGGCAAATCACAGTGCCACAGCATAGTGGCAAAGAATATTGCACTGGTGAGAATAAATAATTGTGAAGCTCCTTTAACTGGGGATTAAAGGAATCGGTTCCATTTTAAGTTCTCTTTTGGGGAAATTGGTGTACAAGTGCCTGGTAACTTGTTCTAAGATATGAAAATGCTGAACCAACCTGTTCTTCCTTAATTCTTGACAGACTGGCACGTGTCAAATATGATGTCAGTTAGTGGATATACAATATCCAAAAGTATATTCTCTATCTGGCCAATATTTAGAGGTACGGCTTGCTGAGACTAAATTATTCAAATTTTATCGTTAGGATTCTTCACCACTCTCTCTCTCTCTGACAATTACAACAGCATTTTATTGAGGGCTGGGTTAGAGTGGTGGTGAACCGGTGGATGTGAAAGAGTCTTTTTGAATGTTATATACATTTACAGTATTCCAGGTGATTTATGCAGCCACACATTCACAAGAAACTTGAAGTTTAGAGTGTTGTATTCTCCTATCCTGTGAATGATCGATCTTGGTTTCATGTGGTGCCAAAATGAAATAGTTAATTTATTGTCGTGGGAAGACTTTTGGATGGAATTGATCTGATGGTTTGCAAGTTACTAAAGCTTTGGATTCTGGCCATGTGAGGCTCCCATGGATGAGGAAAACTGAAGGCAAGGGAGGTGTGTTGATAAAGGCAGGTCTTAGATTTGTAGAATCCTGACAGTGCAGAGAGGGGCCATTCAGCCTGTCGAGTCTGCATGACCCTCCAAAGAGCATCCAGACCCAGCTTCCCCATCTAATCGCGTAACCCCGCATTTACCGTGGCTAACCCACGTAACCGGCACATCTTTGCATTGTGGGAGGAAACTCGAGCAGACGCAGGGAACATTTGCAAACTCTGCATAGCCAGTCACCCAACAGTGGAAGTGAAACTGAGTCCATGGTGCTGAGAAGTAGCAGTGCGAACTGCTAAGTCACCATGCTGTCTTCCCCGCCCTTCCACTGTTCCCATCACCCCAGAAGAATTCATTTCAGGAGACATGACTTATAGTAATGTAATCTAGTGTTGTCATCTCCATCCTTTTACATGAGGAAGTGACATAAGTTCCCTTGTTATTCTGTGAACTGAATGACTCGCTCAGCAGTCCTTCTATTTGTGTCATGAGTTAGCTAATTTCTCCTGGTAGGATTGTTAATAATTTATGAATGGTGCTTTTGCACTTGGGTTGGCTTAGATTCACATGAGTGAAAGGCTAACTTAAGTTCCTTGGTAGAAGATGTGGATTAGGACAGAATTGGATATTATGCTTGCCATGGACAAATAGCTCTCCGGCATATTTTGAACAATTTCTTGCATGAATTATTGCCACTTAGTTGTGGAGGATGGCATGTGATAACACATCCCATCATGGGCCTGCACCTTAAATAGAGGATGGAAGGTTAAAACTACTTGTTAAACTGGGAAACAGTTTGGAGATCCCTTGAGAAATTCTTTTCCCTCCAGGCTGATTTTTGTCCTTGCTCCATATTATTTACTATCTCTAAAACAATGGCCTCACATGGACGAGATTTGTTTTTAAATGTTGTGGCTTTGCAATGTAATGGTCTGCAAATAATGCAGTGTAAAACATCAGACAAAAAATCACGAACTGTGTATGGAATATTGCTGAGATTTTCCATAAAACCGTGTGTATTTGCTGCTCAAACAAAACTTTTGCAACTAATTTTTTTTTTGTGGGCTGCTCTTTTCATTCATATGGTCACAAATGAAAGATTTAGAATTTGTCACTGTTGAAATATTTTTGTTTCCATGTAATCGACCAAACAAAAGTGACAATACCAAGTACTGACAAGTGTATCCTGATCTTTGCCTCACCAACACCACCAACACCAGCCAGGATTAACTTTTGAAAGAATTTCAGGTGTCTGACCAAAGTCCTTGCATACTTTAAGCTGTTGTGTGGTTGACCACTCGCTTCTGGTAGGCTTCAGAGCTATGTCTTTTCCTGCCTACAGATGCATCCTAAATGATAGGTAAAAATGCCAATCACTCTTGCCCCTGTAAACTTTCAAATCAGATTGGGCTCCACCATCTTTTTTCCTTATTGTTGTTTATAGTATTTAAAAGTGCTGTGTATAAGTGCAAATTATTATTAAGGTGATTTAAAACTTCAAAGCTGGAGGACTAAACTTGGAGCTTCCTTAATCAGGATGATTTAGTAGGATGTTATGTATTGCTAGCCATTAAGCAGTCACAAATTTCATGAGGAAAATTTGCATACACTACAGATGCAGTGTTTTTTAGGTCACAGAAGCTGAACGGTGCTGTACATTTTGAAAATTGTGTGCAGGCTTATTGCTTGATAACCTTGCTAGGAAGGGCTTTATTCCAAGTCTCTCTCAAAAGATTTCCTACACCCTCCTTTAATCTATCTCCTGTCACCTGTGATTTGCTTGGAGGATTTTACTTTGTTCGCCTCAGGGTTCCTACCCTGCCACTTTGCTTATTCCGAGGCAGCGGCTGAACTTGTTTTGTCTCATGCATATGATACAAGTGTTTCATTTGTATGTTCCTTATGGGCAGGGCTGCACTATTGTGGAGGGCAATGTTTGATTTGTTTTCTTGTGGTAAGTAGTGAGTACTGCCCTGTTGACTGCCCTTCCAAGGGTTTAGCAGCTATTTAAATATAGTTAACGGAACTTTATTGACACTGTCTTCTGAGGAATGGATTGGTTATTTTTCTCATGCTGCTGTTAAAAGCAATGCTGCATTTCGCTCTTAAAAAATTAATGTCACAAATTATACAACTTCTGATGTTTTGTGCAATAAATCATAACATTGTTTTCAAAAGATTTCAATCTCTCCCTTCATCTTCATCCTTCCCTCTGTCACTCCACCCTCTATGCTTTCTTATCTAATTCCTTTCTCTAATTTCTCTCCCCATTTTATTTGTCTGTTTTGAAGTTAGTTTCCCAGCATGGTTGGAATACAGGGAGAGGACCAGCAAAGGAGGTTGATGACAGCTAAATTGGATCATCATCATCATCATCGTCATCATTATGATGAGTAATGGTAACTGGAGATCGCTCAGAATGACTTCTAAATTATATTGCCTTGTTTGAAAGTCTTGACCCCAAGTATCACCTAGGCTGGAGACAGAACTTGGGAGTAAATAGGGAACAGCACCATCTACTTAGGAGACAAAGTAATGCAGAATTTCAGTTAGCTAAAGTCAATTAAAGGCAGAAATAGTGAAGATGGTGTCATAGAAGTCAGTGCTTCAAAACAACAAGCACATGTATATACTTTTGAACAATTCCAGACTGGCAACAAATGCTGGGTTTGCAAGCGATGCTTTGATTCTTGGCAGAATATTGAACGCCTTTTATAGTCAAGAAATAGCTTTTGAATATATTTGGCAACAATTGTGTTCCTAAGAACAACCATCTTCCTACGAAGAGACAGCTCTGTATGGAATTAGACTGCAGGTCATCCATGACCTCATTAAGTATCTCTCCAAATATACTGCAGAGGCTAAATCATCAAGTCTTGTTCCCATCTAACACATAATGTAAATAAACCGTAGAACTATATTTAGAAACTCTTTTAGAATATGCCTTTTATCAGCAAAGATTTACCCTCTGAAAACAAATATGAAACACAAATTTCTCATTTTCACATGTGGGTACCCTTTTTTTTGACCAATTTGGAGGCCAATGGGAAATTTCTCTTCTTCAGATTCACTACTAGACTGTTCGTCTTTGTTGAACATTTCCCAAAAGTTAATTTGAAAATGCCTTTTCTCTCCCTTTTATCTGATTAAACCAGATTAAATGCTGTTTCTCCAATTCTAGGTAACTGGAGCTGATCATTATCCATAGAATCATGTAAAGTTTTCTATCGAACTAATCAAGTGAAAACCAGTCCAAAGCCACCTCTGAACTCTATATTTGTGTTACGCGGCACCCCAAAATAGCTGCATTTTGTGTGCTGGCGATTGAGTGTACTTGTAATCTAATATGCAGAAAGCACTTGCTGCCAACAATCGGTGGGAACAAATACGTTTTTGACAAGCTGATTTGAAAATTTGGCAGCAAGTAATCTCTAGATTTGTAAAGTAAACCGCTGTGCGAAGAAATAATTCCTTATACATCTGAGGTTTTGACATATCTGCATTCAGGGGTAAAAAGAAATTAACTTTCTGCTGAAACCTTATCCCTGGAAAAAATCTGGTAGCAATGTCTGGATTTGTTTTTCCTCCATCTAGAGTACCATAGAAATCGAAGTGATTAAATATGGCTTTTAAACCTATAACAATCGGTGAAATAATCAAGTACATGTGGGAAGTTCTGTCTTGTTAGCAACAGTGTAATGAGCACCAGGTGCTGTCCATCTGACATGGTGTGCTTAACATGTTTGTGGTTGACTAAGATTCACAGTTGTGTTTTCCAGTCCTGTCACTTGTAATTCATTGTAGTGCACTATAACTTCACAATAGCATTTGCAGGTCTAATGTCACAAATCCCTTGATAATTTTATTGCTAAATCAGATTGTACTGGAATCAGACTTTTGTCCTAGAGTTACATTGCCTCATAATTTGGTCTGTTTTTAATTTCTGATCAGGACATCTCATGGTTACATTACAAGTAAAATTTAATTCATTTCCACTGAAATTTCTGTGACAGTCTTCATCAGTAGGGCACAGTTTTGGACATTAATTTGGTCATGTGCTTTAATGCCAAATTCAGTTTTGGCTTCCTCTGATGCCCAATGAGACTCCGAGTTATGTCCCAGGCTTTGCAGCAATTTTGATTTGCCATTGAAAGTCGGCTGTTTGCATCTTGATGTATGAACCCGTGATCTACCTGTGTACAATTTTATTTACCTTTTATGCTGAAGCAATGGGAAATATTTGTGATGTTTCCCTGATGTTTAAAATGCTGACAGTGGAGCTACAGAAGTGGTGTTTTGGGTGGCTCGATGGACCAAAAGATGTCTCTTCCTCGTGACATTGTTGCTGTGCTACTGTTAAGTGGATGCTCACAATTGAGCTGCCAAATTTCAAGGCATTTATAATCTGAACAAGGTAATTCTAGATGCCCACAAAGACAACACACTCGGTTTTTAGATTTCCCATGCAGGAATAATGTAACTAAAAGTAGTATAATCTGTACCACCGGTGTCAAATTGCTTTCCCACTCATGTTTACAGTTCATAACTAGTGGCAGTGAACATCTGCTTTTATTAAATATGAAATCGTCTTTCCTGAAACTGATTTCAGCACATATTCTTTGGTCATAAATCAAGTAATTTGATTTTTCAAATCATTTTTCACCTAGACAGAGGTGAGCATGTAGAATTCTCTGCCACAGAGCATTGAGGCCAAAAGACTGGATGTTTTCAAGAGTGAGTTAGTCCTTGAGCCATACAGCCCAGAAACACACCTTTCGGTCCACGTCGTCCATACTACTAGGTTTCCCAAACTAAAGTAGTTCCTTTTGCCTGCTTTTGACCCATATCCCTCTAAACCTTTCCTGTTCATGTACATATACAGATGTCTTTTAAATATTGTCACTGCACTGGTCTCTACCACTTCCTCTGACAGTTCATTTCACATACATACGATCCTCTGTGTGAAGAAGTTTCCTCTCAGGTCCCTTTTTACATCTTTTCCCTCTTGTTAAACTTATGTTTTTACGTTTTGAATTCCCTAGCCAAAAGGGAAAAGATCTTTGTTGTTCGTCTTATCTATGCCTCTCCTAAAACAGCATGCTATTAAAGAGGTCAACAGCAAATTGTTCCTAATTGAAAACATTAGGAAAACTTGAGGAACCTGGGAATACAAATAAAACAAAATTCCTAAATTAAATTTTCCACTTTGGATTTACTAAAGTCTTGAGACTAAAGGCTTAAAAGGTTTCCACTTTCACCCCAAACAGATACTGAGTTGAATTATTTGGGGGAAGGGGTACTATAAAAGTGTGGAAATCTTGGTGCACCATACAATGTATTGGTGGGACCACATTTGGAGAACTGTGGGCAGTTTTGGTCTCCTTATTTAAGTATCATTTCATGGGATGCAATTCAGAGAAGGTTCACAGAAATGACCTAACATTTCGAGTTTAGGTGACCCTTCAACAGATGTTGAGTCTAGATGACTCTCTTTACATTAGCTTGCTGTCTCTCGATTTTTGCTTTCTGAGGAATGGTCACCGAACCCAAAACTTGAACTGCTTTTTTTCCTTCACAGATGCTGCCAGACTCGTTGAGCTTTTCCAGCAACTTTGCTTTTGTTATATTATTATTACCAAATTGAATGTATTCCAATTTTGGTAAACTGCATAGTTAATTGCCATCCAAAGCTACTTATTCTGTTCACTTCAGAAAGAAGAATGATCTGCAAGTGTCAAATAAAAGCTTGAATGTTTAAGATTTCAGCTGGTTACAATATTTGTTAGTCCTAATCTGAAGGATTTAATGAAAGGCTTGGTTGGCTATCATCATTATACTTTTATGAACTAACCATTATATATTATAGGCAACATTGACAAATAAGCCAGATAAACTAGCATTAAAGCCTAGTAAATGGGGCTGAACAGACCAGAGAAAGTAAATTAATGAGCTGATGCCAAGATGTGCTGAGAAACAACAGCCTGCTGCAAATTTGTGTATTGTTGAAAAATATTTAGAGGGAAACAAATCTAAATGAGTGGGTAAGCTTTTGCTGGTTTCTCAGCTCAAACTTCAAAGTATTAATAATGTTAAAAGTAACTGGCTTGTTGGCAATTTTTCAGAAGCATAGTTTAAATTTTGGATGCTGCAGTGTTTGGTGAAGTGGTTGGTACAACTTCTAACCTACTGTCAGATATGCACGGTGCAACGTGGCTCTCAAAGTAGTCTTCCAATGGGCAGTTTGAAAATTGTGGTATGAGGAGGCTTGGTTTCATGGTTATTTCAAACTTGGAGCCTTCCATGTAGTATGCACAGTGGTAAAAGAAGAAAAGAGATGGCAACAGAGTGTAAGTTTAACAAAGTGGCCTGTGGAAATTCAGTGAGAAGCTGGGATTCCAGAGGAGCTAATTTTTTTTTGTGCGTTTCTGTAGGTTGGTCATGTATATCCTCACTTTTCTAGTATTAACTTTTGTCTTCGGGTACTGTGTTTAATCACATTGTTCCATTCTTGTCAAACCACAGTTGAAGAAAATAAAATATTGAACTTGAATTTCTAATATTTGTTTTAATATTTTAATGCATGGATTAATGTTTGCAATTGCCTTGATGCTTTAAAAAAAACCCTTGCCAAACTGTTCACCTGCTCACTTGCCCTTGGTACCAATATTACTAGTGTCATGGGGACTTCGGTAAAATATGATAAGAAATCTGAAATTTTACCATACCAATACTGCATACAAATTTTCATCCACTTTTCAACTTATAATGCATGTGAGATTTGCTCGTGTTTTAAAATGGTATTGTGAAATGCACATCGATACAAATTCTTTGTCTTTCCAAGTTTAGTGCTTGAAGTGCAACTTGACTAGTATCTAAGTGCTGACAGTTATTTAATGATCACTACTGGTTTACTGGGAATTATTTTAGGTGAAGAATTAGAAACTCCACTGGTTTTTTGGTTTGCAGCAGCAAAGCAACCGTGATCATTGACCTCAAAGAAAGTGGCTCTCGTAACTATAGCGGTCACTGAGTTCCTCTTTCCCTATTTTACCTGATGGTGGTGTCCAGTAGCAATAAAATTAATGAAAATACTAAAAGTGGAAACCACTAATTTGTCCTTCCCTTTGTTTTAAATCACTTTCCAAAGTAGATTTCCAGGGTTTTTGCAGTAAGAGTAATGTGAAAGTAGAAGTTCATGTCAAGCCAGATGATGTTAGATTTTTCTTTGGGAATTTCAACCATACACCCCTTGGAGGATCCTTGCAACCATGGCAGCAGATTCTGGAGTTCCTTCTGTGAACTCGAAGCTTCTCTTTCCTGCCAGATTTGACACACTTTTTTTCCAAAATCTCATTTTTCTAAGCCTCTTTGTCTTATCCTGTTATGTAATTTGGGACATCTTCCTGCATATAAGCTGTGCAATAAAGATTAAATTGTAATGGATCTTCAAATCTATATAAATCCGAAGGTAGTAAATAGTAGAAGTGGAGAGCTTTCTTTTTGTTCCTTTTGATCAAGTCTTTTCTGTTTGAAGTATAACTGGAAACCCAACATCAAAAACAAGAGATAATGGGAACTGCAGATGCTGGAGAATTCCAAGATAATAAAATGTGAGGCTGGATGAACACAGCAGGCCAAGCAGCATCTCAGGAGCACAAAAGCTGACGTTTCGGGCCTGGACCCTTCATCAGATGAAGGGTCCAGGCCCGAAATGTCAGCTTTTGTGCTCCTGAGATGCTGCTTGGCCTGCTGTGTTCATCCAGCCTCACATTTTAATATCAAAAACAAGACTGCGGTTTCCTACAATAAACCTTGCCTTTGTCTTTACTGTAAACAGACAATGATTGTTGTATCTCTGTTCCTTATTAAGTTACATTCTACCTCTGCTGTTTCAAAATCCATGTTGTGTTTTTAGTAACACTGTAGATTAATATGCTAAAAAAATTGTATAATCGTAAAAGCTCGACATTGAATTGTGTATTCTGATGAGTGCTGTTTGGTGTTTCCATACCAAAATGCAAAATGATTAAAGGAAAAATGACCTGAAAATGCACTTACTGACCTAGAATAAGCTTTCACCAGTAGAATTATTGATGGTTATTTTGTCATGGAGGGCATTATCCCCGACACACTCGCGTGCACACTCCCTCTATATGCACACTATGCACACACTGTTTACATTGTTCAACTATGTGCTGCACTTACCAAGTTGGGACTGTCAAAGCATTTTGTTTTTATTATAGTATGATATGATAAACTTGTCATGTAATGGAAAATGAAATGAGTATCTTTAGTGAAGAGAAATCTTTACTGCACCAATCTAGTTATAGTTAGTATTGGCTTTGAGTCAAGTAAATTTCCTTCAATGAGGGGGAGTGTTACTGTTTGCACGCTGTGGTATGACCTTGATTCTCTTCCTTTTATAGTTTATCATACTTGCAGTTTTAGGGTTGTGCTGCAAGTCTACCGATAACCTCTCAGGGCAGGTTACACATCGCGTGTATACTCGACGGGAAGTTGGCTTGGCAGCCAATACCTCCATCCAGACAGACTATTCATTATCAATTAGAGCAAAGTGCATTGTTTCTGTTTCCTTTTTTGTTAAATTGTACAGACTTTTGCCCTGTTTACCGGACACAATTTGTGGTGCATCACGCACATTCAGGCAAATTACAGTATGTGCTTCTACCGAAGTAATTATTTAGACAAATATTATGAAGTTAATTCCCAGTTCACTTTTTACACATGCAGTAATTTGCTCTGTGCAAGAGTGAGAAAGCAAGAATTTGCATTTATATAGCACCTTTCACAGCCTCAATTTTCCAGAAGTACCTGCCAGTCAATCCAAGTGTGGTTGTTGTCAGTTAGCTGTAGTTTGATAAACTTATTCACACCATGGCATGTTATTAACACTGAAAGGTAATTTTTGAATGTTTGTGTAACGTTTTAACACCCTTTTCAGCTGCTTTGAAATGAAATCTCAAGTCTTCCCAATATATTAACCTTTAACCGGTTCTGCTTGTTTTGTGGCATCATGTCCCTAATGTATTTAGACAAACGTGCCACAAGGCATTGCGTAGGACTGGTTATTCTTTCTACTGCTTGTTTAAGGTGGAAGAAACCATTCTGAATGTTGGAATGGTTTGTCTTTTTCAACTCCCCAGCTGTACAAGTGCATGAGGTGCTCGTTAACATGATTGATGGAACTTGCTGTGCTGGTGACTACCGTAACAATGATGTGCAAAATTAACCTCAAGCTTATAGTGGACAATGACGTGGCTTCATCTGGGATGGAGTTTCACATTATGTAATGTTCAGTCCTAATGACTCCAATTCAAGCTGACTATTGGGAAGGCTTCGTTCTTCTTCCATTCACCATCTTTTATATCCCAAAACGACTCATTCACCTCAGGAACATCCTGCAAGTCAGGCTAAAGCCCTGCTCCAGAATTGCTGACTTCATTCATCTTGAACATTGCTGCCCCATACTCAGCCAATAATGTTGTTTCTGCAGTAGGTACTTGTAAATTTGTTCTGAGTTTCAAATATTGCTCCCTACTGCAAAAGATCGAGTGATTTTGGAAAGAATCCATTCTCTGAAGCTTTGTGTGGCTGCAACTTAAATATTTGTGGTATCCATTATGAAAATATTAATCAGAGAATTGTAGCAATTTGAAGTATGCCACTTTGTTTTCTGTTCCTTATGCAAGATGACTTACTTCATTGCTGTTTTAAATCTTGTGCTTTCACATTGTTCATATTACACTTCTCTACATGCAGTAATCCTGCAGTGACTTCAACTATGTACATGATTCCTAACTTTGAGTTTTGAAGGTAATTCAGTGAGTAAAAGGATGCTAAAATGTAATGTGATAAAAGTAGGGGAGGATGTACAAAAATGCTATACAAGTCAATTGGATTTAAAAATGTATGAAATGAGGAAACCTGAAACTCAGAATTGGGAATGCAGCGAATGAGTCTGAAAGAGCAAATATTGGCTGCTGCTGAGATACTGATAAACTTGAGAGATAGTTTAAAGAAGAAAACAGTTTAGATTGGAGTTGAGTGACTAGATGCACAAATTTATTTTTGACTTGTCAATCACACATACTATGAAACTGTCAACCAGTTCTTCTAAAATGTGAAGCTGGAAATGGAGCATAAAAGCAATTGTGTTAAATAATTTAAGATAACAAAGTGTGTAGCTGGATGAACACAGCAGGCCAAGCAGCATCTCTAATACAAAAGCTGACGTTTCGGGCCTAGACCCTTCATCAGAGAGGGGGGATGGGGAGAGGGAACTGGAATAATTAGGGAGAGGAGGGGGAGGCGGACTGAAGATGGAGAGAAAAGGGTTGGGCTGCAGGGTTCCCAAACTGAATATGAGTTGCTGTTCCTGCAACCTTCGGGTGGCATCATTGTGGCACTGTAGGAGGCCCATGATGGAGATGTCGTCTGAGGAATGGGAGGGGGAGTTAAAATGGTTCGCAACTGGGAGGTGCAGTTGTTTGTTGCAAACCGAGCGGAGGTGTTCCGCAAAGCGGTCACCAAACCTCCGCTTGGTTTCCCCAATGTAGATGAAGCCACCGGCTACAATGGTATCCATCTCATCTTAGAGGCACAGTGGTTGACACACATGAAAATCTATTTTAAATGATCTTATTCATAGTTGATGTTCACAACGGTATGTATTGTAGGATAATGATCAGGATGATAAAAGGGTATATGTGATATATATGTTTGTGTTTCAAAATAGAGGCAAATGGATAAGAGTCAGTTCTGAAGATAATTTGTTTGTTAAACTGGTCAGGAAAGACCTTTTAGAACAGTGACCTCAGTGTGCCAGTCGAGGAAAGCATGTGATGGTGGTCATGCCTAAGAGAACACTTGTAGTGTTAATTAATAGAAACAGGCTTCTTAAGCCAGAGCACGGAACTTCTAATGCAGAAGAGTTTGGATAGAAATCTCCAAGTTAGTAAAACTGAAAAGATTTATGCTCAATTATAAGGGGTTCATGTCAGCATATCTGGAAAGGAATCATTTAAATTGCTCCTGCAGTTAAGTAAAAGAAACGGGGCAGTCAGTTAAGTAAAAACCTAGTTGAGATAGAAGTGAATTCCTCTGGAACTGATTATCTGTAAGAGGTTCACTTTTTCTTTTGGGGAACATGATGAAATGTTTTGCTGTTTTTATTGATGGCTAATGCCCTTTTTTGTTCCCCCTGCCCCCACCCCAGTTTTGTCAGTTTGATTACTTTCTTTGTAATAAGCTTATGTTCACTTTTTTAAATAAACACACCTGCAGGCTCCAGTCAATAGGTTTCAGTGACTGCAAAAATTAGTCAGTGATCTATCAAGCCAGATGTTATTCGAGTGTCAGACTTGTCCAATGTTACTTTCAGCTGCAGTCATAATACTGGAAACGATTGTCTGTAGGGTTAAATTTGAAAAGTTCTCAACTGGCAGTTGGGAACTCACTTTAATTACTTATATAAGTCTCAACTTAGCTCCAAGGGTTTGCTATTGCGGATATTACCAGTGCAACTAAGTAACTTGTTCCAACAAATTTTTGGATACATGCTTAGCTAATTAACCTCTGTTCTGCCAACTATTTAGAGCTGTAAAGTTCACCAAAACTACTATAGTCACGAGCTTACTGGAAGGAAGAATTGTTGGCTTGTAACAATTTATTGTTTCAGAAATTGATTTTTTTTCTTGTAACAAATGTTAGCTTTTTTTTTGAAAACCTGTAACAGAACTGCACTGGGATCGTTCTTTGAGATGCTGGGGTGCATCCAGCAGGGACTTCTAAATTCCTCAGAATATTTTAAATGAAATTTTGGCTGAATCTTCCTTTTAAAAATCATGTTTAACTATAATGTAATTAAAATTGTATTTCAATTTGTTTTTGCTTCAATTTGTAAAAGAATATTTCCTGACCAAACTTAATGCTAACCAAGTTATTTAAATACAAAAGACCCTGGATGCTTGAGATCTGGAATTTTGAAAAAGATAAACTATTGGAAAAACGCTGCAGGCCTGGCAGTATCTGTGGAGGAAAAAAAACACTTAATATTGAATATTGACCCCTGTTCAGAACTGAAGAGGACTGTGAAATGCTGTTGCTCATGTTCAAATGGGGGAGGAGAAGTAACTGGTAACAGTGAGGTTGTCCTGAGCAAAAGATAAGGGGATGCTAATGGTAGTGAAGGAACAATTTCAATGAAAATAGATGTAGATGGTCAGAAATGGTTTGTATTTGTGAGGAGCAAATCAAACACTGAAGTGGCAGGGTGTTTTCTGAAGTGGTTGAAGTCAGTATTGAATTTAGAAGTCACATGACACCAGTTTATAGTTGAACAGGCTTATTTGAAATCATAAGCATTTGGAGCGCTGCTCTTTCACCAGGCGAAGCAGGGAGCTTTACTATGGAGATGGGGCAGATTGGGGTAAGTGGTAAAAGGGTTGGACCATTTGTGATTTTGAAATGAATTTGTTTCATACTTGCCTGTTTTGATATTTGTATAATAAACTTCTATGTTCTTTTGCTTAACGTACGTTGGCAGCCTCCTGTCAACATGACTGACCTCCATTGAATAAAAAGAAATAAAACTTAGGGAAAAACAGAGTTAATGTTTCGGGTCTGGTGACTATTCCTCAGAACGGAGGAAGGATCACCAGACCCGAAACGTTAAACTGTTTTCTCCTTCACAGATGCTGCCAGCTTTACTGAGCTTTTCCAGCAATTTTGTTTTTGTTCCTGATTTACAGCATCCACAGTTCTTTCGGTTTTTAATAAAACTTAGGGTTTTTCTGGGAGCCAATTACCCAGTATTACCATCGGCTATGACCATCATACACCACTGTTCAACAATAAATTTTGATTGAACCAGGAACTGGGCCTATTCTGAGAAATACAGGCCAGTATACTCCTACTAAATAATTGTGTCAAAGACTACATACCCTTGCTGGAGATTGATTTTAGCACACTTTTTCAGGAAAGCACTTTGATAGATTTTTGAGTGTGAATGTTTATTAAAGAGGAAAATTGATCTTTGCCTTTGATTTTTGTCTCTGCGTTATTATATTATCTGCACTTAGTGTACCAACAGTTTTTCTATCTACATCATTTGTCCCACCTTCAAAGTAATTTTAAGAATGTGTTTTTAAAATGAATTGCAGCAAAAACCAATGATAGAAATCTTAAGTTCTTAACTATTACTTTTCTGCCTAAATTATTTAAACTTGTGAACATTTAGTTGTCAAGTTGAAGTGAGCTGCACGTTCTGTGTCTTAAGTTACATCTTTGCAATTGTTCAGTTATGTTTTTTTTCCTTTAAGGCCTTTTGTAAATGAACTGAATCAGATTACATTTATTTCTGCCAAATGTTGATTTGTTATACTTGTGCTGTTTAAGAGCTGCACTACAGAGGGAAAGATCTGTCATCTCTCACCTTGTTCATTTCATCTCATATTCTGGATATCAGTGACAATACAATGTTTTTTCACCCTATTTACACTCAAGAATGTAGTCACGTGCCACTTGGACGTACTGTATTCCAACTGGTGTCGGTGCTGTTAGTTGAGGATTTCTAGTGTTTTAACCCAAGATTATGAAGAAAAGCTGATGTATTCCCAATTCAGAGTCATGTGATTTTTGAGGGCCTTTGGAAACAGTTGGGACAAATATCCTTGTAGGTGTTTTTGCTGTTTCAGTTGGTGAGATTTTTAAACTAGTATGTTGGTAGTTGGGAACCAGAGAGTAGACTTAGGTCCAATTCAGATCAGGAAACTGAGGCAGAACATTAATGGTGTAGTCAGCAACTCTGACAAAAAAAAGTTTTTTAAAAAAGTTTAGCAAAGGAAATCGATGGGGTTGAGCTGTTTATTTTTCAATGCAAGAAATATTACAAACCAGGCAGATGAACTAAGGACGCAGATAGCCGCATGGCAGCACAACGTCATTGCCATAACAGAAACCTGGCTAAAACGGGGCAGAATTAGCAGCTCAATATCCCAATATAAAGTGGGTGACAAAAAAGGATATGTGATAACAGTATTGGTTAAAGAATCAATTAGTCGTGTGAAGGGATGATACACTAAATGGGTTAATAAATGAGGCTTTACGGATTGAGCTTAGGAATTTAAAAAAAAAAGGCAGTCACACTTTTTGCAGTATACTACAGATCCTTGCAGTATGAGGGAGTTAGAAGGGTATACAAGTAGACAAATTTCTGTTTGTAGGAATAAGAGGGCAATAGTAGGAGACTTTAACTATCCCTATATCAGCAGGGTTTTAAACAGTGTAGGTGGTTTTGAGAGTGCAAATGTCATGCACTAAGTCCAGGAGTTTATTTAAAAAATAATAACCAATAAGCCCAGCAAGAGGTGATGCAATTCTGGACTTAGTTTCTGAAATGAAGGTGTGGGCAAGTGGGAGAAATGACACTTGGCAACCATATTGAGGCTAGTGACCACAGAGTGGTTAGATTTGGTATTATTGCAAAGCACAGAGATAAGTCAAGACTAAAAAATTTAAATGGGATGGGTAAGGCAAATTTTCACAAAACTGATGTGATTTGTCTGGAGTAGACTGGACAGGACTGCTAAAGGATAAATCGATGCTAAACCAGTGGGAGGCACTAGAAAGTGAGATCCTTGGGATTCCGAGCAAGCATGTCCCCTCCAGTTATAAGAATGGTACTGCCAAATGTAGACTCCCATGGTTGTGAAGAAAAATACAGGTGAAGATTAAGCCAAAAAAACTTGGGATCGTCACAAAATAAATCTCAAACCTGCAGATAGCTTAGAGGCGTGTAGAAAGTATTTAGATCAAGTTTAAAAGAAAAATTACTAATCAAGATAAGTGAAAGCCCAAAGATGCTTTACCAATATATAACGAACAAAAGGATAGTTATGGAAAAAGTGAGATGAAAATACCTTGTGTGAAGATGCAGAGGACATAAGAATTTTAAATAATTTTTGCCTCCCAAATTCACAAAGAAAATGGATGATGTAGATGTATTAATCCAAGAGGAACAGTGTGAGTTATTAGACAAAATAATCATGACAAGAAAGTGCTTGGAGGAGTTGGAATTTAGATAAGTTGCTGGGGCTGGCTAAGTCATTCCCTAGGACGTTGAAGGTGGTCAGGGAGGAAATGGCAAATGCTCCGAGGATTATTTTTCCAATCTTCACAGGACAGGTGAACTTCTGGAGGACTCAAATGCAAATGTGGTTCCGTTGTTTAAAAAGTGTGCAAAGGTAATACCAAACAATCGTAGGCCAGCTACACTTACTTGGATGATGGGCAAATTGTTAGCATCAATCCTGAGAGATCAGTTAGACTGTTACTTGGACTAGACATGGGATGGATAGGGATTATATGGACGAGACAGGGATAGTCTACGTGACTTGATAAGACAAATCCATGCCATGAAAATTTTGAATTTTTGAGTTTGCACGTTCTCCCCACATCTGCATGGATTTGCACTGGGTACGCTGGTTTCCTCTCTGTCCAAAGATGTGCTCGTTAGGTGGATTGGCCATGGGAAGTGCCGGGTTACGAGGGCTGGGTTTAGTTGAGATACTTTTGGAAGGCCGGTACAGGCTTGATGGGCGAATGGCCTGTATTTGCACCATAGGGATTCTATGATCTAAGTGATGTGGAGAATTGACCAGGGTAGTATAGCGCGTGTTGTCTACTTGACCTGAGTAAGGCATTTGACGAAGTCCCACATAGGGCGTTTACTTTTTTGACCAGTGTGCTATGGGATCAAGATGTTGAACCCAAAATTGGCTTAGTGACAAGAAGCCATAATTGTTGTTAGCTGCCTTTGTGAATGGAAGGCCTCTTTCAAATCCCTAAAATTAGCAGTACAGGTCGTCAGAAGTTGTAAAGAGGGAATATGGAATGCTTGCCTCCATTGGCAGAGGTATAGAATACAAAAGTAAGGATGTGGTGATGTAAGTTAATAAGATACTGGTGAGGCCACAACTGGAGTGTTGTGTGCAGTTCTAGTCAGCACAATACAAGAAGGATGTAAGTGCTCTGCAGAGCATGCAGAGAAGATTTGAAGATGTTGCTAGGTGTGTAGCTGTAAGGTGAGATTGGAGAGGTTGGGATTCTTTTCCTTGGAACACAGAAGGCTGAGGGGTGACATGATTCAGCTATACAAAATTATGAGGGGTAGAGACACCTATTTCCCTTGGCAAAGAGTTCAGAAACCAGGCATCATAGAATTGAGGTAATTGGCAGAAAGATTTGAGGGATGTAAGGAAAATCTTTTTTTATGGAGAGGTTGATGGGTGTTTGGAATTCACTGCTTGAATTGGTATTGGAGGCAGAGACGCTAAACTCCCTCTTTAAAAAGTATCAGGATCTGTACCTTATGTGCTGTAAGGTGCAGGGCTGTAGGCCATATGCAAGAAAATGGGATTAGAAAGGATATCTTTGGATGAGAATGGAAAAGATAGGCCGATTGACCTTTTCTGTGATGTATCATTTGTATGCTTCTGTTGTTGTACAGTCATGATTGTAGTACATTGACGGACTTGACACGACTTTTTATATTGTTACCCGAATAGAAGTAGTTCTGGATATATTGGAAACATTCTAGCATTTAAAAATGCTTTAATTATTTGGCACAGCCCTCACATTTAATACAATTTGCTTCAATTATGGTTTTGCAAATTAACTGGTACATTTCGCAAAAACCTTGCTTTGTGAAGTGCATCATGAATAGCACCAGAGTTTTATCTGTGACTTACATGTGAGGTAGCCTTGCAGGACATCAATGAAGTTTTTGTCACACTCCTTCCTATCATATGAATATTTTATGTTTATCACTTTGACTGGATTAAAATGACTATATTTGAAATCCACCATTGTCATCTCAATCTTCCAAAATGAAGACCATAGAAAAATTTGTATTTTAACTTGAACTTCAGGTTCCTTCTCACTTGTCTTTTTTGGCTAAGGGAGCAACATTTCTCACCTGTCAAGTATTGGTAAGCATGTGAAGATAATGTTAAATTAATTCGGGCTCACTTAACTAGAGACCTTGTTTAAACAACAGATATGTAAGCAAAGTATGTTTAATGTATACATTAACATTTGGTTTGAAATCCTCATGTAAGGTGATGAAGTTGAAACCATAATATGTTCATGAAAATACTTTGTTAACTACCTAACATAGGTACACCCAAACTTGGATGTACTAAGACAAAACAGAAGGTACGAGAAATACTGCACTCTGTTTCACTTCCCACAGATACTGATGTTTCAGGCTAATGTTTCTGCTGTACTATCAAACTTGAAAAGTTAGAAATATTCTCTTAGGTGTATAACATGGAAGGTTAGAAAAAGAACAAACGTGGAGGTCTACAATAGAATGGAAGACGTTAAATGACAAAGGAGTTGGTGGAGTATAGCCAAAGGGAGTGATCAATGGGACAAGTAGAGAAGCAAGATAGGAGTCCAGAGGAAGTGTGAATGAAATAATGACCGCTTGTATCTCATATGATGTGCCCTAGAATTCCTGCAAAAGTGAGTTTGATGGCCTCAGTGTGTTGTGTGGTTCAGAGCAGACTTGGCAAAATGAGCTCCTCTGTATTGGTATTTAAATTATTTTTTAGTAGCTAGGTTCCCTGCTAGTGGCTGTATAATGCAGCAGTAGTCATGCAAGTATCATCTAATTTGCCTGTGTCAGATTTTCACTGTGGAATTTGAAGCTTATAGTCAAGATGGGGAGGTGACAGCCTTGTGGTATTATTGCTAGATTGTTAATCCAGAGAACCAGGTTATGTTCTGGGAATCTGGGTTCAAATCCTACTATAGCAGATGGTGGAATTTGAATTCAGTAAAAATCTGGAATTAAGAGTCATTATTGATGACCATGAATCCTTTAGTCGATTATCTATTTACCAGACCTTATTGTTCTTGCCTATGTGACTCCAGACCCAGAGCAATGTGGTTGATGCTTAACTGCCCTTCAGCCAATTAAGGATAGGTAATAAATGCTGGCTTACCCAGTGACTTCCTCATCCTGTGAATTTTCTTTAAAAAGTGCTGCTGTCTGATTTAAACCACAACCTAAGTCAGAAATCAGATAAAATTGAGATTTTTAACTTTATAAAGTAACCCTAATGTAAAGAAAATTACCCTTCGGTTGCTCAGCTGTGGTAACATGCTGTTTACTGACCTTGCAAGGTGATGTGAGTGAAAGCAGAGTTGTCAGACTGGAACCTGTTTCTGGTCTTTGCCTTACTATTGTGAAGGTGAACAGATGTACTTTGTGTTGCTGAATCAAACAATTTAACTGGAAGTGTTTGTTAACTTGGGGCTATATTTGGAAAGCTAAAGGTCCATGAGAATTTTAGCTTGTTGGTGGAAGAATAACGTAACATTAAAGAATTGCATGTTGCTGTTTCTGCTAAAACTTGGTAAAAGACAGTCAGAATGTTACAGCACAGAAATGGACCGTTTTACCTTATCAAATGTTTGTTTTTCTCCATGTGAATTATTTGTTAAATCCAATTCTGTGTTCTCCATCATAAACACTCTTGATTAAACAGCTGTATAAATCCTTTTGAGGAAAATGTATATAAGCTGCAACCACAGTAGTTTGTGATAGAACATGTATAAAGATTTACTTGCTAACCCTCCAATTGCCCTGGTTTGTTTTGTGATCCCTTTTTTTAATGTACGTATCAATAGTCTTTGTGCTTTTGGGAAGCCTGGGAAACTAGATTCTGTTTAAATGAAGGGATAGCTTGTTACTTTAAGGATGGTATTGGCCTAGTAGAGAGAACCTTTGAACTGGGGAATCAAGATGTAGATGCTGTTTGGGTGGAGGTGAGAAAACGTGAAGGGAAGAAGTCACTCCTGGAGTAGTTCACCAACCCCCTAACAGACAACCACACTGCAGGTTAGAGGTACACTTGAAGAAATTAATGATGGTTTATGAGAAAGTTGTAGCAGTCATAATATGATTGAATGATGTGGACATCTTTCCTTACAGTCCTGAGTGTTACTTCTGTGGAAATCATCATCTATTGTCTGTTTAAATTCTTTAATTGAACCTGTCTCCACCACACTTTCAGCCTGAACATTCCAGACCTGAATCACTTGGTGAGTGAAATAGCTCTTTCTAAGATTACATTTGTGCCTTTTGAAGATCACTTCACATCTGTACCCTGTTGTTCTTGATGACAGTGTTATTTCTAACTCAGCATCTGCAGTTGATCTTTTTTTGAGTGGGAACAATCATGATTTCTTCCGTCTGTTTTCATCACTGAAGTTTGTCATCCCTGGAATCATTGCTTGTTAATCTCTTCTGTACATCGCACAAGTTAGTATTGTCATCATTCTCTTATTTCTGGAGTTGAAGTATTTGGAGGATTTTGTTCTTAGTTACAGCAGCAACATTCTCTTTTAATCAAATGGAAATGTTTTTCTGAGCTCATACAAGAATTCTGGTCATTTTCATTTTGAGATCTTGGCTGTTAGCTGTTGTGCCAATAACACTGTATGAAGCAATCATTCATTTGAAACTCAGTGTAGAATTCATGAGGGCTGTGTTAAAACAATTAATCACACATGCCCCACCTCACCCAACTCTTCAGATTCTATTTCTTGCTGTTCAACAGGTGCTGTAGGAGTACATAATTTCTCACATTCTGGCCCTTCCTGTGCTTCTGGCTGTGTTGGAACCAGGAGTTTGGGAGATACTTGCAGGGCTCAGAGGCTTGCCCTGAGGTACAAATGACTGCAGACCATTGTACTGTATTTGTAATTCTAACCCTAACCCTGACCCCACCACTGCATTGAACTTGTGAATGTGCAGTACTTTTATTCTTGCAACCACAAAAGGTTATACCGCAATTCTGATCTGGCATTCTGCCCTTACACTCTGCTTGATGGTAAAACGAATTGCTTTGAATCAAATTAAACAGACTTGATTCTTAATGACCCCCAAAAGCACAGTTGTATGACTCTTTTCCCCCCCCCCCCACCCCGTGATCATGCCCCTCTTTCAGCAAGTGGTGATTTGAGATAACTCCACAGAAGCCAGTTTAACAGCCCCAATGAGGGAACTCCTCCTATGAGGTGCATCTTGCTCACCTTGTTGCAGGCAGAACATATCTTTCTCCACCACCCCCCGCCCCCCCCCCCCGAGTTCAAGACATAAGTAACTTTTTTGTTTGTAGCTCCTCCTAGGCTGTTTTGGCACTGGGTCAAGTTCCTCCATCTCTACCTCTGATATGGGCTGCATGTAACGTGCAGTAACTCGCCTCTTGCACCCTGGGCATCTTGGAAGAAATCCATTTTCCTCTTCAAGCACAAAGGTGTTGAGGCAATAACATCCACCTGTTAATCTCAGATTCTGAGGTATCTTCAAAACTAGGAGAGAGAGCCCACAGGTTCTAGAACAGTTGGCAAGGTTTTCTAAGGGCCAGGGCACACTTTGCTCCCGCACCATTTGAGAGTTTGCAGCTTTTATAGGTTCATGTGCTTGATCAGAACCATTGCGCCTACCCAAACTTTATACGTCACCAGACCTGACCTTGTGTCAACCATGCTCTTACCTATGCAGGGTCATTCCCATGATACTAACACCAAACTTGGTCCCCTGAAATAAGCTGTCTCTCTTGCTTATCGAAAACTTGTGTTTGGCGTTAGAGTTCTTGATGCCATTTCACCTCCACCTCCAGGTCCAGGATGATCAAATTTAACATGGTGCAGGTTCTTCTCATGGTGACTCTGAAGTTATCCCTGTAATTGAATAAGGGGTGGATCTATGATCAAATAGGAATTTGGACAGTTTGGTATCTAGTGAAGGTGCAGGCTGTTGCTTTAAGCCAGCCTTCCAAGTTTGGACTGCACTTTCTGCCAGTCCATTGGATAATGGATAGATTGGAGCTGTCCTTATATGACGAACACCATTCAGCTTTGGGAATACTCCTTCCCTGCTGGTAAGTGATGGCCCATTATCTGTGACCGACACCTGTGGAAGTCTGTGTATTGCAAAAGATGTGCAAAGTTTTTGTATTGTTGTCCCTGTGTTTGACGAAACACTATGGGTTAACTAGCATAGTTGAATTTCAGACCTCATGCTTGTCCGTTTTGCCAATTTTGAAATCAATGTCCCTTTGTTTAATGAACTGTATCCATGCCCAGTGACTTTGTTCTATGTCATTGTGGACACCCACTCAATGAGCCCACAAAAGGGTCTACACAGCTAACATTTTACCTCATCATTTCCATGAATGTGGGGGAGCAGCTGGTTGTAACTTTTGTCGTTGTTGACGCTCTGGATACTGCCCCACTGATGCAGCTATGTCTGCATCCAATCCTGGCCACTAGACATAACTTCTTGCCAGCATCTTCACTCTGGAAACCCCTGGATGACCCTCGTGGAATTCAACCAGTATCTGGTGACGACTTTTGCTCAAAATAATCGCTTTTGCTCCCTGTAGTAATATGTCATCCTCTACTGTGACCTAGATTTTCCAGGTCCAAAATAGCTTCAGTTGTAGTTGTGACAGCCCTTTTGGTTTTCCCCCATCACCACCGCTGTTTGTTTTGCCAAGGCCAGGTCCTTCTGCATCCAAAGCCTGATATTGTTGACTGTGACTGGAAGCGTGGCCAGAAAATTGAAAACCATTATAGACTCTGCCAGCAGCGGTACCAGTGGAAGGTGGCTCAATGCATCCGCATTTGCTACTTGACCTCCCAAAAGTGTCCCAGCTTGCAATTATATGCACTTAGTATTAGTATTCCACTGCTGAATTTGGCCTGAATTTATAGGTGGCTCTGATCCAGCTCCCTCAGAGCCAGCCTTGAGTGGACAGAATATGTGACACTCCTGTTCTTGTCTGTCAATCAGGGCTCCCTGATTGGATCAGAGTAACAGCCCCAAACAGTGAACTCCTCATCTATGACATCCACCTGGCTGACCCTACTATAATCACTACAGTAATATCGTTCATTCTTATTCATTGGGTGTATGCTTTGGGAAATGTATGTTTTCAACTAATTTTTTTCTTTGTTGCTCCGGTGCAGGCTTTTCATGTTTCATAGCAATAGCTAGGTTGCACTGTGCTGCATAGTAAGATATTTGCCAAGTACAGTGGGATTTTTTTTGTTCTGAAGCTTTTGATCTATTCAACATCAGATGTATTGTTTTACTAAGTGTTTCTTATGACACATAAGTTTGGATGTGGCATGACCTGCTTTGTTTAATATCTAACCAGTATCCATTTCTCAGCCTCTTTGCAAGTTCTATGTCAAAACTATATCCATAATGAAATGAAATATTAGACTTGCTGGTCAGCGCCATCAATTCACGTTGTAGAATTTAATATTATGTATTGTAATGTGCACAGTACTTAAAAGATTATTACAGTAGCCAGTATTAAGTGTGTTCGCACTAAAGGCGCATTGTTATTTTTCCTGATTGGACTATTTTTAATGAACAGGAGTGATAAAACAAAATGGACATTGCTTTCAAAGCTGGCAAAACAATACAAACACATGAGCTGTGCAATTTAGCTATGCTAGCTCACAAACAAGTACACTCAGAATTCTAATATGCATTGTATTCTCCAAATTGTAAGTTCTTTGAAAATTACAGTCAAGTATGCAGACTAAGATGTAAATGACCGTTTCCTTGTCAGTTGAATGTACAGAGCACATGTTTTACTTCCGAGATTGTAACATTTTCAATTAATTTCTGAAGTTTTCTACGGAGTGTGAAAACTCTGGTTCCAAATTTGATAGAAAATCCACTTTGCCACAGATTGCTGTTCCCAGTATCATTGTTTTTATATAATTGATTATGAAGGTATTCTCTACTTTGCAGATCTCTATCTTGTGGTGGGCTAGTATTTGCGTGACAGGAGCATTCAGACTTTTTGCTTTTTCTCAAGAGAAAGCATCTCTGCCAACCTGTGTGTTAAGTACCACTGTTTCTTGGCAACCCATAGTTTACAAAACTGTATTTTAGGCTTAAATAAACAGTAGCAGTTTCCTCATTCTTTTCATTTGTTGCTATGTAATTGGTATGTGCTGAGTTTGAGCGAGACGTTCAGAATTTCTCCAGTGGTGCGCAAACAGGCTGCAGCAAACAACATAAAAACACCTGACTGACACATTTTTGTTCTATTTAAGTATGTGTATCAGGAGCCATCTGATTGTTTCGGTCCCTGAAGGCTTAATGCTCTTTAAATGACTGCTATCATCTCTTGGGTTACTTCTGTAAATACCGGAACTGCTGGAAAGTACGAGTTGCTATGGCAAAGTATGTCCGGGGAGAAAAGAAATTATAGCATCAGGGAGTTGAAGGGTACGTTAGTGCTATTTCAAGCTAATAAGATCTGTTTGGCTGTCACATCAAAGCATGGTCTTCAAAAAGTTCTTTAAAAGCTGCCTTGGTTATTAAGTTGATTGTTTAGTTTTAAGTGCACTTGAATTCATAAAGTGTAGCTTACCCGCTCTTCTGGGATTTGATTCTGGGATTTGATTTGAAAGGGATTTGATTCCTGTTTACAGGTGAGATAGTAGGGGATGTTAGAGTTGCAGCCTGCATTGGTGAGGAGAAATTAGCCGGAGTTGCCCACTCCTGGTTGCAGACCTCCATCCTCTCTGATGAAGGGTCTAGGCCTGAAACGTCAGTTTTTGTGCTCCTGAGATGCTGCTTGGCCTGCTGTGTGCATCCAGCTTCACAATTGGTTATCTTCAATCCATGCTCTGATGGGATTAAAGGACAGGATTGTGATTGCTGTAATGCCTTCATCATAGTTGAGTAATTTGCCATAATATTGCCTAGATTTTCAGATCCAGGTCAACTTGTAGAGAAGTGTGCACTTGTGATACTGTGTCTCCACCTTCCTTGTGGAGGAGTCAATGCATTCAGAAGGATGGCAGAAATCTGGCAGGAGATCAGACCTCTGGTAAAGGATTAAAAAATTCCAACTCGTACACCTGAGACTTCTTACTGCATAATGAGAATAATTTAAGCATTTTACAAGCTCAAACTTAACTGCAAGTATTTGAAAAGATTGTTTAAAGCTGTTTCCAGTATGTATCTCTTATAAACAGGGCAAACCAATTTAATTACCTTCCCAACTTCATGCTACCTGTGATTTGACTAGAAGGGAGTAGATGTTTTGTGTTATGGAACTCCAATCAGACTGTGTTTGGGCCATACCAGATTTTTTAGGGGTGGTTTTTATCCTTCTCAGCCACAAAAAGAGGAGCACTGTCAGATTTTTACTTTTCCTTTGGGATGTGAAGATCACTGGCAACACCAACATTTCTTGTCCATCTTTATTTGCACTTGAGTGTCACTCAACTGAGTGTCTTGTTTGGTCAGCACAAAGGGAATTGAAAATTGGTCAAATTGTTGTGTATCTGGAGGTGTGTCGGCCAAACCTTGTAAGAATGACATTGTTTCTTCCTTGAAGAACATTAGCAAGCTAGATGGTGTTTTAGAGTTAGATATTCCATGGTTTCTATTGAGATGAGCTTTAAATTTAAATTCTTTATTGCTTGAGTCTAAATTGCATCAGCCCTTATGATGTGATTTTCATTGGTGTTACCAGAGCATTAGTCTGGGTCTCTGGATTGCTAGACATTTCCATAACCCTTATATATTCTCCCTGGGGGTCAGTCAATTAACTCAGTTGGCTGGATTTTGGGTTTGCAGTTCAATTCACATGCTGGCTGAAGTTACCCTTAAGATCCCACCTTCTCAGCCAAGCCCCCCATCTGGGGCTTGATGACTGTCCAGTTAAATTCGCCAGCAGTCCCTGTCTAATGAGAGCAGCCTTGTGTTCCTCTGGCACTATGGTGACTTTGCCTTCACTTTTACTATCTGCCTCCTGAAGTTAAAATGGAAGTTGCATATGAAATACAAATAATGGGTTATGAACCTAGAATTTGACTTTTGAAATAGGTGTCTTCTGTCATATCTGAAAGGTATGCAATAGTCAAAAGTGACATGCCGTCAGAACTGACACCCTTTTAAAGGTTTGGCGTGTCTGTGACGTATAGTTTTCTTTAAAGCAGTTGTATGTGATCACTCTCTTTCCATTTTTGTACTATAGAAGAAGAAAAGTTAGGATTAACTTTGGGAATTAAACATTCCTTTCTTGAAATGTTTTTTTAAATTCAGTGCAGCAAATTCCTGAGAAATGCTCTCTACAACAGTACAACTTATTTAGAAACTCAACTCATCAATTTTCATCCATTGCAAAGGGCTGACATAACCAATCCAATTTAACATTGCTTTCTGAAACCTCAGATTCAATGCTGGCATACCCCATGGGGGTGGCAGTCCTCAGTGGACCACTTCTGTAAAGCAATTTAATTTTGGATGTTTTTCAGTAATGCATTCCGGCAAATTGCTGTTCTTTTCTATTTAATTCCCTGTAATTCTTCTTGGAATTTGATTTCCTCTTGCCTCAACCCATGAAGCAACTGCTTTTCAGCCAAAAGTGTTGACTGGTGACTTGCTTCCACACCAGCTACCTGACCCAAAAAAAAGCACTGTGATCCATTCTTTCTCTTCCCTTTTTGCTTCATTTCTGGTGTAGTTCATAATTTTTGCTTGGCAGTTCCCCCTGATGTTTGGGTTCTGGCTATTTGCCTGTGAGGATTGAGCAGAAAGAAATTGTTAATGCCATTGCCGTTGATATCCTCTTTCTCCACAGTTTGTTCTTCTTTTGCCAGGCTTTTTCTTTCCCTTGTCACAGAACAACTTGTATTTCTATGTCTATGAACCAGAGGCACGTGTCCCAGGCTTAACCTTTGATATCATGGGGGTTGTTTAAAAATGTTTTGACAATGTATTTCTATCAAAAGTGTAACAGTTTGTATCTGCTCTTCAGTATTTCCAATTCTCTACTTAGCTTGTGCTACATTTGGCTTCAATTTAAATTGCCAGGATTCCCTCGTGCCTCACTCAGTTCCAAAATTATAGAAACATTTTTTTCTACATTCGTAAAAACTGTGCCTGGTTTCACTGCATGCAGCTGTTCATGGAACTGTTATAATTTCAGGTGAGATGTTAATCTTCAAACAACTTCTAAACACTTTGTATTTGTTCAGTTAATGCAAATATAATTGTTTATATATATGCTTATTTTTCCATATATACATGAAATAGGTGAAAATTGTTAGCCCTCATGATTATCTGCGGAAATGATACTTCTGGGCAGGAATTCACTATACTGACATTCACTGAGTTCTAACACGCCTGAATGAAACCATTGTTGGCTAACAGTTTTTATAAAGCTTGAGTTTTGATAAGCCCATCACTCTCTGAACCTGACCATGTCCAGTTAATTTTGCAAACCAGTGTGTAGTAATCAATATCCCACATTAGTTAGGGCTGTTCTCACTGTTGCAATGCAATGTAACATCACACTGGAGTAATGGCCCTCGATATTTCAGATAGTGCTTAATTGGCAGTGAAGTGAGCTTAATACTCAGTCCTATCCTTGATGATTTTCTCAAATAGCAGTCTAAGTGAGCCTTACTTTGTACCAATGTGGAGCATTTTTCTTATTTTGGTACCTCTCCTAGTTGCAATTTCAGAATTTCTCAGCATTAAGTAACAGTTGGAGCACAGTTAATGGATTATTTTGAACTGATGGACATGGTTTGAAGAAACTTTTTGAATGTGTGAATATTTGTGGTCATTACTGTGCAGTATTCTTTAAATTATGGGCAGTGCTGACAAGGCTGGAATTCGCTGTCCATCCCTAGTTGCCAAGACTGAGTAGTTTGGGCCATTTCAGAGGACATTTGAGTCAACCGCATTGTAGTGGGTCTGGAGTCACATGGAGACCAGACTAGGTAACAATAACAGGTTGTCTTCCGTGAAAGTTATAGCTGGAGCCGGTAGATTTTTAAAGAGTCTTTTGAAACTGTTGCTTCCATTAGCTGCATAAATAGAAAATACCAATTCCCAAACTGCTTAAAGTATGATTTATATTCTACTGCAGGATGTTTAGGGGAATGAAGTGTTTTTAAAAGCATGTATATTTTCCACATGTTGCATTGACCTTGTTTTTGCTTGTCTTCCAGATTCAGGACTCGTTGTCCCCAGTATTTCTTACGACTTGCACAAGAAGTTGCTGGCTACTGCTGAAAGGCATGGTCTGTCACTAGAGCGCAGACTGGAAATGACTGGAGTGTGTGCCAGCCAAATGACTCTAACACTGCTTGGGGGACCTAACAGGTACCTCTCGTGCTTATGGGAAGTGCTGTAATTCTGTTTGTTTTTTTGTTTAAATGTGCATTTAGTTCTGTAATCTAATTAGTTTGTCTTAGCAGAAGTTTTTTATGCTTGTTGGGGAAAGTGGACCTTTCTTTCACTGTTTGGTTTCTAGTGGCAGTGGCAAACTTCTACTCCTGTATTCACATGACATGAATAATTTTTGTGGGTCTCTACCTACTAGGAATTAGTCTGAAGTTAAACTTAAGCCACTATATTTGCTCTTGAAATGAGGATGATTTCCTATCTATCCCTGATTGCCTTGAGTGGCTTACCAGGCCATTTCAAGGGCAGTTAACTGTCAATGACATTGACATGGGTCCAGAGCCACCGACAGCCCAGGCAGGTTATGATGGCAGGTTTCTGTCCTTAAAGGATGTTCGTGAACTGAAATGGATTTTTATGACCGGTGAAGACAGTTTCATAGTTACCAGTACTGAGATCATCTTTCATCCTAGTTTTGTTTGTAGAACCCTAAATTCCACTGGATGTTATATTCTCAGAGCATCAGCCAGTGACTGTGGATTAACCAGCTGCATCATCAACAGGAAAGCAAAAAGCAAAGGATAATTTCAGTACAAAGCAATTCCCCACCTACCTTCAGCTATTCTGTTCCAGTTATTTGCATGCTGTAGTTGAACTGGGGCAATGTGTAAATACGAGGGCAGGTGAGATGTTGGAAGTTTTGTGACAAATAACTCATTGTGACTTCTTGAAGCTGAGAAGCCATCTTCAAATCAAGTGCTAGGATTATGATGGAATATGCCCCATTTTGCTTGGGTGCTAGGACCTCTGCTGTTACTCAAGTCACTCAACACCATCCAGGACAAAGCAATCATCAAACTGACATCCCATTCACTACCTCTAACCCTGATGGACAGTGCCAGCAGTAGGTATGAGAGAGTGCAAAAGTACTCAAAGACTCCATTCACAGCACTTTCAAACCTCAAACCTACAACCTCTACCATGTCGAAGGACAGGAGCAGCAAGTACATGGGGATGTCATCGCATGGCAAGTTGTTTTCTGAGCCATTCTCCTTCCTGAGTTGGAACTACATTGCCTTTCACTTGCTGTTGCTGGATAAAAATCTTGAGATAGCCTTCATAAGACTGTGGATGCCCTTATGCTATGGACTGTAGCAGTTCAAAAAGGTAGCTCACCATCACTTTTTAAAGGGTGATTTTAAGGATAATAAATAAATGCTGGCCTAGCCAGTGATGTTTACGTCATGTGAAAGAATAAAAATGTCTTAAAATCTTCCTTTTACACGGAAGCCCTCCTTTAGTCTTACTGTTCTTCATCCCTTTTGCTCAGATGGAAGTTTGGACTTTTACAGTCAGTGATGGTTTGCTCTAATTTGAAAATTTGCTTCTTTAATGTCAATGATTCATTTTTGTAATGTGAGCATTGTTATGTAGGCCAATATTTGTTACTCCATTAGGAATGTGTGGTGACCCAACATTTGTGAATTCTTTCAGTCCATATGGTGTAGGAACACACACCATCTAGTTATTAGAGGGAGTTCCAAGGAGGGTGCCGGAATAGCAATATACTTCAAAGAAAAGTTGGTGTGTGACTCGGTCAGGACCTGGCAGGTGGTAGTGTTCCCATGTATCTGCTGCCCTTGTCCTTTGGTTGAGATTTGGGAGGTACAATTGAAGGAGTCTTGAGTTATTGCAGTGCATCTTGTGGATGGTGCACATTGCTGCCATTATGTGCTGAAGTAAATGAATGTTGAAGGCATTAGAAGGAATGCCAGTCAAGCTGTCTGCTTTGTTTTGGATGCTGTCAGACGACTTGAGTTTTGGCACAGTCATCCAGGCAAGTAGGTGAGTATTCTATCACTTGTCTGACTTGTGCCATGTATGAGTCAGGAGGTGAGCTACTGCAGAATTTCTAACCTATGATTTGCAGTTGTAGCCACAGTATTTATATGGCTAGCCCAGTTTAGTTTCTGGTCAGTGGTTAACGCCCACGATTTGGTTAGTGGGGAAATTCAGCAATGGTAGTGCCATTGAATGTCATGGGCCAATCTTATGTTTTCTTGCTTGAAACGGTAGTTGCCTGGCTCTTGTGTGACCTAATTGTTTGCCATTTGTCAGCCCAAGCCTGGATGTTTTGTTGAAATTTTGTTGAACTTGGACACAGACTACTTCCATATCTGAAGATTTCCTGATAGTTTTGAATATTGTGCAATCATCTGTGAACATTCCCACTTCTGATCTTATAATGGAGGGAAATTCATTGATGCAACTGACAATAGTTGGGCTTAGGATATTACTTTGAGGAACTACTGCTAAGATGACTGACTTCCAGTGACCACAGTGATCTTCTTGTTGCTAGGTATGATTGCGACTAGTGTAGATTTCCCCCTATTCCCATTGACTTCAGCATTGTTAGGGCTCCTCGGTGCTGCATGCTGTCTAATGAGGCTTTCAAGTAATGAGCAGTTTGAACCAAGGTTAAACTGAAGTCAGGAGCTGAGCTGTCTTGGCAAAGCCCAAACACCGCATCAGTGCAGATACTTAAGTGTGACTTGCCTGCACTGTTGATGGCACTTCTATCATCTTGTGCTGTATAATGACCCCAGCTATAGTAATACTGGGCAAGTCAGATTTCAGAGTGAAAATTGACTTAATAGACTGACAATTTTGCAGTTTGTTGCTGTGCTTGTTGGTCTCTGAACTTTTCGCAAGACACTGCCAATCTACATTTAGAGGAATAGTGAGGTTTATTACGCAAGAAGAAAAGAAAATACACAAGCAACTTAGTTTCTAAGAGCATTTTGAAATGGTGCAATTACAGATATCAGAAATAAATTCAATCCTTCTACACTCTGTCAATGTTACAGATGCTGAAGCTTCAGTGAAGGATTACTATTCTTCTACTTTAAACTTCCTTGTTCAGTTTCCATGACTCTGTTTAGTTTGTTTCTGGCCAACTTTTTCACTTGATGCTATCTCTAGTTTGTTCCGACATGAGATGTTGTAATTGTCTATGGTTTGCTTGTTGCAGTACCATTTCAGCATACTCAGTCTGCAGCCACCCTCTGCTTTAACCCTCATTACGTTGGTCCCAAGAATGCAAGCTTTCTTGGTTTAGGCCGCAAGAACACAAAGTGGCTGCACAAAGGCTGTATTTTAGAAGTTAGTTTGATTAACTTCACCAAACCCAATACAAAAACAACGAAGACTTTGATTTGTGTGTGCTGATTCTGATGCCAAACTTTAAAAAAAGCTTCACTAATACTCCAAATTCTTTTCATGCAGGGCATGAGCTGGCACTAACAAATATTAATTTCTTCCAATTGTGATTTGGTGCCTGTTGGGACTAGATCTAAGGAAATGGTTTCATATGGTGCAGGATGTTTAATGGGCAATTTCCTCCTTGGGTGTGGAACTCAAACATATCAGAATTCCAAATATTGGGAGATCCTGCCAGTTTATGTCTATCTTTTGTGGTGAGAGTAATAATGACTTTTCTTTTTTTGCTGCCTTGTTTTTCTACTCATTGTGCATTTGTATGCCATTGGGGGCCCCCTCAATTTACTCAGTAATATTGGGTCCTTTATTGAGACTCTGCCCATTCTTGGAACATTTATCAAATGCTTGAACATTTAGAACATTTATAAGATACAATCTTTTATTCATCAGTGAATTTCAGAATTAGCTGTCCAAACCTTTTTGTTATTTAAAAAGGAAGAATCCTTGCCTGTGTGGCAGTGGTCAGAGTCACTGACTTTGGGAAAAGTAGACTACTGCTGCTTTGCAAGTTCCCTGAATCCATTGTAATCATTTTGCCTTGGTGCATTTAGTCACCATTTAAGTAGGTGCCCTGAAACATCGAATCATAAGTTAGTTGAGCGCAAAAAGGAATCATTTCAGAACATTCAGAATGGGCTCCTTGCCGATCAATTCTGTCACTCTCTCTTCCTCAGTCTTTCACCATATCCTTGTCATCATTTACATCAGTTATTCATTCTATTGCCCAATTTTGGGATATTAGTCCATTGGTAACACCACTAGACCACCGTTTTATGCCCCCAAAATGATTTGGTCTTCAGATTTTTGTCATTTGCAGTACGTAATGCAAATACTTTAATGTGATTGCACGTGGTGGTTTTGCTTAAAAGTTAAATCAAGATATTTATTCTGTATTCAAGGTTAAACCCCAAGAATGTTCACCAGCGTCCAACTGTCGCCTTGTTATGTGGACCACACGTGAAGGGCGCTCAGGGGATCAGCTGTGGTCGCCACCTTGCCAACCACCAGGTACAGATTATCCTGTTCTTGCCTAACTTTGTGAAGATGCTGGAGTGCATCACCACAGAACTGCAACTCTTTAGCAAGACAGAAGGGAAACAGGTGGCCAGTGTGAAAGGTATGTGACAGCAAGCCTGTATGATTTTTGTTTTTGCCCCATTTATTTATTGTGGTACTTGAATCTGAGTGTGTAAGTGCATTGAATGCCAGTCAGCCCTTGAACGTTGGTTTTCGAGAAGCCAACATGAAGTGCGCCCTAATTGGAGATTGCATTTTCACAGCATGGGATTGTATCGGTTTTATTTCTGCCGTTGAAGTAGTCAGGCCCTGGCTACGTTACTAATTATTTTAATTCTAATGTTTATTTTGGTTATTTGGATGGGTAAATTTAAAGCACTCACATATATTAACGTGCAAGATAACTACGAGTACGTCCAAGTTGTTTTCGGAGTCTGCTTCTAGCAGCAACCAAATGGTTGCTTCAAGACCCTTTCGAGGACTTGAGTACATACTCTACTAGGATTTCAGCCTAGATTATAAAGGAAGTGCTACATTGTTGAAGGTACTAATCCACAGATGAGGCATTAATATGAAGCCAGTTCCAGTAGTTTAAGTGACAGTATGCAAATAAAACATGGACGTTCTTCTGCTGTTAGGGAAAATGTTTCTCCCTCAACTATTTTAACAGGCCATTAACCTGATGCCTGTTTGTTGAATTCTGCTGTGTGAAAAATGACTTTTTTGTTTCTTCCCATTTAGCAAATTCCTATACTTCAAAGTAATTAATTTTCTGATGTGAACTGAAGTTTCTGTAAAATGTTAAACTTTTTGAAAGAATTGCCTACTTAATGTCAATTCTTGTTGAATTTTCTGAATTGGTGTCAGTAGCATTATCACTAGCCTTTTCAAATTAAATATTACAGTGCAGGTAATATTTTAATGATTGCATGTCTCTTTCAGAAATAAAAAGGATAAAGCTTTTAAACTGGGTTTGTTGTGAACTTTCCATGATTTTCAAATACTCAACTGTAGAAACCAACTCACGAGAACCATTAACAATCGTCTTAAATGTAGGTTGTGTTTGTCAGAGCACTTATCGATATTTTGAGATCAGTGTGAAATACGTCTTATTATAGGCTTACTACTGCTGGCTGGACTAAGCCAAATACAGATGCCCACTGGTGCCGATGGTACACGAGCGGTTTCCAGAGACTATTCGGATAAAATAACACATTTATTCATTCCTTGAGAATGTCCTAAATTTGAGCGCTCGACAAAGTGTAGCTGTTTAAATCTTGATTTCACTGCACTGCTTCTGTCGTCGATTCCTGATGTATGGGTTTCACCAAAGAAAACTTGATAAATTTCTTCTGACTAGCCCCTGCTGCCAAATTTGCATTCATCATCTGTCAGGAGCTGCCTATGATAGATCAACAGATGCATCAAATCTTGCTGAGTCTGAGTAATCCTCAGGTTAGGACGCTGGGTAGAAGCAATAGGGTGCCAAGTCTCAGAGTAAGGGGTTATAGTGTTTAAGGTAGGTTGGGTAGGTGAGAGAGAAATCGGGACCAGAAAAGGAAAGTGGGGCCTTGATGTCAGGTTAGGGATTTGATTGGTTAAATGGTTTGGGTAGGGTGTGTAAGGCAAGTATGGGGTCAGTGGAATACTTGGAAATTGGACTGTATTCAACAGTCTAACACTTCCTGAGTAATTCCATCTGACGCAAGTCTCTGACTTAAATGGAGACTTCTGCAGGATTCCAGGTTTAGTGGAATCTCTAACAGAAGATTGAATTTACCAGTCAATTCCTACGATTCTGCAGGATTTCTATGCGCCACTTGTGACTACGTTGCAATATTGACCGGCAGTCAGGAGATCTGTGGTGTTATGTCTTTAGAGGGTTAATTAATCAGTGGTTCAAGATCATAAGACCTAGGATTAAAAGTAGGTAATTCAACCTATTGTGTCTGATCCATTATTCAATAAAATAATTGCTGGCCTGATAACCCTGAACTCCATTTGCCTCCCTTTTCCCCATTAACCCTTGATTTCCTTACCGATTTAAAAATCGGTCTCCGCCTTGATTATGCTTAACAACCCAGCCATGACAGTCCTGTATGATTTTTAAAAATTCCACCAATTCTCTGCCCTCTTGCAGAAATTTTTCCGCATTTGTTTTAAACCAGTGTCTCCTTATGGAGATTACGTCCTCTGGTCTTAGACCCTGCCACAAATGGAAACATTCTGTCTATATCTACCCTGTCAAGTCCCTTAAGAACCTTGTATTTAAGTAAGGTCTCCTTTCATTTCTCTCTACTCAAGTGCAGACCCAACCTCTCCTGATAGACAATTCCTCCATAGCCAGGCTGAATCCAATGAGCCTCTGAACTAGACTGTCACAGTCTATCCCTCCTTGGATAAAGGATCCAAAACTGTTCAGTGTTCCAGGTGTACTCTAACTGGTGCCTTGTGTAGATCTTGGCAAGACCTCTTTATGTTTATGCTGGAGTTCCTTTGAAACTCCCTGTTACCTTCTAAACTTGGATGCTAGCTTTTTATGTATGCAAATTCCTTGGTGCTTTAGCTTCCTGTAGTCTTTTCTCCATTTCAGTAATCACCTACTCTATTCTTCCTGCCCAAGTGGAAAAACTTAATTTTCCCACGTTATATATAATCTGCCAAGTTTTTATATAACTTTTGTATATCCTTCTGTCAACTTTGTCATCCTCACCATTTGCCTTACCACTTACTTTCTGTCATTCACAAACTTGGCTATAAGTACATTCACTTCTCTCATCCAAGTTATTAATAGATATTGTAAATAAGAATCTCAGAACTGGTCTACTGGTTCAGGTTGGCAATATGAACTGTGCTGTCGTTCGAAGAACAATAACTTTTGACATGAAGGTTGTTGTTCGTATACATTAGTGGGATTTTTTGGATTACACTGAAACCAAACTAGGACAGTCCAAACCTGTTTCAACATTGCTTTTCATTAAGTATCTGTTTTAGGTCTGTGTATAGTTCCCAATTGGCTCTATGGGCAGTTTACTGATCAACTGACATTTTCCTTTTCTCCCCTGGTGTTTCCTTGCAGTTTCTTCTGCTATGCCCATTCACTGCTACCACCACCATCCCCTTCACTGCTCCCAGAAGTGGGAACCCTGTTTGATTCCTTTTTTTTTCTCCCTCCCTCATCATACTGCAGAGACAGTGTCACATGCATATCTTTGTACTGTTCTAGCCCAGTGTGCTCTTTCCTCCTTGTTGTAAAAAAAATCTTCTCCTTTGTACTTTTGATAATTTTTCACCTCGCCATAAATAGCATTTGTTAATGTGATTTGGTACCAGAGGAGAAAAACAATTTCATTTGTCATTTTGTATTTTTATGCATTCCTTTGAAAGGTTGCTTGGCTAAAAGTTCAGCAACATTTATAAAGGGTTAGAATTATGATTTAAGTTTTGGAAGTCTTTTATGCCCAAGTCAAAAGCAAGTCATGCCCTTGATTCCTAAAAGAATTGCACCTCCAGTTGAAGGTCATTAGGAAATGGCTCTCAAAAGAATGTAGTCAGGGTACGGTGGCCAAGTAATGTTCCAGCTTAGATTCTGGGAGAGGAGAATATGTTGGCTCCTACCAAGTGCAGCTTCATTCAACCAGTCTCAAAACTGCTCACGCCTGAGGGCTCTTAAATGCTATTTCATTCTCACGCTAAGATCTCAAAAGCATTGCAACCCTCAATCAGATGTTAATCAGAAACATTAATCTTGCCTTTGGCACAGTTTTTTTTTGCCCACCTGTTGCAAATGCTTCCAGCTTGGCACATATTTAGATTCCATTTCTGATTGACACCAGTATATACCCCAAGGCATGGATACAGTTCTTAAAATGGGAAGGGAATTTTATGATGAGGAACACCATCCCTTCAATGTTACAACTCTTATCATTTTAAGTTTCTTGATGAATCACATGCTGTGTGTGACTTTCAACGTGTTTAAGTTGGAACTGGTTAGGTTCTGAGACAGTTGCCAGTTGAAACTAGGTTATACTCTTTGCAGAGAAGAATGGAAGAAAATTAGACATATCATGCCTGCTCTGACATTCCAGATGCCCCAAAGTGCTTCCTAACCAAATTAACTGCTTTTAAAATGTTTCTATTGTATTATAACGAAACCTGAAAGCCAGTTTGCACATACCGATGTCCTTTCTTTGCAATATGATAAAGGACCTATTAAACTGCTGTTGCTATTCTTTAGATAATGCTGTGAGACTTTGTACATTTACCTAAATAGGCAGAGGACTCTGTGGTTTGACATCTAAAGTGGAAGGCTGTGCCTCTGACACTGCAGAGCTCCTTCATACTGCAATCCATTGTAGTCTAGATTGTTATATGATTTTGTGCACTGTATCTATTATATAACAGGGAGGCGAATGGTGTGACGATGCCCTGGTGGTGTCGCTACATCTTGCTACCAAACCCAAATTTACCTTGGTACTAGAAATTTGGCTTGCCTGTTCATCCAACACCTGCCAGCTTAGTTGGGATTTCCCAGTTTCCACTTTTTACCAAATATTGTGAAGGAGATCACAATATTAAATTTTAGATTTGACGCAAGGTGGTATTTGTATTTGAAGTTATTTCCCACCTCTTTCTTGAGTAACCTTTTTCCTTTTTCTTGCTAAACTTCCAGACTTGCCAGATACTCCTGTTGACTTGGTGATCAATTGTCTTGACTGTCACGAGAACCCGTTTCTTCGCGAGCAGCCATGGTACAGAGCAGCTGTTGAATGGGCCAACCAAAATCGAGCTCCAGTGTTGAGTATCGACCCGCCTGTGGGTGAATTGGAGCATGTCATTGATGCCAAGTGGTCTCTAGCTGTCGGCCTACCTTTGCCACTGGGGGAAAGTGCAGGGCGGGTGTATCTCTGTGATATTGGGATACCAAAGAAGGTTTTCCAGGAAGTGGGAATCTCCTATCACTCACCTTTTGGTTGCAAGTTTGTCATACCTTTGCATTGTGCGTAGTGGTGGCTTAATGCCGGAGAGGAAAACCTTGCAGGCCATAGAACAGCTCAGCAAACTGGAGAAGAATATAGAAGTGTTACAAGCCTTAATGTACAGCTGACTTGGATTTCAATAATATAGTGGCAGGAGATCGTTTATGAAACTGAGCAAGCATCACGTGTCCTGTTGCGATTGGTGCCGTACCAGGATCCGCTAAAGGATGACAGCACCAAAGGTTACTACCGATTTGCATTTTTGCCTTGTCCCTGCGCAAATTACTGTGCCTTTGCTGTGAAGGCTGTGCATGGTATTGTTGCATTCAAGACATTTTTATAGGCAGGGTTGAAATGGGCACCCTCCCATGAATGAGTTTGCTGTGTTTAATATTCTTACTGTTCAACCAGTTTCTTTTTTGAAGGGATGGAAACTGCTGAGGGGAACTTTTGAAGTAGGAAGATGTTCATTAAGAAATGCAGTAATTATCACACTTGTGGTTTCCTTCAAATTCTATGCACCGTTTAGCAATGATCACTGTTGGGGTTTTATTGCCACGAGCAGATGGCGCAGGACAAGCTTTCAAACCTTGTGGTTTTTATGAAGCTAAAATGTGTTTATTTGTGGTGAAACATGATACTTGTAGAATATCAAAATGCCTGTAGTTTTGATCTTTAACATGCACTAACAGCGCCCCCTCGTGCAGCCAAAGCTTAAAATCAGCTCCTGTAGTGAGGCGTTTTGGGTGGATAAAAAAGAGCCTTTAGTTATTTCTGCCTTCCTGAACTTAATGGCTGATGGATGCTTGGAGTTCTGACAGTTTCAGTAGTTCCCATTGACACAGCTCACACCTCCACTTCACATCAAAAAAGCATAAATACAAGAGTGTCAATCATTGCGTCAGCTCCATTTTGCCAATGATCGGTTCAAATTTCTATTTAATATGGTACTGTTTTGAATGGAATGGACTGCCATGTCTTGCATTGAGCAAGGTGCATGCCTTGTTAATGTTGATTCTTAGATGGGTCCACTGCACTGAATATATCTTATATTGTTAAGTGTCAATTTCTTTAACCTACCAGTTGAAGGAATAGGATAAGTGGGAGTTCCTGATTCATTTGCCCAGCTCATTATTTAAAATAATTTAATGTACATGCACAACAATTGGGGACCATGAGATCAGTAAACTTTTTTAATTTTAAAGCCAATAGTGAATTTGGCACTTCCAGCACCTGGGTTTTTGTATTCCTGGAAAAGGCACTGGGTAAAGCCCTACTGAGAAATTCAACTGCTAGGAAGAAGTGAGATTGTGGAAAAGGAGTGTCAATATTGAATTGAACTTTTGGCTGTACCTCTGTGGATAAGCTCGGAATTGAACTCCAAAAGTTTTTACTTGGGTATGCAGCGAGTTGGAGGCAGCTGAATGAGAATACCCTTTTCCTTGTGCTCCAGATGTGTCTCAGTATTTCTAATTGCTTTTTAATGCATGACCGGAGTAGTATAGAAAACATATTTTCTGGTATCATAGATAAGCATTTGAAGTAAGATCACCAAAGTAGGGTGGGAGTTTTACTTGCGTTATTTTCGCTAATGTTTAAAAAAAATGGTACAGATATTAACTGTCCCCGACCCTCAAGTTTAGTTGGTTATATCATGTTCCATTCTTTTCTATGACAACAGGCAAAGTTGTTATCATTATTTTAGACTTGGCTACCATTTGGTTTTCCACTGTGACCAGAATTGCTCAGTGAGAAAATGTCTGAGGTTCCAATTGAATTTTGTATCTGTTGTGTGTGTAAATTCTTTGTTCTTCAGCTCCCAGTATTTCATTCCCCATCTTGTTTTTTGCTTGGACAATCTTATTTGATCACTGGAAAGCACGGGAGTTGGAGAAAGGACAGTAATTGTAGAGAACACAGTTTGCTCATTCCCATCGATTGGAGATCAGAAATGCAGTTTCTTGACTGGAGCAGGATCACCTGTGGCCTAAATTCTTTCGAGACAGAAAATCAATGCAGCTTTATTACAGACCTTATTCTGGTAAAGAGAAAATTAGAATGTTTCCTTGAAGATGCTCCTTTAGTCTTCCCTCTGCAGTGTTGTTCATTCTCAGAGTGTTGATAACAATGCCTTTATGACTGTTCTCAGAGGCTGATTTGATTTGCAAGTATTTATCTTCAACTGCAATTCAAATTCCACTGAAGCCTCTGAAGCTGCTCCCTGTTGTGCGTGACAGATCTTTGTGCTTTAATATTTGGCCAGAGTTTTGGTAGAATAAAGACAAAAATTACTTTTTGTGCAACTGGGAAGAGTGTGGTTGCCTACACAATGTGACGGTACTTCAAGCCAGTTTAATTCTTTAACGGAATATACAGCCTTGCATGCTTCCCTCTGCTTTAAACAACAGTGGTCAGTAGAATTTGTTCAGTAGCTTGAATCAAGCCTTTGCAAAGAATTAAGCTAATTTTATGGTTTTTTTGTTTCCCTGATGTACTTCTGGTTTCATTTTGGGAGGAGGGCTGTTTTTGCTCAAGTAGTAAATATAGATGACCTGCTTTTGAAGTCAAAAGATTCTGATGCTGGGCATCACTGGACATGGGTCAACACAGGACCCTTGCTGTGATTGCTTTGGTAAAACGAATGATTCAGTTGGCTTCAGTGATAGTTAGCTCTCCAGTTCAAATCTGATGAAACATCAGCAATATACCCATTTCTCAGGGCCTCCAATTCTTTGCGACTGAAGTGTTTAGGTTTAATGATTAACATTTGCTTGCTGTTGTGACATTGTTATTTGAGCTTTGAGTTGAACAGTAGAGATTTCTTTCAGGCCGCAGCAGTCTCACCTATGCAGTCACTGCACAATATTATGACTGCGGTGTTTAAAAGCACAAAACATTTGTGCGTAATTTTCATTGACAAAAGAATGTAGATAAGCTTTACTTACAAAGGACGTTTCCATAAATGTAAGGAAGTGAATTTATCACTTGTAAAACTGGGCACAAACTGAGTGAGAACATACATGCCAGGTTTGCACAATGCATCGGCATTTGAATATCTGAACCAAACTACCACAATAGTGCTAGAGGTGTGCTTTCAATACAGCAAATATATATGGTATTTCTGGAAAGCAGTGTCTGCATGTAAGTGTTTTGCCACTCAGACTTTGAGCATTGGCTGTCTTTGCCAAGACGATTTCTGTTTTTTAAGCCAAATAACATGTTTTGTTAAAACTGTTTAATTTTCTCTAGTGATTCCCACAGGCTACAAAAATAGACTGTACGACATGGCAGTGACTATAACCAAACTTTGGGCGGTGATGGAGTGTCACCCTCTGAAAATGTAAGCCAGGTCTGTCACATTATTTCAAGAAGTCCTCCAACAACATTGAGCCCTCAATACCCTGAGCTGATTGTTCATGGCAGACAAGCAAAATCCACACATCCTGGTGCTTTTGTTCCAGGCAGATAGAAAACATGGGCCTTTCTCCAATGTATACCACCCTATGGTTTTAACTAATTCTCTGGTCTAATGCCACAGCACTGCATTTCCTTTCTTCCCTGTTCCAGATGAACATAATGGGCCTGTATACGGACAAAATTGTGTTTTTCTTTCTCTTGGACACGTGTTTTAATAAGTCCCTGCGGTGGAGATCCTTGCAAAAAGAGAGGAAGAACACAACCCTGGATTATTTTTTGCTTATTTAACAAAATAATAAATCTGGCAAGCAGAATAGAATTTGGGAATCCTCAACCTTTCAGGTCATTTTGTGTTATGACAGCACTGACTTGAGGAGCCAGGAAGTTTTGAAGCGGTAATTTTAGATCTAGAAAATGAACAAAATAGTTAGTTACTTTTAGTGAAATGTATTAGATCAGCAGTACAGGGAGATGACAAACAACTTGAATTATCAGGTATTTAGTTCTTTGCCTCACTTTGTTTTTGCACTCAAAATGCATTAACTCCTTCCCACCATCCTATTCAGGAGGGAGTATCCCCGAAATGATGCCCTTCAACGACCACTTAAAAGTGCCAAATGGTGTTCTGATGAATAGCCCCTGCTAATTGCGCTTTCGTTTTACTCTCCACGTTCTTTGTTGATTCAGGTGGTTAGTGGAAATCAGGGAAGAAATGAGTTTAGCCTTCTCTTTTTGACTAATTTCTAGTTACCCTTCAGTGCGAATTACGGTGGGATGTTGAGTGAAGTCAAGTTTGAATTCTAAATTGGCAGCTGTTTTCTCGCAGGCTCTTGAGGAATGAATGGCTACTTGAGGGACTGCAGAGCCATCTGAAATGGGTCACCAAGTTGCAAAAATTAGTTTAACCAGAAGTAATGGTGTCTGTATCTTCATAATAATCCTGGCCTCTTCTGAAACGTAAGAGCTTTACAAGTGGTTCCACACCTTAATGGTGCAATCGATGTAATTTGGTGGGAAATGCTGCTAGCAGTTGTCTTCACAGTGGCCAATAACAGGCTTTTAAGAAAGGAAAAATAACTTTTTCCACTGTGAACATAATTATCAAAATTTATGCTCAGAATTTGGAAAAAGTAGAGAACGTAATAGTCAGGTCACTGGAACCCAGCATTTTCCTAGAAGACCTTGTCTGGTCACTACAGCTTACAAAACTTGATTCTTACAGTATTTCAGCATTAATGTTTAATTTTCCTTTTTTATGTTTACAAATCTTAGACACACTGTGCATCATCAAAAATGTGTTGGTAACAGGAATCCAGCTCCTTCTCCGATAAGCGCACATCTGCTCAGTGGAAGTGCTCCCATTAATCAAGCTTTGAGGAGTATATTGTGTTACAGCAGTGTTAAATATTGTACTGTGCAGGTACAAGTAATCATCAGTGCTGCTTTTCTCCCTCTCCCTGCTTCTTTAGTATTGCAGTTGCAATCGCTGATAGCTCTTGGAAAAACAACTGTTAATGTTTGTTCAAAGTTGCTTTTTTAACTGTACACTTAAATAGACTGGTATACTGTGAGGTGGTGAACTTTTGATTTGAAGTAGAATATTTTTCAGTAACAATTCAAAAGCAGGCTTATGTTAGTGGTAGCTGATTTATTGTATTGAAGCCAACATACTTCGATTCACACGGCATCTCCTGTTTTGTACTTCCTGCACAGTATCCAGTTTACCTGAACACTGGACTTTGAGCACTAGAACTAATGCACATCAACCTTGTACTGTACCAGTTTATTGTATTTGTAGGGTTCTAAGTGATTGTGACCAAAATGTTTTTGTGGATGTGTTTTTGTTTTGGTGTTGACTGACATTTACAAAAGCTAAATCTGTTGTCTCATGATTTTCGATTCATATACTGTCCTGTGTTCAGGAAGGTACATGATTTCTCGTTGCTGAAAGTAAAGATTTAAATAAAGACAAATTTCTGTTGATTGGTGTCTCTGTTTTTGAATGTGATAATGCAAGGGATGTCATTCCACGCATAGAAAATTTAGATATTGCAAATGAAATGATGCTGGGTTGCCAGTTACTTTTGCTGAGAATATACTGTGTATTTGTGAAATTTGTAAAAGTATACTTTATATAAAATCTGCACTGCAAAGTGCAGTTCAAATTTGTTTCTTTTAGTGAAGTACACGAGGTGACTTACTAAATGTTACATTTGTATTTAATGTACACTTGCTTTTCATGTCAATTGTTATCAGATGCATAGGGACTAACAGATTTCCTCGTATTATTTCAGATGTTCTGTTTTGAGTGTTCGTGGTGGCTGCTTTAAGCTTCTACACATTGCTCTGTAATACATGATTGTCCAAAAAAGGTCTTTCACTGAGTTGATATTGATTTCTGTGTGCTTCCCTGGATCCGTAGGATACAGTCCCAGATTACAGAACTCAGATTTAAATGCGTCACAAATAGAATTTGTTTTCTTTTTACTGTGTGAGATCAGTTTGTTTTGTATGTTTGAAATGTATGTTATTTTTACCCATGGAATGTGGATCCCAATTCAGTTATCTCAGCAGCAAGCTTTCCTAGGTTCAAACCAAGGTTATTTATTTTCTCATTCTGAAAATAAAGCCAAGTTGCCCACTCAGTCTCTCACGTACGCATGCAATGATTAATTACAGGTACAAAACAATGGTTAACTTGGTTTCAGGCTTCCCATATGTGGCCTCTGACAAGGCAGTCGTGGGTTTCTATAATGAAGTTAGATCTTTCAAGTTTACAGTGAAAATTATAATGTAAAACATTCTTAAGAGGCTGAGGGTTTCCTTTTGTCTAATTTACAGAAGAATGGTTCTCAGGTGAACTTTAACTGGAACAAGTTACATGCTCTGGCTGCCTGTTATGCAGCTCACTTCTGGTCCACAGACAGAAGTGTTTCTAGTATTGTCTTTGGGACTGTAAGCAAACAGCTCATCACTGATTTTTTTTTCCAAATCAGACAATAGTGGTTCTCATCATGTGATTTGACAAGTCTTAAGTCCTTGTCCAAACAATCACATTCTGTGCTGTGATTTAACATCTTAGCAGTTTGATCAGCCATCCCAATACGATAGAACGGCAATCAGGCTGTTCACTTCCATTTTGAGTTTAGATCATTTGTTGGCCTATCTTGGATATATGAATCCCCTGGATGGCTGTGAATGTCAATATTATGAGACACTGTATTGATGATAGATCAAAGATCAAAAATCACACTTTTTACAACAGCCATTTTTAACAGCTTGTTTTTGTCCAGGTTCTAACAGCATCGACTGAAAGTTCAAAATATGTCTGCATTGTATAAAGACCACATTCCTTTTTTCAAATTAAAATATGAAATGCGGTCTAAAAAGGGAAAGGGACTTATACGATAAAGGATTCAGGAATTATTGTACTTTTATAAAGCAAGTTCCTGAAACTCCTTTGCGGTTGTGTTTACACTGTTGCCTTACAAGCAGTGGAGGAAGGTGTAAAAGGAGATAGCATTTCACCAGTGTGTATACAGAGGGAAATTTGGCTGTCAGCTAGTTACTGATTAGTTTCTGGAACTGTGACCAATTGTGCATGTCAAAAGTTATCAGCCTGATGACAGCCCTGGTTCCTGGGTAGCTGAACAGTTGAATGATTACAAGGAGAAGACTATGAAAGGGGAGATGGTATATCTATTTCCAGTAAACTCTTGAAAGCTAAAGAAGCCAGTTATTTTCTCCCACCAGTTGCTGTGAGCAGTTGCTTTTAGCTGGTAAGTCAGAGACATTATTTTTATTCCATGCTGTGATTCATTGCAGTCCCACTAATCAATGATGCACTCCTCCAGCCTCAGTCATAGCTATTTTCTAATCGGTCCGTTGAGAGATGTTATAACATACCTCTGGATCAGGTAGAACTTGTGCCCAGGCATCTTGGCTCAGTAGGAGCACTTCCACAGTACCACAAGAGCCCATTGTCATAGACTTCATCAAACGTGAACTGGTTACTCTGTGCCTCTTGTGAACTGAAAAAAACCTTGATGAAAAGCTCAGAACTGAAGGATCTGAGAAACAAAATGAGCTCTTCGTTTTTATAAAATGAACAATGTTACTTAAAGGGATGATGATGGATAGGCATTAGCAAACATTTAAGAGGTGCATGAAGCAACTGTAACAATTGTTTTTGTGCCAGGCAGGAATGAATAAAAACGGGTAAGGTGGACTGACCATGCCTTCTCCAGGAAATTATGGATCATATTGGATTCAAGGTCGGGCTTACATGTCAAACAAAAAAAACCCATCTGAGGGTTGGGGATAGTTTCAATTTTCAACAAAGGAGGACAAAGTGAGTGATTTAGTTGACTGGGGGTTGGTGTGTGAAAAGTAAGCTTGTGGTGGATATAAAAATTTGTAGGCTCTTCTATTGGAATATGGTAAACAAAAATTGAATATGAATGTAGGCCTTTTGCAGTCAGAAATGGGAAGTTATAGTGGGGTGCAAAAGGGTAGAACAAATAAATACATATTTAGTTTTTGCCTTCACAAAGTAGGACACAATGTCATGAGAGGGAGTGGTAGCATGTAATCAGTATCAGTGGGAAATGGTTTTGGAAAACTGATTCGCGTCTTGATAATCTAATCTATTTAGGAAAGTGGCTTAGAAAAAGGGGATGTGTTGGTGGTAATCTTCCATGATTCTAGAACAATTCCTATGGATTGGTGGATAGCTAACGTAACCCCATTATGATTTGAAAAGGGAAGAGAAACAGCAAGGATTTATAGACTGGTTGGCCTGATATAGGGGGAAATCTGAGACTCCACGATAAAATGTTTGTAGCAGAGGACTTGGAAGACAGTGACAGGAGTGGACAGCATGGATTTACAAAAGGGAAATCATGCTTGACGAAACTACTGAATTTTTTGAGGATGTGACTGGTAGAGTTGATAAGGGAAAACCAGTGGACACAGTTCACATGGGCTTTCAGAAGGCTTTTGATAAATTCCCACACAAGAGATTAACACACAATTGAAGTTCATGGGATTAGGGGTGGTGCACTGTGATGAAAAGACAATTGGTTGGCAGACTGGGAGCAAACAGTAGGATAAATAGAATCATTTTCTGCATTAGCAGTTGATAAATAGTGAGGTACTGCAGGGATCTGTGCTTAAATGTAATATCCAAATTTGCAGATAGCACAAAGCTAAGTCAGAAAGTGAACTGCAGGGATTCTTTAGAGTAATTTGTACAAGTTCAACGAGTGGGCAAATAAATGACACATGCTGTATAGTGTGGATAAATGAGAGCTTAATATCTGAATGATAGAATGGGAAAGAGGAAAGTGCAATGAGAGCTAGGTATTTAAATGCAGCAGTCACTGAAAGGCATGCAGGTGCAGCAAACAGTGAAGGCAGCAAATGGTATCTTCGTCGTCTTAGCCAAAAGATTTGAATAAAGGAGCAGGGGTGTCTTGCTGCGTACAGGACATTGGTAAGACCACTGCTGGGGTATTGTGTACAATTTTCATCTCCCTTGTCTGAAGAAAGATGTTCTGGCTCTGGAGACAGAGCAACAAAAGTTTACCAGACGGATCCCTGGAATAGCAGGTCTGACGTATGGAGAGAGACTAGAATGCTTTGGGTCTGTTCAATGGAGTTCAAATGAAGGTTGGGTCAGGTGGTAGAATCTTCTAGAAACCTATCCAATTCTAAAAGGGTAAATGCACAAAGGATATCCTCGATGACCGAGGAGTCTAGAACCAGGGGTCAGTCTTAAGGATATGATGCATGTTGTTTAGGACTGAGATGAGGAATTTCTTCACTCAGTGAGTGGTGAGCCTGTGGAATTCTCTGCCACATAAAGCAATTGAGTCCAACTAATTGAATATTTTCAAGGCTTTAGCTATAGTTTTTATGACTAAAAGGATCAGCCGGTATTGGGAGGAAGTGTAAACAGGATACAGAGTTGAATGGTCAGACAGAATATTGAATGGCAGAGCAGGCTTGAAGGATTGAATGGCCTTCTCCTCTACTTTCGCTAATTCTCCGTTTTAATGTATACATTTGAATCCTGAAATTGTGCTGTTAAACTGTTTCTATAGTGATTTTCTCCTTTCATAACACCATTTTATTGGACTTTTGTCTATAGCAGTTTGGAGTTTTAATTGATAGGTGTTGACAGCTCTGAGTTTCTAACCAAAAGCAAGCAACTGTTATCTCTAATAAATAATACTACTGGTTATTCAGACAATTAGTCTGAGTTTTGTTCACCCAAATCTATTGGGCAGGAATTGGGAACTTTGCATAAATTGCGAACATTTTTTAACTTTTGTGGTGACTCAGAAAATAGCAGATGTTGGTTTCCAGTGCACTACCCCAGTCAGGAGTAACTAAGTAAACCCTTGACAAAAACGCACTGTCGTTGCAAACCTGCTTTGCAAAAGCACATTTCAATTTAATAAAAAAAATACAAGCAAGGAAGGCAGGAAGTAAGAAGCTGGTTAAGTCTGCTGTGGTGCTGTGTACCTTCTAAGCATTGTCTGTGTCTCTGGAAATCATGCAATTTTTATTTGAAAAGTAAAAAGCTGGAATCCAATCGAATTGGGGAAAAAATTCTTTAACTTATAAAGGCATGGATGAGTTGGACTGAAAGGTCTGTTTCCATGTTTTATGACTATGATTTTATGGCAGTGAGGATTGTGGTGGTTTCCAGAAGTACTAAATTGAAAAGATAGTGTTGGTTAGCAATTAAAGTTATTTATAGTATTGATAATTATGTCCTAAGGTTTAAAAAAGGGTCTGTAATGTCTATTTTGAAGAAAGTAGAGAATTAAAGCGTGGTGACTCAACGATAAGTATTGTTGCCTCAGTGCCAGGGATCTGGGTTCAATACTACTCTTGGCTGACTGGTGTGGTGTTTGCATGTTCTCCCCATGTCTGCATGGATTTCCCTTCACAGTGCAAAGATGTGTAAGTGTAGATGGATTGGCCATGGTAGATTGTTCATAGCATTAATGGTGTGCAGGTTAGGTAGGTTAGCTATGAGAAGCACACGGTTACAGGGATGGGGTGGTTCTGGATGGAATGCCCTTCAGAGGGTTGGTGTGGACATGATGGGCCAATAGGCCTGCTTCCCCACTGTAGGGATCCTATGATTTCTGTAAAAATAGCAGTAGGAGTAATTTTGAGAATTTCTGCCATAGCCCTAAGTGATCCAGTCTCTCTCCATAAGCTGGTCCTGCCATCCCAGCAATCAGTCTGGTAAACCTTTTGCATTCCCTGCATAGCCAAAGCATCCGTCCTTAGAATGGCTTGCTCATCCCAGGCAGTTTGCTGATGTGTTAGAATGGGCTGGAAAGAACAGATTTCAACTGGGAACTGTTTATGTGCAAGTGCGCCAGCAGGTGGCAGCTGATTTCTTTGTGAGAGAGACATTCTGCCTATTCTGATCACCTATCACTGACAATTGTACCAAACAGCTCTCCCGACACTTGAGCAGAGACAGCTTTCGCTGATTGACGAATCATGATCTCAACTTTAACGTGTAAGTCTGCCTGCAGGGCTGAATTTGAAATGAATGAAGACTGATCGAATATATACGATAAATAAATTTGTCTTTTCAGAGTGTAGAGACCGGGACTTTATGGGTATGATGCAACACTCTAGTCTTTGGCTGTCGTGATGCAGTGGTAGTGTTCCTACCTCTGAGCCAGGAAACCCAGGTTTAAGTCCTACCTCTGAGCCAGGAAACCCAGGTTTAAGTCCTACCTGCTCCACTTGTGTGTAATAACATTTGTCTTGATTAAGAAAGTACCAAACTAGAGTGTGTGCCCATATTAGAATCATTAAAAAAAAGTGCAGGAGTGGGTCATTCTGCCCTTTGAGCCTGCACCACCATTCAACATGATCATAACTGACCCTCCCGCTTTCTCTCAAACATCATTCTCGTGCTCAAAAAAGGGAATAGGGATAACCCTGGAAATTACAGGCCGGTTCGCCTGTCTTCAGTGGTGGGCAAATTATTGGAAAGCGCTCAGATAGGCTTTATGATCACTTGGGTAGGCACAGTTTGATACGTGACAGTCAGCGTGCATTTGAGGGGTAGATCATGCCTTACAAACCTTATTGAATTCTTTGAAGAGGTGACCAAACACGCGGATGAAGGTGGAGCAGTGAACGTGGTATACATGGATTTAGGTAAGGTGTTTGGTAAGGTTCCCCACGGTAGGCTCATGCACAAAGAAAGGAGGCATGGGATAGGGGGAAATGTGGCAGATTGGATTCAGAATTGGCTGACCCTTAGGTGACAAAGAGTGGTAGTAGACAGAAAATATTCAGCATGTGCTCAGTAACGAGTGATGTACCACAAGGATCTGTTCTGGGTCCTCTGTGATTTCTGTAAATGATTTGGATGTTGGAGTGGAAAGATGGATTAGTAAATTCGCGGACGATACAAAGATGGGTCGAGTTGTGGATAGTGCGGAGGGCTGTTCTAAGGTACAAAAAGGCATTTATAGGATGCAGAGCTGCGCTGAGAGGTGACAGATGGAGTTTAACCCTGAAAAGTGTGAGGTGATTCATTTTGGAAGGATCAAATTTTAAAGCAGAATACAGGGTTAATGGAAAGATTCTTGGCAGTGTGGCGGAGCAGGGGGATCTTGGGGTTCATGTTCACAGTTCCCTGAAAACTGCCACCCAGGTGGATAGAGTTGTCAAGAAGACATATAGTGTGTCAGCTTTCATTAATAGAGGGATTGAGTTCAAGAGCCGTGAAGTTATGCTCCAGCTGTACCAAACCCTGGTTCGGCCACATCCGGAGTATTGACCAGTTATGATTGCTTCATTACAGGAGAGATATGGAAATGTTGGAAAAGGGTGCAGAGGAGATCTACCAGGATGTGCCTGGAATTGAGGGAAGGTCTTAGGAGGAAAGGTTGAGAGAGCTAGGGCTTTCCTCTTTAGAATGGTGAAGGATGAGAGGTGACTTGATAGAGATGTACAAGCAATCAGACATATAGATAGAGTGGACTGCGAGACTCTTTCCAAGGGGGAAGGTAGCTATTACAAGTGGGCATAGTTTTAAAGTGAGTGGAGGTAGGTATTGGGGAGACGTCAGAGGTAGGTTCTTTACTCGGAGAGTGGTAGGGGCGTAGAATGCGTTGCCAGAGAGGGTAGTGGAGTTGGCCTCATTAGGGGCAGGCATTTAAGCAGCTATTAGATAGGCATATGGATGATGGTATAAGGTAGGGGTGGAGGATAGGTAGACCTTGGGTTTAAGGTTAAAGTTTGGCACAACATTGTGGGCCAAAGGGCCTGTACTGTTCAATGTTCTCCATTTGGCTTGATGCCTTTAGCTGCAAGGGCCACTTCCAGCTTTCTCTTGAATATATCTAATGAACCCAACCCTAACAGCTTCCTTTTGGGAGGAAACTCTACAGGTTCACAACTCTTGAGTAAAAAGTTTTTCCACATCTCAGCTCAGTTGGCTTGCCTCTATGTTTACACCATGACCTGTCGTTCTGGACTTCCCCAACATCGGGAATGTTCTTTTGTATCGAGCTTGTCCAGTCCCATCAGGATTTTGCTTCAGAGATAGTAGGAATTGCCAATGCTGGAGAATCTGAAATAACACGTTGTGAAGCTGAATGAACACAGCAGGCCAAGCGGCATCAGAGGAGTAGGAAAGTTTTAATGTTTTGGGTTGGGACCCTTCTTCAGAAATGGGGGAGGGGAAGGGGATTTTGAAATAAATAGGGAGATGGGGGAGGCGGATAGAAGGTGGATAAAGCAGATGATGGAGTGAGAGGAGATAGACAGGTCAAAGAGTTAGGGTTAGAGCCAGTGAAGGTGAATGTAGGGGAGTTAAGGAAGGGATAGGTCAGTCCAGGGAGGATGGACAGCTCAGGGGGATGTGGGATGAGGTTAGTGGGGGGGGTTGGGGCTTGAGGTAGGAGGAATGGTTCGGGAGATGGGGACTAGCTGGGCTGGTTTTGGCCTGTGGTTGGGGGAGGGGAGATTTTGAAGCTTGTGAAGTCCACGTTGATACCCTTGGGCTGCAGGATTCCCAAGTGAAACAAGATGTTCCTGCATTTTTCGAGTGTTGTCATTGTGGCAATGCAGGAGGCCCATGATGGACATGTCGTCCAACGAGTGGGGTTGGGGCGGGAGGGGGGTGGGGGGCGGCGGAGTTGAAATAGTTTTAGCACCAGTGAGTTTAACGTACTTTGGGTTTTTGTTTCTCTGAAGTCCCTGTTCGTTCTTGTAAATTCCAGCAAGTACAGGCCCAATCAATCCAGCCTTTCCTCATATGTTGGGCCTGCCATCCCGGAATCAGCCTGGTGAACATTTGCTGCACTCCCTCGAGCAAGAGTGTCCTTCCTTGGATTAGGAAACCAAAACTGCCTCACTGAGGCCCTGTATAACTGCAGAGAAGCATCCCTTTTCCAACACACACGTCCTCTCGCTATGAAGGCCAGCATGCCATTAGCTGTCCTCACCGTCTGCTGCACCTGCAGACTGACTTTCAGCGACTATTCCACTGTGACGCCCAGGTCTTGTTGCACCTCACCTTTCCCTAAACTGCCACCATTCAGATAATAACGTGCCCTCCTGTTTTTGCCACCAAAGTGGATAACCTCACATTTATCCGGATTGTATTAGAAGTACTTGCCCTCTCAACTAGTCCACCCAAGTCACCCTAAATCTTTTAGCATCCTCCTCACAGCACACACCACCACCTAGCTGTGCATTATCATCTGCAAATTTAGAGATATTGAATGCAATTCCTTTGTCCAAATCATTAATATGCACTGAACAGCTGGGGTCTCAGCACTGAATTGGGTGGTACTCCACTCTTCACTGCCTGTCCCTCTGAAATGGACCCGTTATTCCAACTCTCTGCTTGCTGCCTGCCAGCCAGTTCTCTATCCATGTCAATGCATAACCTCTGCTACCATGAGCTTTAATTTTCCTTATATTCTGCTGCAGTCATCTGTGGGATCCTGATCAGTGAGTAATAGTTTTAGGAATTTTGGAGACAGGGTAGGAATATGGTGGAAAGGGAAGAGATTTTTTTTCTTCTTGCTCATAGTTTGGAAGATTTTTTTGTTACACAATAAATTGAATCCCAGGATCGGGAGCCCACAAAAAATGACATCATGGGTAAACCATTAAATTGGTGATAGATTATCAAATTGACAGCTATTATAGGTTACTTTCAGATTGAAGGTAACTATGGGAAATTTTTACAGGTTACAGACTGGAAAATGTATGGCTTTTTCTTTAAAAAGATCCAATTAAAAACTAAATAATTAAAATAGAGATGCCCAGCCAGGTGATGTTTTGTAACTACTCAATTTGGGAGCTGGTGCACCCATTGTGGTTCATGGTAGTAACAGCTGGAACAAGTTTTGGTTTCTTCCGGAACTCTGAGTCAGAGTTGGGGAGCTGCAGTCTGAGCTTTGAACGTGCGATATGCGACACTGTTTCAGGAGGCATTCACACACCTCCTATTAACTACCTCGAATTTCATCAGTGGTCAGAGTCAGGAGGGTGTGATAGTGAAATGAGGCAGGTAGTGCTGAAGGAGCCTGGACCTTTTGAGCTTGTCTAAAGGATTTGACGTTATTGCTCCTTGTCTGGGTGAGAATGGGGGCTGGAAGGAGGTTGAGCAAATCGATCATAACATCATGGTATAGGGAACTATTGAAGAGAGGAGAGAAAGGACAAATGTGATTGGGGATAGTATAGTCAGGGGAGCAGACACTATTCCCTGTGACCAGGATCAAGTGCTCTGAAGGCAGGTAACACAACCTGGTGCCTGGGTTCAGGATATCTCATCTAGGCTGCAAAGGAACTTGGAGTCGGAGGGGAAAGATGTAGTAGGTGTGACCCAGGTGGGTACCAATGATCGCAGTAGGAAGAGGAAAGAGGTTCCGCTGAGGGAATATGAGCAGCTAAAAATCAAAACCAAAAGGATGGTAATGTCCAGATTACCACCTGAACCATGAGCAAATTGGCACAGGGTCAAGAAGATTAAAGAGGCAAATGTATGACTCAAAGATGAGAGTGCAAGAGTGGGACAGGCTCCACCCAATCATGCTGGGACCAGACTCTTCGTGGATCACAGAACTTTGATTTCTTTTTCTTTTTTCTTTTTCTTTTTCTTTGTCTTTTGACATTCGGGAAGTCAGAGCAGTGCTCATGGGGTTAAATAGCTGTGACAGTGCCTGAAGCGAGGACTTCTGGCTGGGGAGATTCGTTGGGTCTTCAGCTGTGGTACTGCTCAGCGGGACATTTGCTGTGGTGGCGGCAGTGCCTGCTGCAAGGACCCCTGGTTGCAGTCGGCCTAAAGTGTGGATTCGCTGCTTTGGTGGGCAGTGGTATGGTGGTGCCCAATGCAGCAGTAGGTCACTCTGTCAGAGGCAGTAGACCTGAAGTGGAGGAACTCCCTGAGGCCCAGGTCCCTGCAAGGTGTCTGTGCTGTGTTTGAAGACCCTCTGTACAAATAAAGAAACTCTGTTTATGTAATGTATTTTTATTCCTTTTGTAACTCAAAGTAGTGTTGGGTTGTGGCAACAAAACACTTTTCATGGTATTTTTCTCAATTTATATGTGACAAAACCCCTGTAGATAAGGATTTAAATGGAAAAGTGAGGTGGGAGTGGGGATGAGTTTGATTGCTAAGTAAAACATTAAAGGGGGGAGAGCTCAGCCAGAAGTTATTAAGGTTTCCAGAACAAATAATAGGACAGAGAGTACGGAAAGGGTGAGCTTCAGGCACAGCATGTGAGGGGCCATAGGGCAGAGAATGCAAGACTGAGGGTCTTTTACTTAAATGCATGATGTATATAAATCGAGCTGCAGCACGTTATGAATGGGCCTTCTCACTAAACCAGCAAAAATTATACACTTGAAATACTGGAAGTTTGCTGTATTACCACGAACTCTGCAATGTCCAAGTTGTCAGCTTAGGGTTACAATGAGAAGGCTGTCTGCTAGTAAGTTTTATTTAAGGCAAAGTTGCATTATTATTTGTGATTTATGCTGTAAGTAAAGTATAACAGTGATTTGTATTCCCCCTGTTTTTATTACTTAGTGTGTGTTTTTACATTTGATTCTATGGACCTCTTGATTAACTGCACACTCCTGGTCCTATAGGTGCCAGTTTTTTTTTTAAAAGAAGTTTTTATAAATGAGCTTGTAGTACTGATTGAAATTGGCAGGTATGTCGTGGGTGTAACAGACAAGGGGCTCGGGCCTGGGAACTAAATATCCAAAAATACACAATTTATTGAAAGGATGGACACAGTTACCTTGCTAGTAAATTTATTTGACATATCACTTCTTGTAAGAGTCCTAATTTGCAGATTGTGTGTGAGTAGACTTGAGGAACTGCAAAGGGAAAAAATGTGGTTTTTCCTTTCAAAGGAAAGGATGTGGAGATGAAAATAAATCAGAAGATAGAAAAGACATGTTAGAAAGACATTTTTATAATCGCCATGGGACACTTCAATATGCAGGTGGACTGGGAAAATCAGGTTGGTAGCAGATCTCAAGAAATTCAAAATCCATGACATTCCTTTTGGAGCAGCTTGTGTTGGACCCCGCTAGGAACCACTCAGTTCTGGATTTGATGTGTAATGAGGCTGCTTGGATGAGGGATCATAAAGTGCAGGAATCCCTAGGGGGCATTGACCATAGTATAATAGAATTCACCCTGCAGTTTAAGAGGGAGAAGCTGGCATCAGATGTTACATTATTACAATTAAGTAAAGGTGAGACCCCATTGTCCTCCAGGAGAAATTTGACAGTATAAGGTGGAGAGGAGTCTTCAGACCAAGAGGGTTTAGCTTGCCACACATTTTTCCCTTTACAGAGTGATGATATGATGAATGCGAATATGGAAAAAAATATGAACAGCTGATGCCAACTCTGTCCAGGCCATGTGTTGCTAGTGAGTTCAGATTGTTCCACTGTCAGCTGTGACTCATGGAGTTAGACTGTTCATCTATTGCCTACATTGTGGAAGTAGGCCATTCGTCCTATCACATCCACAGCGATCCTTCCAAGAGCATCACACCCAGACCCACCATCCCTCCCCATAACCCTGCATTTTCCACAGATAATTCACCTCACTAGCACATGTTTGTACTCTGCAAGGAAACCCACACAGACAATCTGCCAAGGGGTGGGATCAACCCTTGGTCGCTGATGCTGTGAGATAGTAGTGTTAGCCACTGTGTCATGATACTGTTTGAAAGAGACAGGTAGGATTTCTGGTCCTGTTCTCGGCCTTGAATACAACAATTAATGGAGGCACAGTGTGTTACTGAGGGAGTGCTGCACAGATGGAGGTATTGCCTTTTGAAGGAGACAATACCAAAGACTTCACAGGCATGTGTTAAAGATCCCCTGGTACTATTTGGAGGAAGAGCAGAAGAGGCCTCAGGGACGTCTCTAGAACAGGTGGAACTTCTGCCTGGAGGTTTGGGGCACCACCATTGTACCAAAGGAACCTAACTCCTGCTTCCTTTAAAGGTATTTTCTAGTCAACTTGTTCAAGTACGTAATGACACAACTCCGGAAGTAGTGGATCTTGAACCTGGACCAATGGGCCTAGAGGTAGGAACACTACCACGATATCACAAGAGCCCCCCACAAACTGTGCAGGTTAGGGTGGATTAGCCACGCCAAATTGCCCATAGTGTTCAGGGACGGATAGATTATGTGGGTTAGCCATGGGATATGCAGGGTTACAGGGACGGGATGAGTCTGGGTCGGAGAGTCGGTTTGGACTCGATGGGCCGAATGGCTTGCTTCCACACTGTAGGGATTCTATGACATACACAGCTGAGGATCTGAGCACCATCCCGTGAGAGTGGGGGGGGAGCCTGCCGTTTCTTACAGTGATTCAGCGGCTGTCAGGTGATATTTTTTGGGGGGCGGGGGTAGTGAGTGCGTGTCTTGAATGGTGCTAGACAAATGCAACTGTTCATTTGCCCAGGCGATTTGATTCAAAGTGGAATTCCCGCGGTTCCCCGCGCCGCCTGGGCTGGGCACGCAGGCGCAGTCTGCCTGAAACCAAAGGACATTGGATACATTGTAACTGAAAATGGTTATTTCCAGGTGGATACATTGTAGCCAGATTCCAGAGACAGTGTCCAGCCGCTGGGATACATTGTAACTGAATGGGAAGGGATTGTTGTAACACCCCCCGAAAACTTGCTACAAGGCAGCCGGGGGTGGCAAGGAAGAGAGTTTGCTGGTCGCTGTTGCCTGTGTGTTTCTGGTTACTGTGGATGCAGGAGGCGGGGTATTTCAAATTGACAACAAAAGAATGATTTCGGACACTTCCAGCCAGCAGCAAGTGGTAGGATTTCTCAACCCCGCTTTTGTAGCGTGCCAGGGCAAAGAGTGGCAGGCCATTGGGGCACTCTGTCTCCTGCTGATCCCTCCCATTTTTGCTGCATGTGATTTGTGGAACATACCCAGCCTGGCTCCCGAGCGCACTGTGTAACTGACAAATGGTTGATTTCACTGTCAGCTGGAGGGACCGGCACCACAGGACAGGGGTAAACGGGATTCGGCAGAGCCGCGGGCTATTGCAGTCTCCACCCCTCACCCTGTCTGACCTGGACAGCGGTTTGGAAGCACCGAACAGGACCCGAAGATCTCCGCTCCGATTTCAGGTATTTACGTAAAGAAAAAAAAACGTTGTGTCCAACAGAAGGAAGTTATCACTGCAAGTAACTTTGCGTAAGTGGCGCTGTTTGGAACTAAACCAAGAAGGGACCATACATCTTTTAAGTCCAAAACCTTGTGTATGGCACTCTGGGAGATCTGATGCTGAGCTGGTAACTCAGTCTGGAGTTGCCAAACGTGGGGCCAACTTCACGTTTTACATCTGAGTATGAAAAGATCACTGGCCTTACTCCAGTCCCACCCCAGTTATTCCTTGATAGTTTCCTTAGCTGTAACTGGGCAACTTAGATTCATAGAATCCTTGCAATCTGGAAGCGGGCCATTCATCCCATCAAATCCAAACCACCACTCAGAGGAGCATCCCACCCAAACCGCTCCCCCTACCCTATCCCTACATTCCCCATCATTAGCACACCTAGCCTGCACACCCTGGGACACTATGGGCAATTTCCCATCGACAATCCACCTAAGCAGCATATCTCTGGACTGTGATACGGGGAGAAGGTGCAAACTCCTCACAGCCAGTTGCCCGAGGCAGCGATCGAACCCGTGTCCATGGCGCTGTGACACAGCAGCGCTAAACACAGTGCCACCATGTTGCCCGTCCAGGCAAAATATTTGTCGAGGGTCAATGCAATAATCAGATGACAAACAAGGTATTTGGCACAGTGCCATGTTAAAAACAAGAGTCTGATGATTACTTGTCAGGTGTTGATTAACAGTGGGCCATTTTATTTAAAACAATAAAACACAATAAGTTAAGAAGCAGACCAACTGTTTTCACTGTGAGCAGCTTGTAAACCCACAGCAGATTAACTATAAGACAGAGTCACAACATTGTATACATACAGCTCATGGAGTCCTTTTTGGTGAGGTCATAGAAAGGCTAGAAACATCCATAAAAACAGCCATTCGGTCTGACAAATCTCTATTCTTCATAGGCTTCCTCTGTCATTACAAGACTGCAAAAAGACGTAGAACTCTATGGTTTGAACTAAGCTGAAACAATTTACAGGGTGCTCCAGTATGTGTCATCTCTGAGAAATAGTTCTGCTCTATTTCTAGTCTTTCTGAAGAAGAAGGACATATTGTTCGGAAGGAACAGGAGACTGCCACCTTGCATCCAAAATGCAGCTGGATGGGTGCTACCATCGCCAGCATGCACCATCCTCATTCTGATGTGCCTGAAGCTTCCACAGTAGATTCAGGTCCAATGTTACATTGGCATGGTTGCCATTGAGTGTAACAGTTATGGGACAGAAGCTGGAGTAGCCAATTGAGGAAAGTAATCTGAGCCTTCCAGGTGGGACATTTCATGGGCACAGTCAATTCCCCATGTCACTGCCCATCAAGCAGCCATTTTGCTACAGCAAATGCTGTATTCTTTCAACAGATCCTTGTACTTGTATAAGACTCTGGACCGTCTCAAGCTCTAAGAGGTTTTGCAAAGGAATTATTGAATCCCTATAGTGCAATAGAGGCTGTTTGGCCCACACTGACCCTCCAAAAGGCATCCCACCTTGACCGACTCCATCCCTGTACTTCCCATGGCCAATCCACCTAACCTGCACATCTTCGGACTGTGGTGAGGAAACCCATGGAGGCACAGGGAGAACGTGCAAACTCCACACAGACAGTCATCCAAGGGTGGGATCGAACCTGGGTCCCTGGTGCTGTGAGGCAGCAGTGCTAACCACTGAGCCACCCTTTCCCATGAGTTCCAGTATGATTTGATCCTCATTCAGTCATATCAGGCCCATGTCTGTCTCTTCCAGGAGTACACTGTTTCTGGAATGGAATCTTGCAATTTTTGCTTTTCAGTTTTTACTTTAACGGGGTGGGTTGCATCCCATTCAATGCTCTAACAGAACTTTCAGCGGGCCTCTCACATATTACAGTTGAACTTTCTCTGCACCTGCTCTAGCTGTAACACTATATTCTACATTCTGTTTATTGCCCTGAATTACTCACATAAGGTATGATTTGCCTGGTTAGCTCATGAACCCTGATACAGTGAAAAGTATTGTTTTATGTGGCAATAATACATCAAATCAAATCAATAACTAGGGCAACCAGTTCTAGAGGGCATGGTGGGCTTGGGACTGCTGTACTCGGTGAGCCACTGGGGCCTGGGATTTCCTGCCCCAGTTAACATGACATAAGAAAGATAAGTTATCCTTGGAAGAAGTGCAGTGTTTATTTATCAGAATGATATTTCCACTCCAAGGGTTATATATGTAGGATTGCATAGATAAAATATACAGGCCATTTAACCTCACTAGTCTGTGTGACAGTTTTAAGTCTCCTCCTCATTGTTTTCTCCTCTCAGTCAATTGCTCAATTCCCTTCTCCCTCAGAAGTGTATCTTGTTTCTCTTTAACTGAATGCAGATTGTTCACTTCAACCTTTGTGTATCACTTTCACTTTTGATAAAGCGGTTTAAAATGACAGAGAGATTGCTATTTATGAAAGAACCCTGGGGTTGAATCCAGGATGAAACTTATTCTTTCTTCTGAAATAATGATTGCAGAAACTTCTCATTATTGTATTTTGTGAGCAAGCTGTGCCTGCAAAGACTCCAGAGACAACTGTACAATTTAATGAAGACCACACATGTCTGAACCTCAGAACAACTGACTCCAGAACGTATGATTTATATTCATTGTGCCTTTATGAATAAGCCAGTGACCCTCTTTTTTTTAAAAAATAGAATGCCCATCTCTGCAGAGAAATCTTCTTTTCTCTTTTTTATTGAACTGCACATGTGTGATGGCTTCTTTGTTTTGGGGATAATTAGAGGGATTAACACTTATATGGGGGGAGGCAATGGCCTAGTGCTATTATCACTAGACAGTCAATCCAGAGACCCAGTTAATGTTCTGGGGGCCCAGGTTCAAATCCTGCCTTGGCAGATGGTAGAATTTGAATTAAAGGTCTAATGATGACTGAATTCATTTGTCAATTGTTGACATCTGGTTCACTAATGTCCTTTAGGGGGGGAAACTGCCATCTTTACCTTGTCTGGTTTACATGCAACTCCAGACCCCCAGCAATGTGGTTGACTCTTAATTCAGGATGGACAATTAATACTGCCTCGCCAGTGATACCCTCACTCTGTGAATAAATTAAAAAAATACATACTTCTAATTTACTGACTATGTATGTTAACCAATTGTTGTAAATTCACTGCATGGGTTTTGTTCCGATAAATTGTGGTTATTAAGAAATCTGGTTGACCTTTTTATTTGAAACCTGATATTGACAAGATATGGCCGGCTTCGTAAGTGGAAATATCACTTTTGATTTTATGGCTCAAGGAGTTGTTGGACTTGAGTGAGATTGTGCTCCTCTAGCGTCAGCCTGTTCCATTTTCTGTTTTTTGCCTCTGGTCCAGCTTAGCCCTTCCACTAAGCCCTACTTTATCCTCACCTAATGTACATATAGGACACACACCCTTTCACTCACCCTCTCACTGTCTCGCATCCTCAAACTCTCTCTCATGTGCACACACACACCACACCCCATGCGTGCATGCACACACACACACACACACACACACACTCTTGATGATGTGGTTTGGTCCAAAGTGGCTGGTGTTTGAACTCATGGTGCTTGCGTCACCATAACCTCTTCAAAAAAATGTCCCAAACACTGCCCTGGCTAAGAACAGTTGACTCAGTACAAGATATGCTGTCGCTAGTTTTTGTAGTATTTCGCCTCAAAATCAGATCTCTTCCGGCCCTATTTCCTTTGTAACCATGTTGCGTAGATATCTTGATATGTGTATACATTGATACTGCATCCACTGTACCCGGTGCGGCTTCCTCTACATTGGGGAAACCAAGCGGAGGCTTGGGGACCGCTTTGCAGAACACCTCCGCTCAGTTCGCAACAAACAACTGCACCTCCCAGTCGCAAACCATTTCCACTCCCCCACCCATTCTCTTGATGACATGTCCATCATGGGCCTCCTGCACTGCCACAATGATGCCACCCGAAGGTTGCAGGAACAGCAACTCATATTCCGCCTGGGAACCCTGCAGCCATATGGTATCAATGTTGACTTCACCAGTTTCAAAATCTCCCCTTCCCCTACTGCATCCCTAAACCAGCCCAGTTCATCCCCTCCCCCCACTGCACCACACAACCAGCCCAGCTCTTCCCCCCCACCCACTGCATCCCAAAACCAGTCCAACCTGTCTCTGCCTCCCTAACCGGTTCTTCCTCTCACCCATCCCTTCCTCCCACCCCAAGCCGCACCCCCATCTACCTACTAACCTCATCCCACCTCCTTGACCTGTCCGTCTTCCCTGGACTGACCTATCCCCTCCCTACCTCCCCACCTACACCCTCTCCACCTATCTTCTTCACTCTCCATCTTCGGTCCGCCTCCCCCTCTCTCCCTATTTATTCCAGTTCCCTCCCCCCATCCCCCTCTCTGATGAAGGGTCTAGGCCCGAAACGTCGGCTTTTGTGCTCCTGAGATGCTGCTTGGCATGCTGTGTTCATCCAGCCTCACATTTTATTATCTTGGAATCTCCAGCATCTGCAGTTCCCATTATCTTTGATATATTTAGATGGATTTATTAGGCTGGAAATAGCTTCTGTTCTGCCAAAATGGAAAATTGGGCTTCTAAAAATTGTACAGAACTGATGTCTGGTTGCCCATGTGTAGATTATTTTTAAAACAGATCATTCCAACTTTGACTTAATTTTTGATCATCACATTTGCAGTACAGAACTCTGTCCCATACTTAAAAACTGAACTGCTGCTTGGCCTAATGCTTGTTGTAGCTTGTTGATCAAGGATGACGGGAAAAGGGTACAGGGGTAAGCTTATGAGTCGATGGTGCAGCAGAAGGACACTCGTCCCATTACACCTGTCCTGGCTGTTTTGAAAGAGCTGTCCACTCGGTCCCAACAGGCCTGCAAAATTAATTCCTTCTTTATCCATGTCCTCTTTGGAAGTGATAGTCAGATCTACCTTTTTTTACACTTGAAGGCAGAGCATTCCATATCAGGCCCGCAGTTGAAAGCAAACCAGAAGATGTATGAGCAGTGGTAGGCCATTCAGCCCATCAAGCCTGCTCTGCTATTCAATGAGATCATGGCTGATCTGATAATCATTTTTGCCTGTGGGTTTTTTTTTTCTGGCCAAATGGCTTCAAACTGTGTGCTCTGGTTAGCAACACAGCTGACAAATGGAAGCAGTTCCTCCTTATTAAAGGTTAAGAATCTGGAGATGTATGATCAGAGCAGTGAGCTGTGTGAAAAGTGGTGATTTTTGAGGCACTGATGATATAGCAACAAGCATGACTATGAAACTGAGTTGTTAGGGATGAACCTGGGAGAGTTCTAAAAACCAGTGGAGGGGAATTGTTGTACAATCTGACAATTCTGAACTGAAATTTGAGGAACGATTCAGCTTCCTCAAAACTAATTGTTGATTTGGTGAGTAAAACCTATGAAAGCTGTGTTGCTTTGGTTACAGTGGTTACTATAACAACCACTTGGATGATTCAGGGAACTGTCATTAAAACCCCAAATGATTTTTTAAAGCCAAGATTGAGCCACTGAGCTTTTGTATTTTTTTGAAAATGTCTAATTTATACCTCGTCCACATTGGAGCCTCTTACACACTGCTGGCCACACTCTCCAGCCATGAACACCTACAGTCTCTTTGAGATGTTTCAAGATGATCTGAAGTGTCAGGTTTGGTTGGACATATTAACTTCATAAACCCAATCTTTATGCCTGAGCCTTGACACTAGGTATTTGGGGGCTGTTTGACAGTAGTCCAGCTGCAAACTGTGGGAGAAGGTTCAAGGTCAAAGCTCGCTGCGTAGGACAAAATCTTTCCTTCTGTGCTTCTTTGACCGATCTGTGTCCTATGGTTACCAAGCCCCTTGACCAATACAACCAGTTTCCCCTTATTAAAACTCATTAAGATCCTTCAAGGGCTCAATCTTAAATGCTCATACTGTCCATGACAATCAAGAGCAGGAGAATGGATTTTTGACCATCCTTGCCCTGGAGTATGGAAATTGATAGGAGCATTCCATTGCTGTCATTGCTGTGAGTTATAACCATTAACCTCTCAGGAGGGCATTATGTGCTGCAATGATCCATGAAGTCACTGATAAACTCTGATGAAGTCTCTAACAGTGGAGACCCTCAGAGGTTTGGCAGACTGAAAGGACAACAGATATAGCTGTGTCAATGTGGTGTTGATTGTCTATTGCTGGATTTCATTGTTGCAGGTTTCATTGTATGTTAACAGGAATTTGAATTCTCTTGCTTCATCCTTTAATAGCCATTATTTACCCTGTTACCACTTTGTTGCCTGAATGAGAAAGAAAGTACCCAGTCGTGCTTACTTACACCCCACATGATGACAACAATAGTATATTCCATTTGCTGAGTATATTGTGGATTCTTTAAGGGTCCACCATTCTGTGGCTTGCAGTAGCAAACTTCTACTGTAGATGGAGCCACAAAGATAGCTGATCCCCATATCTATGTGGGGAGATGACAGCCTAGTGGTATTATCATTAGACTGTTAATCCAGAGACTGAGGTCATGTTCTGGGGACTCAAATTGGTCAATTGTTAGAAAAGCCCATTTGGTTCACTAATGTCCTTTAGGGAAGGAAATCTGCCATCCTTACCTGGTCTGGCCTGCATATTACTCCAGACACACAGCAATGTGGTTAACCCTAAGCTGCCCTCAGGCAATTAGGGATGGACAATAAATCCTGGCCTGACAAGTGATGCCCACATCCTATGAACAAATAAAAAAAAACAGCCACAGGATCACCAATGCACTGATGGGAATGTTTCCATGTCCCAATATCTATGGTATTGTTTCATAGTTTGTGGGTGTCGCTGGCAGGGCCAACACTTATTGCCCATAGTAAAAACAGAGTGTTGGCCAAACTCAAAAGGCCTGGCAGCATCAGTGGGGAAAGAAACAGAGTTAATATTTCAAGTCTGTTATGGCTCTTCAGAATGTTCTGAAGAACAGTCATATTTTATTCTAGATGTCTAACATCCACAGTGTTTATTTATTACCCATCCCTAATTGCCCTCAAATGTTGTGGGGAGCTGCCTTATTTTACCCTGAAGTCCATGTGGCATAGGTTGATCTACAGATCTTTAATGGAGGGAGGTCCAGGATTTTGACCCAGCAACAGTGAAGAAATAGTGATATATTGCTGAGTCAGGACAGTGAGAGGCTCAGAGGGGAACTTGATGTGGTTCCCATGTATCTGCTGCCATTTTCCTTCAGGGAAGCAGAGGTTCCAGGTTTGCAAAGTGCTGTCTGAGGAGCCTTGGTGAGTACTGGGTCATGGCTGAGCATCAAGCACATGAAATTAAAAGATAAGAACAGACCAGTTGGCTGAATTCTCTCACGGCCAAATTCTCCCATTGTAATGTCCTAGAACTCAGAGTATCCCTGATAACGTTGCCTGGCACATTGTTCCCGTTTTCAATTGGCTTTTCACTCATTTTAAATTGAAACACATTTGGCCTGACTTGTCAGTTTTCTGCTGATATTCAGTGGCTTTCTCGGGTTAAGATTGTTTACACCTCAGAGAGGTCCAGTCTTACCTGTCTTCCTTGTAAACTGAGGTGTGAGACTTTATCAATGAAATATTAGATCATTGTGTCACAGGACTATGAACTGATTGTAGTAGCGCTCCATATTCGCAGTGGAATCCTCAAACTGTATAGTTCAGGAAAGGGCCGTTTGGCCCATCAAGCCTGTACCATCTCTTCAGATGGGCTATCCAGTTAGTGCCACTCACTTGCCGGAGTGCTGAATTTCTTTTTCCCTTCCAAACATACTCTGGCTCTCTGACACAAGTTCCTGTTGAATCAATTTCCAACTCCCTGTCGGATCCAGAACATAAAACTGTGCCCTGTTTATTGTTTAAAAGAAACTTCTTCTCTTCCCTTTACAATTTCTCTTCAGTCAGTGAGCCGTGGTTACTCTCCCTCTTGCAGGTCCAAGCTATTTCCTGCTCCACCAAAACTCCCTGATGCCAGGAACTCATCCCTGAAACTTGTCTGCCTAATGGTGAACCACTGTGCCTTTATTCACCAGTGTCATTGTGTGTCTCCTAAAATCCCTTTTTGTCATTTGTAAACAGCGTATCTGACCTGCCCACATATCTGTGTGTAGTAAAGGAGCATCTGAATGAGCTACTAATACCCATGACTCTACAAGTGACAGCAGTCCTTGTGGCGGCTCAGACAGTGGGCCACCCTTTACTGGGTGATGGTAAGTGTTAGCTCGGTATTGGACTGGGTGGAGTGTATGAGGTTCCATTATCGTTTTTCACTTTCTGGGTCCTGTCCACCAGCACCAGACCCCTACACATCCTGATAGGTGTTGGTGACGGTGATGGGGAGCAGCTGGTGACTGTGTTCAACCTCTAACAGCCTTCCCCACCCGTACCAGCCCAACTCCCCATCCCCCACTCCCCACTCCCAAACCACATTCTCCATCAACCTCCAACAACCTTCCCCATCCACTCCACCCCCCATCCCCCATCAACCTCTAAAAGCCTTCCCTACCCACACCAGCCCCACACCTCACCCACACCTACCTACACCAACCCCACTCCCCACCTCCCACTCCCAATCCAGATTCTGTATCAAACTCCAACAGCCTTCCCCACTCACACCACACCCACTCCCCATTGACAGTTTCCACACTCTCCACCCCCACTATTCACCCCAACCCCACACTCACCAACCCCAGTTCTGGAAAGGAGATTTTATTGAGGTTCATCATGAGCAATTCCATGATGCAGGACAGTGTGCTCTATAGGCTGTTCCCAGGGACACACACTAAAGCAATCATCAGCTGGAGGATGAGCAGCTCAGTGAAAGGTAGGTTCTGGTCTCCCTTCCCCAATCCCTCCCAACACCAACCTCAATCCCCAGTCTCCAGCTCCAGCCCCACCCCACTCTCCAGTTCATCCTCTCTCAACTGCACTCCCACTCTGCTCTCACTCACCCCCACCACTTCTCAGCCACTGCTCCATTCCTCCAACTAAGCCACACACAACACACCTAATGCCAAGTACAATTCAATCACTTGTATGTGGAGGTGCCTCCTGGTACTGAGTTCTGGCATCTGTGCAGTGCAGGATGAGACACGGTAGAATCCAGATGCCAGTCAGATATGCTCACAGTGACAGGGTTTGGACTGTAATTTGCCACGCCATTTTGAACCCATTATATAAGCAGTGCAGCTTTAAGTAAGCTGGCAGGCTGTCATCCTGAAACAGAAACCACAGCACCTCACTCTCAGATTGTGGAGGAGGAAGCTCTGTTGAGTGCTGAACATTTCTGGTTTGTTTTTCATTCGAGCCCTCCTTTTTGATTGTGACTGCTTTAGGATTCTCTGCCCGAGGACCTGAAATGCTTTGATCCGACCTATCCCTGCTGCATCGTGGACGGTGTGGGGGCTGTTAATGCTAAATGGAAGGAGCCACTGCGATTTGCTCGGAGACTCTGCTATGATCTGTCTGACAGTGGCAGGTAGGAGAGTGAATTTGGCGAGCAATATCTGCCATTTCAGTAAAATGTATTTATATTTGTTCTGGTTTAGTGTATGCGAGAGAATTAACACATTCAAATTCCTGATCTTTCTCTGCCATGTCTCCCCTCCTATAAGCTGCTATAATCATCAGAAGCCAGGCTGAACCAGTAAGGATGTGACATAAACCAGGATGGATTGGGCAGGAGATGGTATGGGTCAGCATGGTTTGTGTGAACTGGTTGCTTTAGGCTCAAGTAATGCAGGCAGAGAGAAGTTTAGAATCCTGTTGGCACAGTTCTGGAAAGGGGATTTTATTGAGGTTCATCATGAGCAATTCCTTGATGCAGGACAGTGTGCTCCATAGGCTGTTCCCAGGGGGAGACACTGAAGCAATCATCAGCTGTAGCTGGAGGATGAGCAGCTCAGTGAAAGGTAGGCTCTGGTCTCCCTGAGACTTGCTGGTCTTCCAGAGCTGTAGGTGACAGAGTGTGGCAGACTGGCATGTGCCAAGATCCAGGGCTATTTGCCGAGTGGTGTACCAAAACTATAGCTGCAGAGACTTAGCAGGGAAATGCCAGAACCGAGGGTTCTCTCAACCTAGAGCCCTGAGGGGCTGAAAGATGAGTAAACACCTCTCGGGCTGTGTGTTTGACATGCAACAAATATTATAAAGGCAATCTATAATAGCAAGTGTGGTTGAGCACCTCAGAAAACACACACACATACATACATACATCTACACACGCACGCGCGTGCACACACACGCACACACACACACACACACACGCGCGCGCGAACGACAAGTGAACTGTGTTGCTCTTTACGTAATATCAAATTTGAACAGTTATGTAACACTAATGCGTACAATTTGGAAAGGCACATTTTTATAGAAAACAATTCAGTCTGACTGATGCAATGGAGTTCTCAGGAGGACCCTCACCATTGGGAGTGCCATTTTCTTGATGTGACGTCAGATCATCTTCCCCTTCAAGCGAACATAAAAGATATCATTACACTATCTTAAAGAAGAGCAAGGGAGCTCTTGCCAATGCCCTGACTGTTACCTGTCTCTCACTCAATATTACTAATACCAGGTAATTATCCCATTGCTTTTTTGGGAGTTTCCTGTGTACAACTTGGCAGCCTTGTTTCCTGCATTACAGGAATGCCTTAAAAATAACCTTCTGAAATAACTGTGCAGAGGCTGGTATTCCATCACCAAGTCCCCCTTTATTTAGGTGTGCACCTAATTTCCCTGATTTGTGGAAATTCTGAAACCCAGACATAAGTCTGTCAGCCAGAGCTCCCTGATTGGCCTGGGTTAAAACCCCCAATCAAGGATCTCATAGTTAACAAGATCCATCTGGTACCAATCATTAAGAAGGATTATCAGGGTTGGTGGGTTGCTACAGGGAGAGGCTGAATAGGCTGGGACTATTTTCCCTGGAGGGTAGGAGGCTGAGGGGTGACCTTATATTCGTTTATAAAATCATGAGGGGCATGGATAGAGTGAATATCCAAGGTCTTTTCCCTAGGGGGACCCCAAAACTAGAGGACATAGTTTTAAGGTGAGAGGGGAAAGATTTAAAAGGGACTTAAGGGGCAACTTTTTCAGACAGAAGATTATGCATGTATGGAATGAGCTGCCAGCGGAAGTGGTGGAGGCTGGTACAATTACAACATTTAAAAGGCACCTGGATGGGTACATGAATGGGAAGGGTTTAGAGGGATATGGGCCAAATGCTGACAAATGGTACTAGGCTAATTTAGGATACCTGGTCGGTGTGGACGAGTTGGACCAAAGGGGCTGTATATCTCTATGACTCTATTTTCAACAACATATTTTGGGATATGCTAAGGTATGAAATGTGCTGTGTAAGTGAAATTGTATTAGTCAAGGCCAGGATTGGACAGGTTGATTGGGTAGAAGATTGCGACAAACAGTTGCTAGTTTGTCTGGCTAGCTCAATGGTGCCAGTGGGTAAGGAACAATGATCATTAAACTATCGGCAGCAGAAAAAAACCTTCAAGTGCACATGGACTCTGGAGAGGCAGCTCCCAGAGGGCTTCAAAGCATGGTATGTCTGCAAGTATTCCTGCGGTATAGTGTGGAATGAAATATTTTGCTGCAAGTTATTTATATAACAATTATTTTGCAGCCAACTTGTAATAAAAGTAGAAAGCATTGTGGAAACGCAGCAGCTCAGGCAGCACCTGTGCAAGCAGGAACAAAATTAATGTTTTGAGCCAAACATGACTCCTCAGAACTGAAGAGAGAGATGGAGAAATGATGGCTTTTATACTACAGGAAAGAAGTGTGGAGGAACAACAGAAGGTGACAGGCATTGCTGGTGTCACACAGCGAAAGGAAAAGGGAGTGGTGATAGTTGTCAAGAAGTGATATAGTTGCAGGGTAGGTGTTAATAGAAGAAAGTAGGTCTTCACTCGATTAAAGGCACAACTGAGGAATACAGATATTTGGGGCAGGGGTGTTTGGAGGCAGGGAAGCAAATGGAGGGCGAAGTTCATGGTCTGATGTTGAACATACTTCACATCCTCCTGGAGTCAAATTGACTGAAGGGAAAATGAGGTGCTGTTATCCCAGCTTGTGGAAAGCTTTATTGCAGGAACTCTGAGGCACAAATGCGAGCATGTGTGAAGATGATGTATTAAAATAGCAATTGGGCAGAATGCTTGAAAAGGTGTTATGTAAATCAGTCGCCTAATCTACAATGGATTTCACCATTGTGCAGGACATAGCATCGTGAGCAGTGAGCACAGTGTCCTAAATTGGAAAAAAGTATAAGTAAATTGATGTTACACCTGTAAGAAATATTTGGGGCTTTGGACAGTGAGGAGGAAGGAACTGAAAGGGGCACATCACTTCTGGGATTGCCCAAGAAGGTGCCATGAGGGGACATCAAGGGTTGGGAGTGACTAAGGAGTGGACCAGGGTATCACAGAGCGAATGGCCATTGCAGAATGCTGACAGGGGAGAGGAGGGAAAGATGTTTTTGGTGATGACGTCTTGCTAGAGTGGCAGATATGGCAGGGGTGATCCTTTGAGTACAGAGGCTAGTGGAGTGGAAAATGAGGATGAGGAGAATCTTATCATGGTACTGGGATGGAGTGGAAGGGGTGGTGTGAAGTGCTTGAAATGGATTAGACATAGATGAAAGCCTTGCCCACCACAATCACTAGAACTGGGGGACATAGCCTCAAAATAAGGGGGAACAGATTTAGAACTGAGTTGATGCAGAATTTGTTCTCCCATAGGGTTGTGAATCTTTGGAATTTCGTGCCCAGCAAAGCAGTTGAGGCTTCCTCATTGAATGTTTTTAAGGCATAGATAGATAGATTTTTGAACAGTAAAGGAATTAAGAGTTATGGTGAGTGGGAGGCTAAATAGAGCTTTGTCCATGAAAAGATCAGCAATAATCCGATTGAATGGTGGAGCAGGCTCGATGAGCCAGATGGCCTACTCCTGCTCCCATTTCTTATGTTCTCATGTCGCAGTTTTAGAAATGGGAGGAAAATCCTCAGTTGAGATAAAAAGTATCTCTGTTGAATGGTGTTATCATTGGCAGAGGTACAATAATGAGCAAAATGGCAAAACTGGGAGAATATGATGAATTCCTAAAGGAAGTGGCGTAGGAGAAAGCGTCGTTGTGGGAACTGCGGGAGTTGTGTTTGCTATGAACATCAGCGGACAGTCTATCCCAAGAAATAAAGACAGAGAAGTCTCCAGATAAGTCATATACTGGGCTTGAAACACAGTTGCGTTTCTCTCTCTTTGGGCTTCGCCATACCTGCTGAGTTTCTCCAGCACTTTCTATTTCTACAATGCTTTGCCTTTGTCTTGAAATGTTCCCTCAATCTCATAGTCTCCTTTCAAACCTACTCTCCCTCTTGCGGAAATGTTTGGTGCAAATTCTTGGAAATGATTCAATGACTCAGCAGCATGTTTCTGAGGGAGTGTGTCCACCCACTCTGTGATTGAAATTGAAAAGCATCCCAGGGTCACAAGCCAACATTATCCTCTATACTCAATAATAGATCATCTCTTTTAGAAGTGCGTGTTGCTAATATTTCTTGCCTTTAATACTCTAATGAAGACATTTGAGAAATATACTGAATAGTCAATTTTTGTTTCTCCATTCCTCCCAAGATTTCTGCTGCCCTCACATCCCAAAGTCCCATTGCATGTGAACGCTAGCCATTCAGCTGGACTATTTAACATTGTAAGGCATCACAGCCCAGAATTTGGTACTGTAACAATGCTTACATTGCCATTGCTGGCTGTGATTGGAGGGAAAACTGATGGCATCTGCTGATATCTGTCCTTGTGCTGTTAAACACTAAAAAAACATTTATTCCTCACTGCTTTGGGCTGTACTGTCACAGTCTTTGCAGCTGGAATCTGTGTGATTACTCACTATTATCATATGAGAGACTGATTTAAAAAATGCTTGAGGCTCTTTCAATCAGTGATTCATTATGATTTTAATAGCTTAGTGTAACACATTTACTGATAAACATCCTCTCTGGCCCTGAAAAAAAAAGAATATTGCCAGGGTGGGGTAAATTTGATGATTTTCCAATTCTGTTACTAATTTAATAACCCATTTGCATGATTTTTACATCAGTTCTTCCATAATGATGCATATTTCTTGATTTCTGCTTCCTGCTTTGCGATCTGTGTGGATCCTCCAGTCTCAGTGGTCAGTCAACATTGTTATTAAAGTGATGTTGACCCTCCCCCCCCCCCCCACCCCCTTTTAGAACGAAAACCCTAAACACCCAAGGAGGAGCACCTTGGCCTATAATCTGTTAAGAGGAGTGTAAAAAGGAGTGTAACCTGTCTTTCAGCAGCTTCTAGTGGTTAAAGCAAATAAATCCCCGACACTCACTTCACAATCAACAAGTCTAACAATTTATTTATCTAATGCTACCAATGAACAAATTAACTAAACTATTAATAAACCAAACAAACCCCTTCTAACTACTAACTATTCCCGAATAACGCAAGATTTTAATAGTATGCTGTTCTAATAAATCCAAGTCCCACTTACATGACAAAATTTAGAATTTAGTGTCCTGAAACTATAGCTAGATTATATCTTCTGGAATGCTCTGTGCCTGCTCCATTGAATGTTCTGTCAGGAACGCAGCCTCCATCGATTCTTCTGTCAGGGATATTAACAAATTGTGCTGTAGGTTTTGATTTAGATGGTGCTTTCTCAAAGGCTTAGTGAATTCTGAGAGAGCTAGTGGTTCTCTCTTGAGAACTGATGGCTGTTAACTCTGGCAGATGGCAGTTTGCTCTTGTGTCCTTGCCCAAATACATTCTTCTTTTATAACCTTTATGACATATCAATATTTCTTAAAATAGGATTGGTCCTATGTTGCCAAAACTATCAGATTTAAATGTAATTGATTTTTGGTATCTGTGTGTCTGGTTCAAATTGATTGGTTTAATTCTAAACTTGTCGCCTTAGTATCAAAACAAAACTACTGTTGGCCTGCAAACTGTATGGCCTTTTGATACAAATGTGTTAATTCAGGTACTCTTTGTGCACCTGCAAACCCACAAGCTGCTGCCTACAGACATCCTTTTTGAATCTCTCAGCATAGAGAAAGGACATCATCTTTTGAAGGGGCCACTTATTCCCTACTAGTGGTTTACAAACACCAAATTCTAACTTTCTGCCTCCCAATCCACAAGTACTGTACCCAGCTTTGCAACAACATTGTCTGCCAGATACCATCCAGTTCTAACACTTCAGTGAAGGTATTTGCGAGTTATATTGAATGGTCAATTTTATTTCTGTGCTTCCTGATAGGGGGATGGTTTCTGCTGTCCCTAGATCCTCTTTAAATGGGAGCTGTCAGCGGCCCCAACTTCAAATTGGCAGTTCACTTAGGTAGACCTAATCCCTGGTGTCCACTGAATCCTTCTGGGCAGTGTTTGTGTATTTGGCGCTTAATGAGGTATAGTTGAAGATGCTTAGTACTTTATTATTTTCCACTACCATTTAGAGTCATAAAGCCACACAGCACAGAAACAGATACTTCGGTCCAACTCGTTTGCGCTGGCCAGACATTCCAATCTGACCTAGTCCCATTTGCCAGCATTCGGCTCGTGTCCCTCCAAACCCTTCCTATTCATATACCCATCCAGATGCCTTTTAAATGTTCTAAATTGTATCAGCCTCCATGGCTTCCGCTGGCATACGTGCACCACTTCCTGTGTGAAGTCGTTATCCCCTCATGTCCCTTTTAAATCTTTCCCCTTACACCTCTAGTTTTGGACCTCCCCACTCTGGGGAAAAGACCTTGCCTAATCACTCTATTCATGCCCCTCATGGTTTTATAAGCTTCTATAAGGTCACCCTTCAGCCTCAGGATGCTCCAGGAAAAAAATCCCCAGCTTATTCAGCATCTCTCTAAAACTCAAAACCTCCAACCCCAGCAGCCACCTTGTAAAACTTTCCTGTACCCTCTCAGTTTTAACCACATCCTCCCCATAACGAGGAGACTAGAATTGTATGCAGTATTCTAAAAGTGGCCTAGCCAATGTCCGATACAGCTGTAAGATGACGTCCCAATGCCCATACGCAATGTTCTTGCAATGAAGGCAGCCTTCTTCATTATCCTGTATACCTGTGGCTTCACCTTTAGGGAACTAAGCACCTGTTCAAGATTTTGTTTGCTGATAATGATGAAACCTGGTGTGAACTATTTTTGTCCGGAATAGCGTTCGGTCAAGCAAATTGGTCACCTTCATGGTTTAAATTTAGTATTCATACATTTGTGATAACAAGGTGTAGAGCTGGATGAACACAGCAGGCCAAGCAGCATCAGAGGAGCAGGAAGTCTGATGTTTTGGGCCTAGACCCTTCTTCAGAAAATCTAGGTCTAGGCCCAAAACGTCAGCTTTCCTGCTCCTCTAAAATGCTGCTTGTCCTGCTGTGTTCATCCAGCTCTACACCTTGTTATCTCAGATTCTCCAGCATCAGCAGTTCCTACTATCTCTGCATCAATTCATACATTTGTGATAGTTTGTGCATTGGTGGAACTTGAATATCAGTGCATTATTCCCAGTTGTGTCCTGACACTCTCAGTTAAATAATAACTCTATTGTAGTGCTTCATTCCAACACAACTGATCAGAGCCAGCATCTCTATCATAGTCTAAAAGGTTATGTTACGAGGGCAGATTGCGCTAAGTCAGTGGCTTTGCATTTGATGTATTACTGCAAAAAATACTTCTGACTAAAGTAATAACTGATTGAATGGAAGGGACAGCAACATGGGTGTGAAATTCACTAAGTGAGAGATCAGTGTTTCATGGATTTTCTTTGTGTGGACGAGAAGGAGGCTTGTAGTGGAGTTCCCAAGGAATCAGTGCTGGAATGCTTACTTTTCTGATGTGTATTAAAGACTTAGTGTAGAGGTTTAAAAGGAGCTTTGTGGAATGGGTGCAAGGTGTAGTTCGTTTTGGTAGGAAGAACATGGAGAGATGATATAAAACAAAGGGCACAACCCTGAAGCAAATGTAGGAACAGAGAGACCTTGGTGACTATGTCATTGATGGTAGCAGCCCAAGGTGAGCAAACTGTTAATAAAACATACTATACGTTTAGGAGATAGTAGGAACTGCAGATACTGGAGAATCTGAGATAACAAGGAGCAGAGCTGGATGAACACAGCAGGCCAAGCAGCATCAGAGGAGCAGGAAAGCTGATGTTTCAGGCCTGCTGTGTTCATCCAGCTCTACACCTTGTCATTCTCTAAACTATATGTTTAATTTTATTAGTAGGGGCATAGAGAGTGAGACCAAGCAGGATATTGTTGAACTTGTACAGGACTACACTTGAGAAATATTTAATTGGTTGTAAAGGGCTGACAGTAGCAAAATGTGCTACATAAGTGGATTCTTTAGAGCAGCAAGTCATCATTTGCTGCTGTTACAGTGAGGCGATTCCTTGTCTTCACCTGATGGCACTGCAAAATGGCAATGGAGTTTCTCTCCTGAGCCAGAGCTCATACGCTCTAACTTCTTTCCTTTTCTCTTTTCTTGTTTTGTTGTTTTTGCGTGGGGTGCCTCGAGTGAACTCTTACTTATTTTCTGGGACAAGCATGGGACCTGGCATCAGAATCGGTGGGTAGCCTAAGCCGGAAAAAACAGCCCCTAAGAATTGGTAACTTTATTGTTGGTTGGGTCCAGTGTAGATGGCAGTGAGGGGGTGGAGGAGGGATAGTGGCACACATAGCATTGATGGTAATGAGCTGACTCAGGACTGTTAGATTCCCTTTAACCTCTATCTTTCTATTTTCTTTTCTCTTTTTCTTATTTATTTGACATGGTGCCAGACAGTGGAGACATGGGAAAAGCCTTTCACTACATTTTACTATTTTCTCACTGTGCAATATATGTGACAATAAATTCAATATAGTGCATTTCTCATTTATCTGCTAGGTCTCCCTTCACCAACAGTGAAGAGGTCCCTGGACCGTATGACCGATTGATAGCCAGAAGGAGGCGCTCTTTGTCTCATCTTCCAGATGCCTGTCAAGCAGATGTACCTCCCTGCCTATTCCCCAAAGGCCTGGAATGGGGCCAGTCTGATGTGAACCTCACGGCCTGCCTGTTGGACAGTGGGAAGAAGCGGGCACAATTGGTGGACCACCTGAAAGAGGCACACCAGCTTTTGGAGGGGCAGTCTGAACAGCTGAGGAAACGCAACGGTCAACTGTTGGAGAGCAAAGCCAAGATTGAGTTGCTTTCTGCCAAACAGAAAGTAAGTGAGGTGCCTACTGTTGTTTGTTCTCAGTCCCTTGTGTACACGCTTTCAAATTTAATTTGGGTAAGATCTAAATCTAGGTCTTAAGCCCATGACTTTCACCATGCAGAAGAACAAAGGGTTAATGGTAATCTCCCCACCCCCAACCTCATCCCATGGACCGAGCCTCCCTCTCAGCCCCGCCTCCTTGACCTGCCTGTCATCTCTCCTAATTACCCACTCCTCCCACCTCACTGACCAACTCCCACCATTGCCTACCTGCACTCACTATCACCGCCCCACCCTTCCTCTTATTACAGAGCCCCCTCTCCCTCCCCTGTTTCTGAAGAAGGGTTCAGACCCGAAACATCAACTTTCCTGCTCCTGTGATGCTGGCCTCCTCCAACTCATCTAAAATGTTAATGGTAGTTGTCTTTTCCCTAGGATGGTGGATTTCAAGACTGCGGGACATATTTTTAACATGAGAGGAGAGAGATTTAAAGAAGACAGGAGGGGCATTTTGTTTTACACAGAGGGTGGTTTGCAAGGGGAATGAACTTCCTGAGGAAGTGCTGCATGTGTGTACAATGATAACTTTGATACACACTTGGGTAAGTACATGAACAGGAAAGGTTTGGAGGGGTATGGGCCAGGAGCAGACAGGTGGGACTAGTTTAGTTTGGGATTATGGTTGGCATGGACTGGTTGGACTGAAGGGTCTGTTTCTGTGCTGTATGTATCTATGACTCTATGATAAAGCAACACCTGTAAGTTCACCCCCACCAAATTACACCCCATTCTTACTGGAAATAAATGTTTCTAAAGAAGGGTCCCGACCTGAGATGTCAAGCTTTCCTGCTCCTCTGATGCTGCTTACCCCGCTGTGTTCATCCAGCTTCACACCGTGTTATCTCAGATTCTCTGGTATTGGCAGTTCCTACTATCTCTGGAAATAAATGTTGTTTCATTACCATTGCTGGGTCTTAGAAACAGAAGATATTAGCAGGGATAGGCCATTCAGCCCCTCAAGCCTGCTCTGCCATTCATTATGACTGCAACTGATCATCAAGCTCATTATCCTAATACCACCCCCACCCCCATCCCTTTCATCATGAGCTCCTCCCTGAAAACAGATAATATTTTAGCCTCAACCAATTTCCATGGGAGAGAATTCCACGGGCTCACTACTGTCTGGGTGAAGAGATTTCTCCTCATTAACATTGAAGATCCCCAAGGCCAGTAAGTTCAGGAAGGCAGCTCACCGTCAGCTACCCGAGGGCAACTGGGACAGGCATTAAATGTTGGCCTTGCTAGTGGTGCCCATGCATATGAATGAATTTTCTTAAATCAAAGCCATCTTCTTTCTTGAAAATCTCATAAGGATTTAAAGAGAAGGTTCATTACCCAGAGATTTTTATTTCTTTATTAATTTTCTTATAATTTTTAGCAATTGGAAAATTCAATTTCTCAACTAGAAGGGGAGAAGAACATGCTGGAAATGTCACGACTTGAAGATCAGAAGAGAGGTGGAGTGCTGCAGGATAAGTAAGATGGCTTGGTGTTCCATGTGTTTCGTTGGTGTAGGTTTGCATTGGGTTAATGCTTGGCGCATTGTCTCTATGTTGCTGATTGCTGAGGTTCCCTGAATCAGCTTATCCAGCCCTGCGCTCTGCTCTAAGCTATTGACTCTTCTAAGCCTAATGGCTTTGAATGAAGCTATTTGGTCCATTCTGCCTGAAGAGGCTCTTTGAATGTCTCATCCATTTTGCCCCACTCCCTCTGCTTTCCCCAGTAATCCCTGCAAATGTTTTTCTTTCCAAGTATTCTTCCAATTCTTTTTGCTCGTTACTATTGACTCTCCTGCCTTTTCAAGCAGCTCATTCCAGAGCCTAACGACTCATGGTGTTCATTTTTAAAAAAGGAAAAATTATCCTCATCGTTCCTCTGGTATGTTTAAATCTGTATCTTCCAGTTACCAAAGTCCACCCTTCAGTGAGAAATGTTCACATTTAATCAGTCTGTGAAGATACCTCATGATTTTAATCTCCCCCATTTAAACCTCTTCTTTTACTTCCTCTACTTCTATCAATGGAATCCCAGTGTCATTGCTCATCATGCTTTAGAGATCTGAAAAGCGAACATACAGCTCAGGATCAGGCCCTTCAAACCACCAAGGCTGTGCTGATGCATGACACCTTTCTAGGCTGAAAATCTTTTGCCTCTCTGCTGTCCATATCACTGTATTCCCTACCTATTCTGTCAAGATGCATCTTAAATGTTGCTACAGTGTCTGCTTCTACGATCTCTTCTGGCAGCACATTCCAGGCACTTACCACTTTCTGTGTTTAAAAATAAAACTTGCCTCTCTCATCTCCTTTAAGCTCACCTTATTTTACTTTAAAGTTATGTCTCCCAGTTATTGACGTTTCTGTCTTGGGGAAAAAAACTCTGACTATCTGTTTTTTCTGTTTCTATTTTTTCTCCTAATTTTGTAAATTTCTATCAGGTCGCCCTTTAACCTTTGGCGTTCAAGTGAAAATAAACCCAGTTTGTCCAACCTCTTCTCATAGTTAATACCCTCCAAACCAGAAAACATCCTGGTAAACCATTTCTGCACCCTCTCCAAAGCTTCCACATCCTTCTGGTAGTGCGGGTAACCATGACTGTACATAATGTTCCAACTAAAATGAAGGTTTCTGCCGTTTACTGTATAGTTCCCACCTGCATCAGACCTTCCGTCACCTTGCAATTGTCTGAATTAAACTGTTGGCCCTTTTTCAGCCTACCTCTATCCTGCAAGAAAAAGTAGGCATTTAAGTAAAACCTTTCCTGACCCCTGGACAAATTGAAGTTTATCAAAACAGCTGTACTTCAAAATGTTGTAATTTATGAAATGGTAGTCCATTTGCTCACAGCAAGTTCCCTCCAATAACAATGTGATAATGATCAGATTGTCCATTCTTCTCTGATAGTGGCTGAGGGGATATATTCCTGACTAGGACACTGGAGATAATTCCTCTGCTTTCTCTTCAAAGCAGTCACATGGGGTCCTTACATTGAATGGATAAAGCAGTCTGAGTCTCGGTTTCACATCTCATGAGAAAGATAGCACCTCAGACAGTGCAGCATTCCCTCAGGTTTACATGCAGTAGATCAACATGTGTTAGGTGCTCAGGCCCATGCAGAGGACCCTGAGCCCATGGGTGCCAGACTTGGCAATGAGAGGGCTACCCACTAAGAGGAGGTGATGGCCTAGAGGTATTATTGCTGGACTGTTCATCCAGAGGCCCAGGAATATTGTGGGGACCTGGGTTTCAATCCAGCCATAGCAGATTGAATTGAATAGAAAAAGAAATCTGGAATTAAGAGTCTAATGATGGCCATGAATCCATTGTCGATTGTTGGGAAAAACCCATCTGGTTCACTAACGTTCTTTAGGGAAGGAAACTGCCATCCTTACCTGGTCTGACTTACATGTGACTCCAGACCCACAACAATGTGGTTGATTCTTAACTGTTTTCTGGTCAGTTAGGGATGGGCAATAAATGTTGATTTAGCCAGTGATGCCCCTTTCCTGCGAATGAATAAATAAAAGAAATGCCAGGGACAGATAAAGTGGTGGTGGTGGGGCTACATTCAGCATCTAGTTGTGAATGGTACTGCTTCCTTGTGAGATGAAACATTTGTTGCTGTGCTTAGGGTTTTGCATCTGGAGGCAGAAATGGCCAAAACAAAATCATCTCTGGATCTCATCAGCAGCAGCCACGGGCCTTCGCCTCCCCCTCTCTCATTCCCCTCGGCCAAACTGGAGGATGGAGCTTTGAAACAGGTGAGCACTATTGCGATGTCTTATGCTTGTAGCCTTCCTTACTTCTGAATATTGGTGAACCTTGGGTCCCATGTTTGACATTGCACCTGGAAAGGTGGGAGACCTGGCTGCACACAAGCAGGCCATTTCTTGACACCACATCTGGGACACTGTGTACAGTTTTGGCCCCATTACTTAAGGAGGGATGTTCTTGTTGTGGACAATGTCCACTGGGCTAATTCCTGGGATGAAGTGTTGCACATTATGAAAAGCATTTGAGCTTTATGCCATTGGAGGTTAGAGCAATGAGAGGCAATGCAATTGAAACATACATGAGGGGCTTGGACAGGGTAAATAGACAACGGGCTTTTCCCCAAGGTGGGGGATTCCAAAGCCTGAGGGCATAGCTTTAAATTGAGACAGGAAAGATTTAAAAGCGACCTAAGGGGCAACTTTTTCATGCAGAGGGTGGTGTGTGTATGGAACGATCTGCCAGGGGAAGTGGTGGAGGCTGGTACAATTACAATATTTAAAAGGCATCTGGATGAGTACATGAATAGGAAGGGATTAGAGGGATATGGACCAAATGCTGGAAAATGGAACTAGATTTATCTAGGATATCTGGTTAGCATGGGTGAATTGGACCAAAGGGTCTGTTTGCATGCTGTACAACTCTATGACTCCATTTAAGATTCTGAGGGTATTTGACTGGGTGGATGTTGAGAGGATGTTTCCTGTCACGGGGGCACAGTTTAAAACAGAGAGGTCTCCCATTAAGGACAAAGATGGGCAGGAATCTTTCCTCCCAAACGGATGTTAGACTGTAAAACTCTTCTCAAGCACTGCACACTGCCATCAAATAGATTCAAGATGGAGTAAGAATGATTTTTGATCTACAAGGGAGTCCAAGGTTTTGGGGGAGAGACAGGAAACCAGGGTTAAGGCTACCTTCAGATCATCCGTGATGCTACTGAATGGCAGAACAGGTTCGACAGGCTGAATGGCCTGTTGCTGCTCTTGTTTCTTGCAGTGATTATTGTTTCAGTCAAGACAGGCATAGCGGATCAATGACCTCCTTCTGTATTGGAATCGTCCATTATTCCATGACAAACTGGAAGAAGGAAAAGGTTATTGGTGGTGGGTGTAGGGGAGACAGACAGGAAGGTGGAGTCATGGCAACAGACTGACCAATCCCACACAGTCCCTCAATACTGCAGTTGAGTGCCACTGCGTTCATGCCAATGAGTGGGATTTGAGCCCGAGCCTTGTGACTCAAAGGCACATGCTTAGTTCTGAGCCTTGGCTGAAGCATGCAGACTTAGTGCACAATTAAACTAAACTGATGCTTGTTCAATTGTCATCCAACTGTACAGGACATTGGTTAGGCCACTTTTGGAATACTGCGTTCAATTCTGGTCTCTCTGCGACAGGAATGATGATGTTGTGAAATTTGAAAGGGTTCAGACAAGATTTACAAGGATGTTGCCAGGGTTGGAGGGTTTGAGTTATAGGGAGAGGCTGAATAGCCTGGGGCTATTTTCCCTGGAGCTTTGGAGGCTGAGGTTGGGGGTGATGGGTGAACCTTCCTGAGATTTATAAAATCATGAGGGACATCGCAACGGTGAATAGCCAAGGTCAAAAACTGAAAGAACTGTGGATGCTGTAAATCAGAAACCGAAACAAAAACTGCTGGAAAAGCTCCGCAGGTCTGGCAGCATCTGTGCAGAGAAATCAGAGTTAACGTTTCGGCTCAAGTAACCCTTCCTGGGAATTGTGGACGTTCTGAGGAAGTGTCACTTGACCTGAAACGTTGACTCTGATTTCTCTTCACAGATGCTGCCAGAACCCCTGAGCTTTTCCAACAGTTTCTGTTTTGGTTTCTGTTTTACAGCAACCGCAGTTCTTTCGGTTTTAATTTTGAATAGCCAAGATCTTTTCCTCTGGATAGTGGAAAGTAGAAAGGTTTAAGGCAAGGAGAGATTTAAAAGGGACCTAAGGGGCAACTTTTTCACACAGAGGGTGGTACATGTATGGAATGAGCTGCCAGGGAAAGTAGTGGAGGCTGGTACGATTTAACAGGCATCTGGATGGGCATTTGAATAGGAAGGATTTAGAGGGATACGGGCCAAATGCAGGCGAATGGGACGCGATTAATGTAGGATATCTGGTCGGCATGGACGAGCCGGACCAAAAGGCTTGTTTCTGCTCTGTACAACTCTATTACTCCATCCACACACTCTAAAACGCCTGAACGTTTTAGTTTTGTTTCCTAATTTGAGTGCCAGTAATAATACCCCTAATTCCACATGCCTGAAATTAATGCAGGCTAGACCATGGATCAGGCCACACTGGGAAAATGTGCCCGTTCTCGACTCTGATTATCAAAAGGAGCAAAATCCACTTTTCCTGCATTGGCTGCATTCCTCTCATTCAGTGTGACTTGGACAACCCAGGGGCTTTGTTTACTTGCTTTGCAGGCTAGTCTACTCATTCAGAGCCAGGCATGTCTGAGCTTGTTCCTTTTCAAAGAGTCTGACCTGTTGGGTTCCTGTTTAACAGCCAAGGCCTGGGAAACGTGATATGGTTCAAGAAACGACAGCTCTGTCACTTCCAACATGCCTCTCCTGCATCCACGTATCTGATAAAGCTCACGACTCGTCTTGTTTTATGTCCCGCTGCCCGCCCCCCCACCCCGCCCACCACCACCCTCCTCCATTGTCCTTTACTCACCGTTGGATTTGGTTGATTTTGCCTGGTGGGTTGCCGGGGAGAAGGATGGCTTGTTACGGGAGCTGCAGTCTGTGCGGGACACCCTTCGAATATATCAAGAACGGGTGAGGAGCCTGGAGGAGGAGCGAGACAAAGCCAGAGAAGACTTGAGAAGCTTTGAGGAGGTTGGTCTACCTTTTACAGAGTGCCCCCTTTTCGGGTAGTTTTGGGTTTCATAGAATAGTATAGGACAGAAGGAAGCAGTTCAGCCCATCACATCTGTGCCAGCTTCTTTGAAGGAGCTATTCAATTAGTTCAGCTTCCTTCCTATTTCCTCAGAACCCTGCAAATACGTATCATTCTTACTTTTCAAATGTATGTCTGATTCTCTTCGAAAATTACTACAAAATCTGCTTCCACTGACTTTTCAACCAAATCCTAGCAACTGGCTGTGTGTTTGAAAAACATCTTTATCTCCACTCTGCTGCTTTTGTAACTTGCCTTTTAAATCTCCGTGTTGTCGGGATGATGGTGGTGGTGTCTGGGATGTTGTCTGATTGTGTGAGTATGACTGTGTCAGGCCAGTCTGTGAGATAGCTTTCCCCATTTGGGCACTAACTCTTTCGGTGCTGGGAAGGAGGACTGACAGGGCTGTGCTTGCTGTTGTCATTCACAGTGCCTGGGTCGATGCTGGGTGGTGTGTCTGGTTTTATTCTTTTGAGAACTGTTTGTGGCTGTGCCACAATAGAGTGGCCCTACAGCTGCCTCAGAGGGCAGTGAAGTGTCAACCGTATTGGACTCATCTGTCGGCCAGACCAGATATTGATGGCAGATTTCCTTCCCTGAAGGACATGAGTGAGCCAGATGGGTGCTAACACTGACGTTAGCTTTAAAGCCGCTTTTAGAGCATGTAACTATGCCACTAATTTCCCAAGTTTCCTTCATCAGGCTCAACACTTGACACTCATGACAACCAATCAGGCCAATCAACGACTGAATGATTCCTTGCGAGCACAGACGGGTCTGCATGATGAGGTGAATCAGCTGCGCCTCAAGTACAGTGAAGTCAGTTTGGTAATTATGTTTTCACAAAATATTACCTTCAGAGCTGCCAGAGTGGCCCCAGGTGTGGAAAGCAGCCTCCCCCACCAACTCCTAGACTTGGTTACTAAACCTGTCTGCCTGCGAGGGGGGCAGGGGAGCAATACTGCAGCCGAGACTTGAGTCCTCTGCCATGGCAAGACACATGTTTTCTGTTTGGGGTCAAGGTTTCTCCGCCTTGCCCCTCTCCCTTTAGTCCGGGGCAACTGTTGTCATTGTCTAATTCCTGCTCCAACATTCGTCCTTTAACACAATGCAGGGCACAGCGCCAGTTCTGCAGAGAGAAGGCTGAGGAGGGGCCTAAGAGAAGGCTTTCCAGTTTTGGAAGTGATTTTTGCAGTGTACTGGAAGGTAGGCTCCCATTTTACCGACAGCTTTTCCACCTATCCTTTGCAGGAGAGAGGTGTGCTCTCTTCGAAATCAGTGAGACTGGAAGAGACCGTGGCCAACCTGAGAACGCAACTAACAACTGCAACAGCAGACAAAGACCGATTACTGCAGGTACTAACTTTTCGACAGAGTTTAGTTAAGTCTGAGCGAAGGCAAATTGCAACAAGCTCCATCATCTTTTCAGTTCAGTATTTTCCCCCACTGCCCCCCTGTTGGTTTATTGTGTTTTGTAGGCTTGGTACAAAGATCAGACTTCAAAGGCGTTGCACCATTAAATAGCCATAATTGTGAAAGCGATAGAATTTAGCTAACGCAGGCTACTCACAGGTGAAGAGTCAGAAGACAAAAACAGAAGTTGCTGGAAAAGCTCAGCAGGTCTGGCAGCATCTGTGAAGAAAAGATCAGAGTTAACGTTTTGGGTCCATTGACCTTTATTCTGTGTGTGTGCGTGTGCGTGTGTGTGTGTGTGTGATTGAAGAGTTGGATTGGGGGGGCGCGGGGTTAGCTTTTTAATTAGCCACGACCTCATTAAATGGCAACAGATTACAAGGAGCTGAATGGCCTCCTGTGTTCCAATGTTTCTCAATGAGAAGATTGAAGTCTATTGGTATCAACCATTTGAGTCGTTTGCAAAGCAACAGGAGCTCTGGTTCCAATCTTAATATGTGGTCCCTCATCAAAAAGCTCCATCCACCCTACATAGCTTGTATCCTCCTGTATGAAGTGAATTCAATAAAAGGAGTAATTTGCCAAGTTGGAGAATCTCTCTCACATGTTGAGTGTTCATATACAGTGTCCTTCCTCGATTTCAAAATGGTGATTAACAGGATTGTATTGTTTCACATTCCTTCGCTGTATGGCAACCCAAACCTCTCCAAATGAGGAACGATACAGGGAAGAAGGAGCCATTCAAAAACAGAAATTGCTGGAAAAACCTGTGAAGGGAGAAAACAATGTTTTGAGTTTAGTGTGACTCTTCAAGAAGAAGAAGATTCTGAAGCAGAGTCATTTTAGATTCAAAATTCTGTGTTTTCTCTCTCTCTCCACAGATGCAGCCAGACCTGCTGAGTTTCTCCAGCAGTTTTCATCTCAGATTTCCAGCATCTGCAGTTCTTTGCTTCGTTATGCTGCGTAAATAATTTTTTTCATGTTTTCCCTTCAGCTGTTTTGCCAATTAGTTTTGAGTTTGTGTCACACCGGTCCTGATTGCCCTTCCTGCCTGTGGGAAGAGTTTCTCCTCCTTTACTCTACTCAGGGTCGACTCGAAACTGCCCCCCCAAAACGCTTGACCGAGCTGCTTGGTTCGAAGGTGATTGAGAATGGGTAGCAAATGCCAACCTTGCCAGTAATGCCCCCATTGCACAAAAGACCAAAAAAAAGTTAGTGTTAAGCATATGCAACTGTAGCATGAGTTTGTCACAAAGTCCATGCCCAGTTGAAGAGTTTTTAGCAGACATGGTGGATGTAATTTATTATGGATTGATTACGGCCGCAAAATTGGAGTTTTGCAGCTTGGAAAGAGGCCATTCAGCCCATTGTGTGCATGCCAGTCATCAAGTAGCTATCTATTTCAGTCCCATTGTCCAGAAATTGGCCTGTTGCCCTGTATACTATGGCACTTCTAATAATCATCCAAATATTACTTAAATGTGTGGTAGCTGAGGAGTCTATTAAAGTCAACATGGTCCCAAAGGAACAGAGAGCTGCTCTCCCAATGGAGGGAATTGACTGGTGGTGATTTTAACCTGAGGGTGACCACACCTCAAGCATTGGGAGAAGTTGAGAAGGAACCTCAGCTGGTATGGGAATGGAATCTGTGCTGTTGGCTTCACTCTGCATCACGAGCCTGCTGTCTAGCCAACTGAGCTCACTGACCACCACAAACATTGTGGATATTAAAGAGAAACTGTTCCTATTAGCAGTAACCAGGGGACACAGACATAGGGTCACTGGCAGAGAAGCACAGGAAGATGAGAATTTGTTGGTGCTGGAAGACACTGCCAATGGTGGAAGCAGATTGGGTCATGACATTCAAAAGGGGACAGGAGAAATTTTTGAAAAGGGCCATAAACTTATGACTGGGTGGTGCGATTAATTCAATAGCTCTTTCACAGAGCTGGTCCAGACATGAGGCCTCCTACATCTTCAGTGTTCTCATAAAATAATGAATTAGAATGGGTGAGATTTTAAAAAATGATCACATGAAAATCTGGCGACCCTAGGAGTTTGAGGTGGAGAATATGATGCCAGGCTAACGTTGGCACAGTGGGTGGATGAGAATCGGATTCTAATGTGGCTGAGTTTTGCAGGAAAAGCTGGAATTACACAAACAGGTCCGGCACTTGACTCTAGAATTGGAGCGAACCCTGAAAGGGAAGGAAGGCTTTGACGAGCAAGTTGCTGATCTGCATATGGAATTGGTGAGCACTAAATCTCAGGCCAACAGACAAGACCAGGAGAAAGTCTTGCTGCAAGAAAAACTAGCAACCATCAAACAGGTACACACCTCTGCGTTGGTTTTTAATATGACAAAAGTGACATTTAAATAAAAAGAATGGATTAGTGACGCTTAAGCACAAATTGACCAAACATTCTAGACAGGTAGAACTGAACAGAACAGAAGTTATATTAAATGTGTGTGGAACCTAGGCTTGAGCCAAACTTGGTCTTCTGGTTCTGGTCATCATCTGTTGAAAAGGAAATTTTCTGCAAGGTTTACACCAGAACTGAGAGATTAAACATATGAAGTGGAATTTTTATTTACTCACTCATGGGAATGAGGATGCTGGTGGCTAGGGCATTATTTATTGCCCAGAGAGCAGTTAAGAGTCAACCACGTTGGTGTGGGTCTGGGGTCACATGTAGGCCCAGACCAGTTAAGGTTGGCAGTTTCTCTCCCTAAAGGACATTAGTAAACCAGACGGGTTTTTACAACAATCAACAATGGTTTAATGGTCATCATTAGACTCTGAATTCCAGATTTTTATTGCATTCAAATTCCACCATCTGCCACAGCAAGACTGAAACCCAGAACATAACCTGAGTCTCTGGGTTATCAGTCCAGCAATAATACCGCTAGGCCATCATCTCTCCAATTGGCTGGTACTCTACTTTTCTAGAAAAAACGAGAAACTAAGGAATGATCGATGCAGATCTTAGAACTTTAGAACCATTCAATAGGTAGCTATTTAATAATTGAGGGAGACCAAAACTAAGAATCATAAAAATAAGATGCTCACTAATAAGGAAATTAGGAGACACTCTATAACCAAAGAGTGGCTAGAAATTGGAAGTTCATACCAGAAGGAGAATTCAAGATAAATAGGCGCACAATGCATTTAAAAGGAAGCTGGAGAAAGATGAGGGAGAAAAGATATCCTGATGGGTTTTGGTGAAGGTGGCTGGGAGGGTTGGGATAAGGTTGGGGTTACCCAGCAAGGGCCATTTCTTATTATTCATTCATGAGATGTGGGAGTCAAGCAAGGCTGCTGGTGGTGGTAGGGGAAATTGGGAAGAATTTGACCTCCAACATTACAAAACAAAGATGGTGGTAATGTCACTAGATTTGTAATTGAGGGGCCGGACTATTACTCTGGGCTTCCGCAGCTGGTGGAATTCTAAATTCAATTTATTCATTTGAAAGTGAAGGTTCGACTCAATGATAGTGATCGTGAAACCACTACCAATTGTTGCAAAAACATCAATGCCCTTCAGGGAGGGAAATACATCACTCATACCCGGCCTGGCCTACGTGTGACCCCAAACTCTGGCTGTGTGATTGATTTCAACAGATGGCACCTTGACAACGATGCCTGACCAAAAACAAACATTAGCATTAAGTGAGTGCAGCTGTAACACAAAGTCAATGCCCAAATGAGGAGTTTTGTAACATACAGAGTGAATGTAATTATGGATTGATTATAGTGTACGACCATAAGCTTGTAGAGTTTTTTTAGATCCAGCATTTATTGCCGAGAAGAGAGTCACATGTAGGCCAGACCAGGTAAGATGGCAGTTCCCCTCCCTAAAGGTCATCAGTGACCCAGATCTGTCTTTTTATGCCAATCAAAACTGGTCATCGTTAGATTCTTAATTCTAGATTAGTTTAGAATCCAAAATCCCTATAGTGCAGGTAGGGATCACTTAGCCCAATGAAGTTGCATTGTTAAGGACCAGACCAGAACCCCTCAGAAGGGTGCCGAACTTTTTCTTATTTTAAAGGTCAATGTAACATGCTGTGTTCTATAAGCAATAGGATTGGTAAAACTACTCAACATTAAGCAAAAGCAATGTGTTTAAACATTATAGTCAAAATACAACAAAAGAAAGAAGAACTTAGATTAATGTAGTTCTTGGAAAACTCAACAGAATGGTAGATGTAGTGAGTATTACTAATTAACTGATTCGATATAATAACATCTCATAAACACACCCCCTTGGCAAAAAAGTTAATTAGATTTGTCTCACAGGTAACTCAGAAGCAGAGAGAAACTCCTCCTTCTAGCTGTAACCCAGAGAAGGAAAAGATAACTTCTACTTCTCAAAACTCCAGCAGCTTCTAGTGAATCTCAAAGCTAAAAAAAACTAAAAACTCAAAATCCTGGTCTGAGAGCTGGCCACACCCATTCGGGCTGCCACTGTTGTTCCAATTTTCAAAAAAGATCCCAAGGACTCTCAAGCAGTTTACTTTTCTGGCATTCCCAGGAGACAGCTTTTCACCTCTGTCTTAAAATCCTCTCAGGATAAAATAACCTCTTAAGCCATAGCATCATCACGTCACCAAACCTCTGAAAGGTAACCCATCAGACCTACACATTTAGCATGGCTAATCCACCTAATATGCATATCTTTGGACTGCAGGAACAATCTGGAAGAAATATACACAGATACAGGGAGAGTCTACAAATTCCACACAGAGTGTTACCAAGGTTGGAATTGAACCCAGATCCCTGGCACTATGAGACAGCTGTGCTAACCACTAAGCCACTATGCTACCATTTTATTGCATCAAAAATTGGTGGGATTTGAAGCCAGGACATGACTTGGGTCTCTGGCTTGCGAGTCAAATGATTGCATTCCCAGACCCCTCCATTTGGGCTGAACGGCCTGTTTCTGTGCTGACAATGCTCTGGGAGTCTGGAAAAAGCTTTATCTCTGTAGCTGGGGTTTCCGGTTTTCTCTTTCAGCAGGAGGGTTTGAGTTTTGAGGGTCCCTGAGGGCGCTGTCTCACTGTGCTCTTTCATCCTCAGGTGAACGACAGGCTGACCTCGGAGCTCGGTGAGTCCCGGCAGAGGCTAGGGCTGTGCCAGGACCAGCTCCACCAACTCCAGGCCGAGAAGACCATCTTCAGCAACCAAATTGAAGCTCTGCAGATGGAGCGCAGCCACCTGGTCAGCCAGAAGGAGATGTTGCTGACCGCTGTCCAGGCAGAGGACAAGATGCACTTGGACGAGCTCCACACTCTGCGACGAAACTGCAAGGAGCTTCGGTAAACACGGGAAGGTTACTCAGCCTTGGCAGAATTCTTTTCCTCTTCTTTCCTAGGGGTTTGGGCATCATTGGCAAGGCCAGCATGTATTGTCCGTCTTTAATTGTTTTCAATCTGATTGGCGGGTGCCAGTCATTTTCATGGCTGTGGGTCTGGAGTCATGTGGAGGCCAGATGAGGTAAACTTGGCAGTTTTCCCTCCCCTAAATGATATTGGTGAACCCAAGGGGCTTTTACAATCAACAGCAAGGATGTGGTGGTGACTTTTTCTTCCCCCTGGAGCGTAGGAGGCTGAGGGGTGACCCTTATACAAGTTTATAAAATCACCAGGGGCACAGATAAGGTGAACAGCCAAGGTCTGTTCCGCAGGATGGGTGAGTTTGGAACTAGAGGGAATACGTTTAAGGGGAAGGATTTAAAAGGGAACTGAGGGACCTCAAGGTCACCCCTCAGCCTCTGACGCTCCAATGAAAAATGTCCCAGCCTATCCAACTTCTTAAAACTAAAACCCTCCACTCCCAGCAACATCCTAGCAATCTTTTTCTGTATCCTTTCTAGTTTAACAAATCCTTCCTATGGCAATGTATCAATTGGCAGAGCAAACTCGATGGGCTGAATGGCCTAATTCCACTCTGGTGTCTTCTGGTCTTAAAACACCCTACACCTTAGGATGGACAGATTGGCTGTAGACAAGGTGTACCCTACATTCATGGGAAATATGCTGGGGCTCAGAAGATTGAATCACAAGGAGAGACGTAGAGTCCAACCAGTCCATGCCAAACATAGTCCCAAACTAATCTAGTCCCACCTGCCTGCATTTGGCACATATACCTCCAAATCTTTCCTATTTATGAACTTATCCAAAGTCTTTTAAATGTTGTGGCTGTACCTGCATCCACCGCTTCCTCTGGAAGTTCATTCCACACACGGACCACGCTCTGAGATTTTTTTAAAAAAAGTTGCCCCTCATGTCCTTTTAAATCTTTCTCCTCCCACCATAAAAATATGCCCAGTAGTCTTGAAAGTCCCACCCTACAGAAAAGAGACCTGCCATTCACCCTATCTAAACCCCTCATGATTTTATATAACTCTGCAAAATCCCCCCACAACCCCGTATGCACCAGTGAAAAAAATCCCAGGATCTCCATACATCTCAAACCTTCCATTCATGGAAACACCCTGGTAAGTCTTTTCTGAACCCTCTCCAGCTTAATAATATCCTTGCGAGAAGAGGACCACCAGACCTGGACACAGTGCTCCAGAAGGGGCCTCACCAATGTCCTGTACAAACTCAACATTATTTCCCAACTCCTACAGTCAAAGATCTAAGCATTTCAAAAGTGGACCTGGTCAAGCCATGCAAAGTGTTGAAAGGATTCAATAAGGGAGATACTGAGAGGTTGTTTTCTCTGGTGGGGGAAGGCTGCACAAGAGCCCACAGCGCATCTCTCCAAGTTGGGCTGTTTAGGAAAAGAAATATGTAGTACTTTTCCGTACAAAGGGGTGGGAACTTGCTCTCCTCGAGGCTTAAATGTTCAGGAAATTGGAAATTTGGAGACTGAAATGGCAATTTTTAAATTGTTTTATTGAGTGATAAGGCGGGAATTGGAGTCGAGATACCGATCAGTCACAATGTAATGGGGAAATGGTGGTTTATAAATGACTCCTGTCTGCTCAGAGGTTTGAATAACAAGATGACCGGGGGGTATTTGAGGGAACCTATTTTAAAGGAACCGATTAATAAACTATTAACCTCACGGCACAACTACTTGCTCAGGTGGGTATAAAAGACCCCTGTTTGAACAAGAAGAGCAAAGGGAGATTTCATTGTGTGCTGCCTAGTATTTATCTTCTCCAAGAAAGAGCCGAATCTGGTTATTATCATGTTGTTGTTTGTGGGAGCTTGCTGTGCACAATTTGACTGCCATGTCTTTGATGTTCTAACAGTGGCTGCAAAGTGCCTCCTCAGCTGCTAAGCACTTTGAGATATGGTTCCCTATGTCTTCCTTCTTTCACTCTCTCTGTTTATGTTTGTTGACCTGCCTTTCTGTCTCTCTTTCTCCCTTTCTCTCTATCTGTCGCTCTTCACCCCCACCTCTGTATCTCTCTCACCCCCGTCTCTGTATCTCTCTCTCCCCCCCACCCCCTTCTCTCTGTATCTCTCTCTCCCCCCCACCCCCTTCTCTCTGTATCTCTCTCCCCCACCGCTCCCTCTCTGAATCTCTCTTCCCCCCTCCCCCCTCTCTCCCTGTGTATTTCTCTCCCCCCTCTCTCTGTATATCTCTCTCCCCCCACCCTCTCTGTATCGCTTTCTTCCCCATTCCCCTCTGGCTGTATCTCTCCCGCCTTGCCCCCGGTCTCTGCATCACTCTGCTCCCTCTTCCCACCCCCCCCCCCCCCCCGTATTTCTCTTCCCCCCACCCTCTGTATTTCTCTGTTCCCCTACTCCTCTTCTCTGTATCTCTCTCACCCCCTCCCGGCGTGCCCTCTGTATCTCTCTCTCTCTCTCTCCCCGCCTACCCCTCTCTCTATATCTCTCTTGCCCCCCCTGCACCTCTCTGTATCTGTCTTCCCCCACTCCGTATCTCGCTTTACACCTCTCTCTGTATCTCTCCCTTCTCCCCCTTCCCCCACCTCTGTATCTGTCTTCCCCCCCCCCCACCCCCCAGCCCCACTTCCCCTCTCCATACTCAATGTTGAATCTGTCTGATTTACACCAAGCCCTTGTGCTCCCCAGGGCCTCAGAAGCTGAACTGAAGGAGAACAGGGGGCGTCTGGAGGTCGAGTTGCAGCAGAAGGCTGAGGAACTCACTGCTGTTACTCTGGAACAACATCAGATTGCACAGTACTGGAAGGGCAAATGGCAAGAAACCGTGGCAGCTCTCAACGCCAAAGAAAAGGAGCTTCGACTGGCCATTGTGAAACACTCACAAAAGAATGAGAAGGTCCGGAACTCTCTTTTTTCAAACAGGGTTGGCCTATGTGCTGAGGAACAATAATGTAAATCAATTGTAATGATAACAGTTGCACCCCATATGGAGGCTAGGAATGCTGCAGCTACTCACTCCCCTCGTGAATTCCCAGAGCCTGTCCACCATCCACAAGTCACAAAATTAGGAATGTAATGGAAAACCCCACTTGCCTGGATGGGGGAAGCTCCAACAACATTCAATGTCAAAGCAACCCACTTGATTGGCACTCCATCCACAAGCACCTGCTCCTCCACCACCAACACTCAGCAGGGTGTGCTATCTACAAGATGCACTGCAGAAAGTCACCAAAGATCCTCAGGCAGCACCTTCCAAACCCATGACCACATCCGTCAAGGTGGTCTCGGGCAGCAGGTACATGGGACACCCCCGCTGCTGCCTGAGAATTTCCCTCCTGGCCACTCACCATCCTGACTTGGAATTATAGCACAACTTCTTCATGTCATCGGGTCCAAATCCTGGAATTCCCTCCCTAATGCATTGTGGGTCAACCCACAGTAGGTGGACTACAACGGTTTACGAAGGCAGCTCACCAACACCTTCTCAAGGGCAACTAGGGATGGGCAATAAATGTTGGGCCCAGCCAGCGACACCCGTATCCCACAAAATGAATAGAAATTGAACCTGGAAGTGAACCTGCTGAGTTTCACCAAGAATTTCTATTTTGATTTGTTTGAGATCTCCAGCATCCAAAGTTCTTTATTTATCTGTCTATCAATCTCCATTGATGCATCTTGACCTGCTGAGTTTCTCCATTACTCTCTGTTTGTTTCACATTTCCAGTATCCGTGGTGTTTTACTTTTATTAATCAATAGTGCGTTCGCTTTTCATAGCACGTGTGGAGGCAGAAAGATACAGTCGTAAAACTGTACAGCAAGGAAAAAGACCCTTTGATCCACACAAAATGAGTTAAAAACAGAGCAGTGGGAGTCATTCATCAAGCATGGGGATAACTCACTGATTCGGGGACCTGCGTAAGGTCCCGAATTTGTTACCCCTGAAAAAGTGTTGCAGCTAAATCATCCATAGGAAGATGTCCTGTCAAGTAAGTAGCAGCTCTGCCTCTGAGACTGAAGTTCTGGGTTCGAGTCCCAAACCAGTGCTTTGTGGCTGTGGAAGGTGTGTTCGTAATGCAGGTTAAACAGGTTGAGAATCAGCTTCTGAATCCTTCCAACATGCACCAATGGCAGCCAGTAAGAACAGGAGAGAGTGCGCTGAGCTATGTAATGAATGGGAATTGGAGCCTCAGCCCAAACCATCTGTTGCTCCAGGCTACAGCACGCGTGTAAAAGTGCATGAGCAATAACACACCACTAACATCTCTTGTTTCCTTCAGTTATTTACATTCCGGTTGGGGTGTTCGGAATTATATGAAAAGGTTATGGTGAAATAAATTATGTGGAACTGCATGTGATCATCGTCAACTTAACACCGTCATCGAAAGAACAGAGAGAAACTTTTGAGGAAAAGCTTAGCTTTTAATGCAAAAGTATTTGTTAGAATGTCAGAGCATGATTAACAGCTGGAGGCAAATTAAATAAAGGCCGTGCCAGAGAGGACATTGAGTATTGGAAAGCCAGAAAAGCCACAATGAGTGTTAGTAGTCTCTTGCTATGCTGTGTGCAGCCTGCTTCTAGAGTGGAGCATAAAACGCCTGACCTCCCTGTTTAATTTAGCTCAGTGATGCTGCTCCTATGATGGGCGTTGTGAAGTAATCCAGCCCTGAGCCAGACTGTCACAAGGCTGAGCTGGTTCGCACTGCTCACTGGTAAGGGGATAATTGTAAAAATGCTGCACTTCAACACAAGTTGAGTGTGTCCATGGATCAAATTTGCAGTTACATTGGAATTTTACCTGTGAAATGTCACTCTTAGAGAAGAATCATTGTTTTATGTTATGTGGGTGTGGGTGTTAGTCATATTTATTGCCTTCCCCCTAATTACCAGGATCACAGTTGAGGGTCTTCCTCAGGCTTTTCATAGCACGTGTGGAGGCAGAAAGATACAGTCATAAAACTGTACAGCAAGGAAAAAGACCCTTTGGGCAAGGTCCCTTTCCCTCAGGCTTTCTTGACTGTTTGACAGTTTCAGGGTCACTTTTGCTGTTACCAACTTGTCCTTTCACGTCCTTGAATATTCAAGGTTGAAACAGGCACGGTTTTAATCAGTGAGGGCATCAATAGTTATGGGAAAATGTTGAGGATTATCACATCAGCCATGAATGCATTGAATGGTGGAGCAGAGTCAATAGGCTGAATAGGCTAATTCTGCTCCTATGTTTTATGATTTTGTTTCCATTTGACAAGTTCTCATGGGAGCTTTGACTTGCCTGATCTACATATTCTGGCCTTGAGTGTTACCAGTTCCAGCAACTGACCACTTGCTCTCCCCCCCCCAGCATTTTCAGTTCTCGTTTAAGCAAAAGCAGCCATGGTGCTGTTTTAGACTGATGGCTGTTTTTCTGCTGGTTCCTTCCCGACCAACGTCCCTCTCTGCAGGCTGATTCACCGGGAGATTGTGAGAGCTTTGCAGCTGACCTGGAGGAGTTGTTTGAGCTGAGGGCCACTGTAACCAGGTACAATTTGTGTGTATGTGTGTGTGTGTGTGTGTGTGTGTGTGTGTGTGTGTGTGCGCGCGCGCACCACTTGAATAAACGGAATAGGAGGCCTTGGATAACAGTGTGGAGCTGGAGGAAAACAGCAGGCCAGGCAGCATCAGAGGAGCAGGAAAGTAGACATTTCGTGTCAGGACCCTTGTTTTAACAGCCTGGATGGGTGTAAGCAGTTCTCACAGATCAGGATTTCTCCATTTTTAGATTTAGCTTTAAGTAGCCACTATTGGGATCTCAAAACAGTGAATGTCTCCTGGCTGCTACTCTCTCTGAATTTTCTCTTGAGTTATTTTCCTCCTGGATTGGAGAACTGCATGTGAGAATTTGTGATAACAAAGTGTAGAGCTGGATGAACACAGCAGGCAAAGCAGCATCAGAGGAGCAGGGAAGTTGACATTTCGAGCGTCGATGTTTCATCAGAACTGAAGGGTCTAGTCCCAAAACGTCAGCTTTCCTGCTCCTCTGATGCTGCTTGGCCAGCTGTGTATGTCCACCTCTACACTTTGTAATCTCAGATTCTCCAGCATCTGCAGTTCCCATTATCTCTGTGAGAATCTATGTTGAGGGGTGTGTTTATACAATGTTATTATATTAGAACAGTTAATTAGTAACAGTTACTGTATCTTTTATTGTGTTAATTTGTCCAATAGAGTCAAGTGCCATCATTTACTTGGCAATAACATTAGGAACATGGTTCCTGTGAACTAATGCTTGGTGGCATTCAGTGGTATGATAGCTGGAGGCCTGAGGGGAAATCACAACACGACGTGCCATTATTTCTGACAAGGAAACATTTTTGCACCAAAGTACACAATTAACTGGGATCCTAGGAAACTGAGCCTGACCGCAGTTTTAATTTGAGGTTTCTGGGGAAGCTCAGCAGGCCTGGCAACATCTGTGGAGAGAAGCAGAGTTAACATTTTGAATACAGTGTTTTGAAGAAGGGGCACTGGACTCATAGAATTCATACAGTGTGGAAGCAAGCCATTCAGCCCATTGAACCCACGCTGACCCTCTGAAGAGCATCCTTTGCAGGCCCCCTCCCCCACCCTGCATTTCCTATGGTTAATTCATCTACCCCGTGTATCACTGCGTGTTATGGGGTAATTTAGCATGGCAAATGCACCTAACTGGCACATCTTTAGACTTTGGGAGAGCGCCTGGAGGAAACCACACAGACATGGGGAGAATATGCAAACTCTGCACAAATAGTTACCCGAGGGTGAGATCGAACTTGAGTCCCTGGTGCTGTGAGGCAGCAGTGCTGACCACTGAGCCGCTGTGCTGCCCACTCAAATGCTAACTCTGTTTCCCTCTGCATGAACACTGCCAAAACTGCTGAGTTTCTCCAGGAGCACCTGCCTTTGTTTCAGATTTCCAGCATCCACAGTTCTTTGTTTTGTATTGTTGCAGTTTTGAATTTATCACTGGCCATGTTCCCTCTAATTGCACAAATGCACTTTGCAGCTGGGACTCTCGAACAAGTTTCAACATTTGTGGTAAGCTGCATTTCTGTCAGACTTCCGCCGCATCCTTTGAGCAATGCCACAGAGGGGGCCGGCTGTTCTTTAATTGGACAATTGGGTTTGCCTTGTGCCTATCAATCTTCTCATGGCGAAGACCCCTTCCTACTTAATAGGACATGGCTGTGCAGGTCTGCACAGAGAATCATCTTGTTTTCCCTTCTTACCCTTTCAGATGCTGTAGACATCACTGGCAAAGCCAGCATTTGTTGCCCATCCCTAATTGCCCCTGAGTAGCACATTAGGCCAATTCAGAGGGCTCTTAAGAGTCAATCACAATGGTGTAGTACCGTGTCATGTGTAGGCGGACCAAGTAAGGACAGAGTGTAAAGGGCATTCTTAAACCAGATGGGTTGTCATGGCCACCATGGCAGAAATCAGATTTTATTAATTAATTTCAATTTTTTTTTGAGTGCATTTAAATTCTACCAGCCACCATGGGTGGTTTTGAACCCATGACCTATGGACTACTAGCTTAGTGTCATTACCACTATGCTGCCATCTCTCCTTATGGTCCACAGTCAGGAGGAAGCAATGTAGGAATTACTATGGAGTGGCAGGGCTTGAATGGGAGGAGATCATTATTGGGAACTGTTCTGCTTTGGAATAGGAGAAACTTAATGGAATCTGAGAATCTAGATATAAATCACAAGAAGAAACAGGAATGGAAATCAAGGGCTGAGCTTCACTTCCAATGGACTGGAAGGTAAAGGTTGGGAGTTGCTAAGTTTGTATAGAACCTTGGTCAAGCCACACTAGTGGTATGCAGCTCTGGTCCCCTAACAATAGAATGGGACATGTGGCAGGGAACATTTGCAAAGAGTTGACCAGAACTGAGCAAACACAACTGTTAAGAAAGACCGAACAGACTCAGGACTCTTGTGGCTCTGTGCTCATATCCCATCTCTGAACTGTGAGCCCGGGCTCAAATTCGACCTGCTTCAGAAGGGTATAATAACATCTCTGAGTAGGTTGATTGTAAAAAAGACAGGCTTTTTTACTCTAGACATGATCAGATATATTTCCACAGCATCGCTGATGTGTTAAGGGGCCTCACAGGAGCATTAGAAAGAATGAAATTGATGCTGATCGACATAAGACTTTGGGGTAGGTAATGTCCTAGTGGCTTTATCGCTAGACTGTTCATTCAGGAATCCTGGGTTCAAATCCCACCATGGCAGATGAGGGAATTGGAATTCAACAATAATCTGGAAGTAAGAGTCTACAGGTGATCATGAAAACGTTGTCAGGGAAATAACCCATCTGGTTCACTAATGTCCTTTTGGGAAGGAACTCTGCCGTCCTTACCTGATCTGCCCTATATTTGACTCAAGGCCCACACCAATGTGGTTGACTCTTAACTACCCTCTGGGCAACTAGGGATGGGCAATAATCTATGGCCTAGCCAGCAATGACTGTAAATGAATAAAGTAGTATTCAGACAGATGGCCAAAAGCTAAGCAGGATTTAAGCAACATCTCCAAGGGAGCAGAGGGGCTTATGGAGCTTAGGGCCCAGGTAGCCGTGACTGTTGACAGTGGGAAAAGGAAACATGAGAGGCAGCGATCTACTTTGCTCATGCTGTGCACAAGTTAGCAAAGAGCAGAGACTCACTAGTGGTGCACTTTGGGGACCTGATGCGTCAGTCAGTGGGGGTCTTGGGGGTCTTTGCTGCCTTTGCTAATCGACTCATAGACACGAGTCAGGCAGTAACTGATATTCTCCCTCTCTTGGTTTTAGGGTCACAGCAGAAAATGTGCAGCTTAAAAAGCAGCAAGAGGAGAGCGAACGAATCATTCACCTCCTCCAGCTCCAGAGAGACATCGCCAGTGATACTGTGAGTGTCCCATCTCCAAACCATTCTGCCTATGCTCTGTTTTACCTGATCACTGGTTCATCAGTTGTCTCTCTCCTCTCAGACATTGCAAGGTTCTCTGAAGGTCTCCAGTAACCTAGAGAATCTCCACACAGAACTCCAGAAGAGCCAGTAAGTTCCTCAAGTCTGCCCTGGGCAATTATCTCTCTCTGTCTCTTTCTGCCTCTCTCTCTCTCTCTGCCTCTCTCTCTCTCTCTCTCTGCCTCTCTGCCTCTGTCTCTGACTCTTTCTCTCTCTCTCGCTGTCTCTCTCTTTCTCCCCAGCCCTGCTCTTCACCCCCCCCACCACCTCCCCTCCCACTTTGTGTCTTCCTCTGCCTCTGTCTCTGCCTCTGTCTGCATCTCTGTCTCCACATCGAATTGTAGATGGGGTGAGACTGTAGTGGAAGGGGCTGGCAGAGAGGACATTAACAGTTCCTCTCGTTTTTACACAGCGACAGAATACATGAACTCGAAAAAGAAAAGATTGAAATGGAAACAGAATTGAAGAAGCTCAAGGTATTGCCAACGGTGACTTGTGTTATCCCCATTTTAAAAATAGACTTGAAATAAATGTGACAACAGCTGTGACCTAGTGAGTACTCAGCCTTATGAAAATGAGACTAACTCAGCCTGTGTGGACATACGTGTGTGTGTGCACATGTGTGACTATGTATGTTCATGCCTATCTGTCTCTGCACATAGGTGAGACTACAAAAGTTCATGATTATTATCATAATTGTGGCTCAATATGGAGTCTTAAACCATACAGCACAGAAACAGAACCTTTGGTCCAACTTGTCCATACCGACCAGATATCTATCCTAAATAAATTTGTCCCATTTGCCAGTATTTGGCCCATATTCCTCTTAACCCTTTCTATTCATGTACCCATCCGGATGCCTTTTAAATGTAATTTTCCCAGTTCCACCACTTCCTGTGCCAGCTCATTCCGTACTTTGCATGAAAATGTACCCCTTGGGTCCTTCCTAAATCTTTCCCCTCTCACCTTAAACCTATGCCCTCTTGTTTTGGACTGCCCACTTTGCGGAAACGACCAGGGCTATTCACTCTCTCCGTGCCTGTTATAACTTCATAAACCTCTATAACATCACCCCTCAGCCTGTGACGGTCCAGGCAAAATAGCCTCAGCCTATTCAAACCCTCCAACCCTGGCAACATCTTTGTAAATCTATTACTTTGACTTTTCAGCTGTGTTCTCAATGTGTTGTCTACATTGGTACCACCCTTTGATAATTCCTCCCGATGAGCCAAGTCAGTGCAGGTAAAGGAGGCACAGTGGCACTTTACATCTCTGGTGTTCAAAGGTGGACACATTCCACTAGACCACTGTACTGCTGGGGGACAGACTGATTGTCATTTTCCACTTTTTACTAATGTGGAGGAACAACAAGCGGTTATTAAAATAGAGAACTTAGACAAACTGAACATTGTGTCCCTCAGTCCCACACTGCGGGCCACTATGCTGTTTTACTGAGGAAAGCTAACCAGAATCTGCTGATCACAGTTTGTGGAATCGGGTACAAAAAAATTATTACCCTGCCCTAGGCCACACTGTAAACTTGCTAAATTAAACTCATTGCAGACAGTTAGAGCTGGTAATTAATTATTTAAATACCCTTTGACAATCGTCACAGTGAGGTTAATTCAGTGTTTTACCCAGAAAGGGAGCAATTTAAACTCTTCATCTCACTCCCACAAATTGTAGATTGCAAACAAAGATGTGAAACAAGAAATCTGACCTAACATTTCTCTTTCTCAATCTAATCATTTTTCTCTCTTGAGATCTAAAGTTGTCCCATTTCCCTCTCACTATGTAATTCTGCTCTTTACCCCCCCCATATAATTAAATCTCTTTGCCTTCTCTGCCAACTGTATGTGCTACGCCTCCAACTTAATTTTAGACTCTGCAATATAAAACCATTTTTAAAAATAAAAAAAATGTTTAATTTCTTTTCCTTCACCCATATACTTTTTAAAAAACTTTTTTAAAAAACATTTTTGCCCGCATGTTATTTCAGTTCACTTCAAAGATTTTGTTGATGCTCTGCATGCTCCTGGGTTTCAACAATTGCAGACTTTTGGAATTACCCAGAGATTGGGGAGTCGAGGGGTTTTTGCTTTGGTAAGGCCTTAGCCAATCAGAGTTGACTTGCTGCCCAATCAGCACCCTTTTCTGCTGTAGTAATCATTAGAGCCATAGAGCACAGGTCCAACTTGTCCATGCTAACCAGATTTGCTAAATTAATCTTGTCTCGTTAGCCACCATATCCCTCCAAACCCTTCCTTTTCATGTACCCATCAAGATTCCTTTTAATTGTAATTGTACCAGCCTGTACTACTTCCTCTGGCAGTTCATTCCATACATGCACCACCCTCTGCATGAAAATGTTGGCCCTTTTAATTCTTTCCCCGCTCATCTTAAACCTATGCTCTCTAGTTTTGGTCTCTCCTGTCCTAGGAGAAAGACCTTGACTATTCACCCTGTCCATGCTCCTCATGATTTTATAAACCTCAATAATGTCACTCCTCATCCTCTGACGCTTCAGGGAAAATAGCCCCAGCCTATTCAGCCTCTCCCTATGGCTTGAACCGTCCAATCCTGGCAACAGTGTTGTAAATCTTTTCTGCATCCTTTCAAGTTTCACAACATCTTTCTAAAAGCCACGAGGCCAGAATCATTTAAAATTTGTCATTCTTGTGTTCGTCCTGAAGAGAGCAAGTGGAAAAATTGTAGAAATATGTCTCTCCTTCCAGCCATACTTCAATTAATCAGTTGTTAATTTGAAATGTGGAATTGATATATCTTTGTGAATGAAATGTATTGAGGAATTCGGGGTGACTGAGCTATGGGGAGTTGGATCACAGGTTAGACCTGAATGGTGAAAGATGTTGTAGGGGATGGAGGGTTGACACCTTTTCTGGTTCAACCCAAGGGATGTAAATAATGTGAAATTTTTCGGTGTTTTCAGTCAGAGAGTACCCCTCTGGCCCGGGTGGAGCTAGATGCTTGCAAACAGGAACTAGAGCTTGAGAAGAGCCGGAGTCAAAAGCTGCAACATCAGATTTACGAGTTAAAACGGACTGCTGAGCTCGTGGAGCTGTACCAGTCGAGCCAAGTACGTACCCCTCTGCCGCTGAGAATACTTGAGCCTGTGCCCAGGGGCAATGCTGGCCCAGCAATTCTAATTTTAATTTCCAATCAATATTTTCTCATAAGAAGTTAACCCAAAACATAGAAAGGCTGACTTTTTTTATAGCGCTTCTACACACCCGCGAGGTATCCTGGAATGCTTGATAGCCAAAGAGTAGCCACCATTGTAACATAGGAAACCCCGCAGCCAATGTGCATGCAGCAAGTTCCAACGGACAGCAATGTGATAAGGGAATCCAGGCTTATGGGGAAAATACAGGAAAGTGGAAGCAAGGATTTTCGGATCTCATTGAACGGTAGAGCAGCCCAAGTACACCAAATGGCCTACTTCTGCTCCGACATTTTATGGAATCTGTTTATTTGGATGTTGGCTGAGGGACAAATATTATTTATTTAAAGTTGAAACCACACAAACACAGGAAGAGTGATTCCAGTGGTGCTCTACAGGAGATTCATTCTCAAGTCTTAGCAGTGGTACTTGAAGCCACAGCCTTCAGACTCTGAGGTGGGAGTATGAGTATCACAATTAATGCAACACACTACCCCCGGGAGAACAAAAGACACCATACTAAGGATTTAAATTTTTTTCTGTGCTAGTTTAAAGTGTTCTTCAAATAACCTGTAAAAGACAGTAATATTATTGCATGGTGCTGTCTGTTGCTCAGTTGATAGGGCTGTCACCTTTTGGCTTGCAGTGCTCTGAGCCAACATCTGACCCTTGGATCAACATCGTTCCAACAGATTATCTTTTTAATTCATTTGTAGGATGTCGCTGGTTGGAACAACATTTATTGCCTGTCCCTAGTTGCCCCTTGAGAATGTGGTGATGAACTGCAGTCTATGTGCTGTAGGTAGACCCATCATGCCCTTAGGGAGCGAATTCCAGGATTTTGACCCAGCGACAGTGAAGGAACAGCAATATATTTCCAAGTCAGGGTGGCGTGTGGTTTGTGAGGGAATTTGCAAGTGGTGGTGTTCCCATGTATTTGTTGCCCTTGTTCTTTTAGATGGAAGGGGCTGTGAGTTTAGAAGGTACCATCTGAGGATTTTTGACAAATTTCTGCGGTGCATCTTGTAGGTGGTGCCCACTGCTGCTACTGAGCATCGGCAGTATGTACCATCGGCACTGAATATTTGATTTGTGGTACCAGTCAAGCGGGCTGCTTTGTCCTGGATGGTGTCAAGCTTTTTGAGTGTTATTGGAGCTGCACCCATCCAGGCAAGTGGGGAGTGTTCCACCACACTCCTGACTTGTGCCTCGCAGGTGGTGGATAGGCTTTGAGGAGTCAGGAGGTGAAGTATTCACTGCAGGATTTCTAGCCTCTGACTTGCTCTGATAGCCACTGTGTGTGTGTATATAGTGAGCCTAGTTCTGGGTACTGATTTGGCCAATTATCTGATCATAATTGTGTTGGCGTTTGTGGAATCTTACTGTGCACAGATTGGCTGCTGTGTTTCCCACCTTCCAGTGGTGACCTCACTTCAGAAAATACTCCATTGGCTGCAAAGTGCTCTGGGATGCACTGATAAAGGCACTATATAAATGCAAGCCAAGTTCACAGGAAAACTGATGACTTTTTAGCATTCGGAACAGACTGAACAATTCTTTGATAAACAGAATGGGTGCAGTCCTCACTCTCTAACTCCTTGTCGAATTTTATCACAGGCTACAACAATGCACAAACTTTACCGGAGCCAGATTGCCCGGATTGACGGAAATTCTGATGATCTGGATCCAAACTGTAATTGGTAGGTTCATTTAGGGAAAAAAAAGTCAACGCTGATTCATCTGTTCCCATATTGTGTGTTAACAGTTCTAACTCCCATCCAATATTATTCTGCACAAACAATATAATGTGGATGCTGGAAATCAGCAATGAAATCAGAGTGTGCTGGATGAAAGAACATAATATTGGACTTGTAATGTTAATTCTGTTTCTGTCTCCATAGATGCTGCCAGACCTGCTGAGATTCTCCAGTAATTTATTCCTACAAGGAGAACCAATAGCTGTATCCCCTCTGATCGACTATTCCAGGGGAGCCTAGTAATGTTGAGGGATTGAATCCTGCCACAATAGAAGGTTGAATTCAGTTAAAAAAACCTGGAATTAAAGATTAGCGATGATCATGTAACCATTGTTAATTGCTGTAAAAACCCATCGGGTTCATTATAGCCCTTTGGGCAAGGACATCTGCCATCCTTACCTGGTCTGGCCTACACCAGGTGACTCCGGACCCACAGCAATGGGGTTGACTTTGAAAGAGGTCCAGCAAACCACTCAGTTAGAAAGCAATAAGAAGTGGACAATAAATTAAGTCCTCACCAGTGACACTTGTACCCTGTGAATGAATAAGTTTTAAAAAAAACTACTGTAATTGTTTCTAAAAATTAGACTGTACCTGGTGAGGTTTTGATATTGAAATGTTGATTAGGTAGATTTATTATGCCAACACACAGTGCTGAGTCTGTGGCCACACTGTATAGTTAAATATTTTTCTAGAAGGAAAACTAAAAATGTTGGGTACTCATCTGGAGAAAGAGAGAGAGAATCTGGGTTAAGGTTTCAAGTCGTTAATGTTTTATCAAAATCCAGCCTTTATGTTCTGAAATCGTTCTGAGTAACCTTCCACTATTAGCTATAGAGTCATTCAGCATGGAAACAGACCCTTCGGCCCTATCAATCCACGCTGACCGTAATCCCAAACTAAACTAGTCCTACCTGCCTGTGCTTGACCTGTTTCCCTCCAACCCTTTCCTATTCATGTACTTTTCTAAATGTCTTTTACATGTTGTAACTGTACCTGAGTCCACCACTTCCTCTGGAAGTTTATTCCACACATGAACCCCTCTCTCTGATTTAAAAAAAATGCCCCGCATGTCTTTTTAAAATCTTTCTAATCTCACCTTAAAACTCTGCCCCCTAGTCTTGAAATCCCCCACCGAGGTAAAAGACACCTCATTTTATCTGTACCCTTCATGATTTTATAAGACACCCCTCAGCCTCCTATGCTCCAGTGAAAAAGGTCCCAGCCTATCCAGACACTCCTTATAACTGAGATGGATGCATACACTATTGGAAATTCATCTCCATTAGGCTACCCAAGAGCTAATACTACCCCAGTGCCGTACAGGGAGGTACTGCATGTCACCACTAGATCACAGTGTGCTAACACCTTAAGGATAATAGCTGTTTGTTTGCTTCCTGAAAGCAATGGCTTGGCTATGCGACCATTTCAAGGCTGATCCTTTTTTAAAAGTTGATGCGAAGTGCCAGGATGAAGGCCAGCTTATGTATTAACTTTCCATAATAATTCACTAGGCCAAGGAAAGGCCTGAGCCCTGGTGCAGAAGTGGGAGCCAGTGCCTTCATTGTATCTTCCAATAGCTGTAACCTGGTCTTGTTGACTCTGTAGCCCAAGTAGGTCACTAGGGGTGCCTGGAACACACATTTTTCCGTTCTAAGGCATACTCCCACCTGGGGAGAAAATCTAAGGATAATATCCAAGTTTTCTAAATGCTCCTGCTTGGTCTTCCCTGTTATTAGCACATCATCTAGATAAATGGCAACCTGGGGGTGGACCTTGTAAAATGTTCTCCTTCATTCTCTGAAGCATTGCACAGGCTGATAATACCCCATATGGCAGCCTCATATATTTATACAAACACCTGTGGGCATTAATTGTAGCACACTTCTGGGAATACAGTAGCTTACCACTTTTAAAAAATCCCCACAAAGCGAAACCAACCCACTGGGCTTCCCAATCAGTGTGGCCACTGCTGTCCATTCCACAATCTTTGATTCTTTTGCTCCCCAGCCTCCTGATTTCTGCCTCTGCTTTTGCCCATAAGGCAGCGAGCCAGGGTCTTGCAGAACCACCGAATTGCTTCTTGGTCAAAATGCAAGGTGGGCATGTCTGTGTTGATAGTCCCTACAAACTTCCTAAAAAAACGTCTGGGTATTTAATCAGGATACAATTGTGGCTGCTGGAAATGGGGAAGAAATTGAGAATGCTGGAGAAACTCAGCAGGTCTGGCAGCGTCTGTGGAGAGTTAACATTTCAAGTCTGATGTGATGTCTTCAGAATTGTGTTTATTGCAGTCTCTCTTTCTTCATTCTCACTTTTGCTATATCTCCTTCTTTTTATTTGGAATATGGTGAGCAGTTTTGGGGGCCCCATATCAAAGGATTTGCTGCATTGGAGAGGGTCCAGAGGAGATTTGCAAGAATGTTCCCGGGGATGAAGAGCTTCATGTGAGGAGCAGTTGAGGACTCTGGGTCTGTCCTTAGTGGAGTTTAGAAGGATGATGGGGATCTGATTGAAACTTATAGAATACCAAGAGGCCTGGATAGAGCGGGCGTGGAGAACATATTTTCCCTGGTAGGAGAGACTAGGACCAGAGGGCACAGCCTCAGTAGGACAGGATGACCCTGTGGAATGGAGATGAGGAGGAATTTCTTAAGCCAGAGGGTGGTGAATCTGTGGAACTCATTGCCGTGGAGGGCTGTGGAAGCCAGGTTATTGAGTGTATTGAAATTAGACATTGACAGGTTCTTGATTAGGAAGGAGATCAAGGGTTACAGGGACAAGGCAGGAGAATGGGGCTGAGAAACATTTCAGCCATGATCAAATGGCAGAGCAGACTCAATGGGTCGAATTCTGCTCCCATGTATATAGTCTTATGGCCTTACCTCTCTACTCTGAGCTTCTTTTCTTTCATCTTGCTACTCCTGTTTCTCTCTTCCCACAGTGCTCCCTCCCCCCCCCCAACCTGTGCTCCCCCTCCCTCTCTCCACCCCGTGCTCCCTCTCTCCACCCCGTGCTCCCTCTCTCCACCCCGTGCTCCCTCTCTCCACCCCGTGCTCCCTCTCTGCACCCTGTGCTCTCTCTCCCCGCCCCCGTGCTCCCCACCCCCTTGTGCTCTTTTCCACCCATGAATCTCACCTTCCTCTCTCATGACTACTTGTTTGTCTCTTTTTCTCTTTTCTTTCTTCATTTGCCTGTGTGTCTCTCTCTTTCTGTCTCGCTCTTTGTGCATCCAGTTACCCCATCCATATTCACACCTACACTCTGCTTGTTCTGTTTTCCCAAAAGCTATAAGCATGATGACGGTGACGGTGACAGAATACTATGTGAGGATCAGCTCTCTGTAGGGTCAGACGGTAAGTGGTTATATTTTGTCTCAGAGGTGAATTAAGGGCTGGGAGGCTTTGAAGGACTGCTACAAATATATTTGCCCTTGTAAAATGTACACATTGCCTCTTGTTTTCTCTGGAAGTCCTCTCGTCAACGACTGGGTGATTATTTTTCAAAAGTTTCTCATCGGAAGACCCTTGAAAATAATGACAATGGGCTCAAAGAATGCACTTGGATTTGTATAGCACCGTTCACACCCCCGGGGCACCCCCAATTTACTTTACAGCCAGTGAGTTGCATTTGATACATATTTGCTGTTGTAGCGCAGGAACTACAGCAGCCATTTTGTGCACAGCCAGCTCCCGCAAATGGCAGTGTAATAAATGATCAGATAATGGGTTGGATTTAATGGGGTGCAGTGTTTCCTGACCCATGGTGCCATTCCCCTATTTTGGCTGAAAGGACTGTATTGGGTCCTCCCACCGAAATGCTGGCTGGCCCATGGTTACTTTACTGCCCGGGGTGGGGGGGGTGCGGCCCAGTGGCGAGACCTTAATGCTGCCCTCTCTTTCTGTGGAGATCCCACGGTAGAGCCATCCCAACGGTGCCAGGTTTTTCTGGTGGGAATACAGGCAGCCTTAGAAAAGGAAGCTTTTGGAGTGGGACTTGAGGTCGGTCCAGAGAGTGTTTGTGGAGGGAGTGGAGGTTAATATCTTCTATTAGAGTTTGGATGGAAGGTGGGAGCAGATGCTGCTGGGTATATGGTAGAAGCAGATACGATAACATTTTAAGAGACATTCAGACAGACGCATGATCAGACAGGGATATGGACCATGTTCAGGCTGATGGAATTACTTTAGAATGGGATCATGGTTGGCACAGACATGATGGGCCAAAGGGCCTGCACCTGTTCTGTGTTCTATGTTTGAATGGGTACAGGGGACCTCATCCAAAGCCTGCTGTCCCACTAAACTCACCCTGATTAACACGGGATGGCCCCCAGGTGAAGGTATAAAAACAGCGGAGGGTAATGAGACACTTGATGGATGTGATGGGCAAATAATAGGCCCAACGTGAGAGGGTGCCCAAAGCCCCTCCCTCAAAAACAGGCGATGGGTCAGTGGGAGATGGTGATCAGCTGGCCGAATGCTGCTTTTCCTTAATGAGCTCCCTCACACCCTCAGCTATCCAAGACCGAGCTCTCCCAAGCGTCACCACTTGAGCGAGAGTTATTGGCGGGAATCTCCCGCACCCCCCACTCCCACTTCTTCGAATTGTGACCATGGGATCTTTCTGGTCCAGCCGAAAGCACAGTTGGGTCCCCAATTGAACAATTTGAAAGGCAGCAGCTCTGACAGTACAGCATTCTCTCACTGGGGCAGAGCCGTACCCAGCGCTGACACAGACCCTTCAGTCCATCTGGTCCATGCTGATCCTAGGTAAACCCGGTCCCATTTGCCAGCATTTGGCCCATATCCCTCTCAACCCTTCCTATTCATGTATCCATCCAGATGCCTTTTAAATGTTATAATTGTACCAGCCTCCACCACTTCCTCTGGCAGCTCATTCCAAACATGCACCACACTGGGTGAAAAGGTTACCCCTGAGATCCCTTTTCAACCTTTCCCCTCACACTGTAGGTTTATATGGCCTCTAGTTTTTAGCACTTCCCCCCCCAATCCTGGGAAAAAAGACCTTGTCTGTTCACCCCATCCATGCCCCTCATGATTTAATAACTGTCTGTAAGGTCACCCCTCAGCCTCCGATGTGCCAGGGAAAATAGCCCCTGATGCCGGACTGGGTTTGACACTTTGCTGTTCCCTGGAGCTGGACTTGAACCTCTTGTAAATCTGAGATGATGGTGTCACCGACTGAACTGCGGCTGACACAAGCTAAAAATGCTTCCTCACGCCTCCCTCACCTGTAGTATACCCGTGACCCATTTGAAATTTCACGTTGCGGTGATGTTCCAGGCTACGCAAAAGCATCGTACAGGATATTGGTTAGGGCCATTTTTGGAACACTACATTCAGCTCTGGTCCCCCTACTATAGGAGGGATGCTGTGAGACTTGAAAGGGTTCAGAAAAGATTTACAAGGATGTTGCCAGATTTGGAGGGTTTGAGTTACAGGGAGAGGCTGAATGGACTGGGGCTATTTTCCCTGGAGTGTCAGAGGCTGAGGGGTGACTGTGGAAAGATTTATAAAATCATGAGGGCCATGGATGGGGTGAATAGCCAAGGTCTTTTCCCCAGGGGACGCAGAGTTCAAAACTAGAGGGCATAGATTTAAAGTGAGAGGGTAAAGGTATAAAAGGGGTTTAAAGGGCTAGGTTTTTATGCCGTAGATGGTGAGTGTATGGAATGAGCTGCCAGAGGAAGTGATGGACGCTGATACAATTACCACATCTAAATGGTATCTGGATGGATACATGAATAGGAAGTGTTTAGAGGGATATGGGCTGATGCTGGCAAATAGGACTAGATTAATTTAGTATATGTTGTTGGCATGGTGAAGTGGAGCGAAGGGTCGGTTTCCCTGCTGTACAGCTGTATGGCACAATGTCCAGGGTAAATGCGTAAAAATCCATCTGGAGGATGGTTATAGAAACAATGATGATCTATTAGCCTTAACTAAAGGCAAAGGTCTGCAGATGCTGGAAGCCTGACACAAACTCCGGGAGTGCTGCAGAAACTCAGTATATCTGGCAGCATCCGTGGAGAGAGAAAAATAGTTAACGTTTCGAGTCCATTGTGACCGTTCTTCGGAACTAAAGAGTTGGTTTTTTTTCTCCAGTTCTGAAGAAGTTGTACCAGGCTTGAAATGTTAACTCTCTCTCCACTGAGTTTCTCCAGCATTAATAGTGTTTCTTACTGCCATGTTGCTGTATGCGGGAGCTGGCCCTTTGCAAATTGGTAGCTGCATCACATCAGTGTTTACACTTCAAAGAAATGAAGCTTGCTGAATGTTGAACACTTGAGGGTGTGAAACATACTTTATAAAAACAAGGCATTGTCCCTTTCAATGAATTGACATTGTTTTAATGAACTAATTATTGGTTTCTTTGTGACTTCCTAACTTTTGTTTGTCTTTGTGTTTGTGTGGTTGTGGCCCAGTGTTTCCTTTTTGTTATCTTTTTGCACTTTATCAAGCCCAGTGCTGAAACCTTGGAACTTGCTGTTATTAAATTGCTGCTATTGTGTGAAATCGCCACCGGGTGGCAGCAGTAGCTCAGCTTTTTCAGTTAGCTCCCATGTCTCTGCGTGTGTGTGTGTGTGTGTGTGTGTGTGTATTTAATATTCCCTGCATCCTCTTCAGCTTGCTTGTTAGAATACTGATCTGTATCTGTCCGGGTACCCAAAGAAAACTTTAAATTATGCGCAACTTTCCTCCAAATTCAACCCCACACCCGGGACACGAACACATATCTCTCTTGTCTTCTCTCCCCTCCCTCTCTCTGGCTATCTCTTTTATTCCCTCCACCGTTATGGCGAAAGCTAATGCCAAATAGAATTTGGTGGTGGGAACCTGAATTGATTTGCCCCTTTTCATTGCCAAAGGGACACTGGAATTTGTATTCACACCTCAACTGGTGCCCCGGGTAAGAACGGTATGATCCGAGACCAGTCGATTCATGCTAAAGTGCGCCTGATATGTGCATGTGTGTCTGCATGTATGAATGTATGTGTATGTGTGTGTGTCTGCATGTCTGTGGGGGGTGTGTGTGCACACCTGTCTGTATCTGTATGTGTGTCTGCATGTATGAATGTATGTGTGCCTGTGTCTGTGTGTGCATGTCTGTGGGGGTGTGTGTGCACACCTGTCTGTATGTGTGTGTGTGTGTGTCTGCATGTATGAATGTATGCGTGTGTGTGTGCATGTCTGTGGGGGTGTGTGCGCACACCTGCCTCTGTGTGTGTGTGTGTGTGTGTGTGTGTGTGTGTGTGTGTGTGTGCGCGCGCGCGCATGCGGCTGTGTATCTGTGTGGGTGTGCGTGCCTGGCTGTGTATCTGTGTGGGCGCACACAGCTGTGTATCTGTGTGTGGGTGTGGGCGCACACAGCTGTGTATCTGTGTGTGGGTGTGGGCGCACACGGCTGTGTATCTGTGTGTGGGTGTGGGCTCACACGGCTGTGTATCTGTGTGTGGGTGTGGGCGCACACGGCTGTGTATCTGTGTGTGGGTGTGGGCGCACACGGCTGTGTATCTGTGTGTGGGTGTGGGCGCACATGGCTGTGTATCTGTGTGGGTGTGTGCGCACAGTTGTGTATCTGTGTGTGGGTGTGTGCGCACGTGGCTGTGTATCTGTGTGTGGGTGTGCGCGCATGAGGCAGTGTATCTGGGTGTGGGTGTGCGCATGCGGCTGTGTATCTGTGTGTGGGTGTGTGCGCATGCGGCTGTGTATCTGTGTGTGGGTGTGTGCGCATGCAGCTGTGTATCTGTGTGTGGGTGTGTGCGCATGTGGCTGTGTATCTGTGTGGATGTGCACATGTGGCTGTGTATCTGTGTATGAGTGTGCACGCGCGTGTCTGTGTATCTGTGTGTGTGCGTGCATGTGTCTGTGTGGGTGCGCACACATGTGTCTGTGTATCTCTGCGTGTGCACGTCTGTATATCTGTGTGTGTGTGCGCGCGTGCATGCCTGCGTATCTTTGTGTGCGCGCATGTGTGGCTGTGTTATCTGTGTGTGTGGGTGTCCGCACACGTGTGTCTGTGTATCTGTGTGAGTGTGTTACTCCCACAGTGATGGACCCTGTGATCCTTGTTTTAGAACCAAGCTAAGTTGACGGGTCACGTCACTGCAGCTCGTGCCAAAGTACTGCCGAAAGCCTTGGCTTGTTTTGGTGCAGTTGGCAAGGCTATGAAAATTTATGAAAGTAGGAAACTTGGTACAGTTTTTGTGAAACTTCTCTATTTAACTGTCTTTTCATGCATGTTATCCATCAAAGCAATATCTGTTAATTCCTACAAACTTCGATCTGTTTAAAAGAGTGAGAGGTGATCCCGTGGAAATCTATAAGTTTCTGAAGGTCGTGATGGGCTTGATGCTGAGAGGATGTTTTCTCTCGAAGAATTAAGACAGACACAGGCTCAATTCACTTTCTTTACGAGGTTGTTGCTGTGTGGAATTGTCTTCCTCTGGGAGCAGGGGAACTGGATCTTTGTCTAACTCTCATTGAGAAGGGAGTCAAAGATTAAGGGAGATGGACAGGAAATTTGGGACAAGGTCCCCTCCCATCAGCTATAGACTTATTGACTGGTGGAATGTGTTACGGGGCTAAACGACCTGCTCCAACTCCTATTTATGCAAATCTCACTGTCAATCTGGGCTGTTACACTAGCATTAACATTTCACAGACATTAAAGGGACTGAGAGGCAGATGGAGAGTAACTGTCTCCAGTAACTGGGGACTCTAACGTGATCAGGTAAAATATTAGAGTCAGACTTTTAAGTGAAATTAAAAACTACTCCTGCCCATGAAGGAACTGTGTTCATTGGTGTTCATTGATAAGGATAAAGGTGAATATGTAGAGTTGGATCTCAGAGTGGCTACAATGTCATTCCGTGGCAGAGCAGACTCAGAGGGCTGGATGGCCTCCTGATTTTCCAGTGTAGGAAAACAGTTGAATGTGATTTGTTTAAAATGTGACCTCCACATTGATCGTGTTTTTCAGAGAATGAGGAACCCTGTAATCATCATTCCAACCAAAAGACCACAAACAGGTAGGCCAGAAGAGCTGGTAACAGGATATAGATATTCCAGAGCTCACTCCGAGGGAGTTATAGTGAGACAAGTAATCCCAGGAAAGTAGGAATTGTACACCCCACACCCCTCACTCTGTTATCCCCCACACCCCTCACTGTAACACTCTGATATACCCCGCACCCCTCACTGTAACACACCGATATACCCCTCACCCCTCACTGTAACACACCGATATACCCCGCACCCCTCACTGTAACACACCGATATACCCCGCACCCCTCACTGTAACACACCAATATACCCCACACCCATCACTGTAACACACCGATCTACCCCACACTGTAACACACAGATATACCCCACACCCCTCACTGTAACACACCGATATACCCCACACGCCTCACTGTAACACACCGATACACCCCACACGCCTCACTGTAACACACCGATACACCCCATACCCCTCACTGTAACACACCGATATGCCCGACACCCCTCACTGTAACACACCGATATACCCCACGCCCCTCACTGTAACACCCTGATATACCCCACAGCCCTCATTGCAACACTCTCTGATATATCGCACACCCATCCTTCTGACACTCTGATGCACTCCGCACTGTAACACTCTGATATATCGTACATCTCCCACACCCGAGTCTGACACTCTGATATATTGATACCCCTTTGAAACTTCTCTGATATCTTTAACTGGAATTTTGTCGTGAAATTTATCTTTCTCTAACCCTGTGTGGCCCTATAATATAGTATAGTTTCTGTCTGAATGCTGTGCACTCTGTCTCTTCCATTAAAGAACACTTAGTTCACAGAAGTTCGTTGCTGTTGGTCCTAAAATGTGGGCCTTGTCAATACTCCAAAGGGATTTGTCCAAGAGTGACTAATGATTTTGTCTCTTGCAGTCCCTCCGCGCTTTTGCCACAGGACCTGCAGTCCAAGATATCGTCACTTCAGCAGGAACTTAAAGATGCCAAGGTTATTCAGAGGCAGCAGAACGCCATTATCCAGGGTCTGAAAGAGGTGGGTGATGGGTGTTGTGGTTTAGTCAGATGGTAACCAGAGAGACTGGCACAGACCTTATGAAGGAAGAATTTCTGTACCTCCTATTGAGACACAGACAATAAGTGTAGGAGTGGGCCATTCAGCCCTTCGAGCCTGCACCACCATTCAATATGATCATGCAATCTCAGTATTCCACTCCCTCTTTCTCCCCATACTCCTTGATCCCTTTAGCCACAAGGGCCACGTCCAGCTCCCTCCTGAATATATCCAATGAACTGACCCCAACAGCTTACTGCGGGAGAGAATTCCACAGGTTCACAACTTTGAGTGAAGAATTTCATCCTCCTCTCAGTCCTGAATGGCTCACCTGTTATTCTTTGACTGTGACCCCTAGTTCTGGACTTCCCCAACATCAGGAGTATCGAAAATACGATGATCCAAACTGTACTTGATTTGATTCATGTATCTTTTTCCAAAGTAGAGTGAAAAGTGGTGTGCGGTTTTGCTGCTGTCCGGCCCCATCTGAAAACACAGAAAAATGCACCAAAATGTGGAACATAAAAGCAGAAAAATAAAGGAAGTGTCCAGCTTTACAGTCCTTCTTGTTAAGAGCTCCATCACAGGCCATTGGGCCTCGTGGCCGGGCGTGACCCCCCGTCGCTGTGCCTCCCACTGCCAATCTTTAGCACCGTGTCACCTTCACTGATATATTCGGCTCTATCTTGGGTACCCACTTGATTATAAAACTGGAATAAAGAAAACAGCAGATGTAAAGGAAACAAAGCCAAAAGGAATGAGAAATGTCCGCTTATTTCCTGTGTTGAAGCCATAAAAATGGGACCTCCTATCCCCATCACTCTCTCTCAACCCCGAGCTTTTCATTGCCTGCAAGCTGTCCTGATGGGCTGACCACAAGAACTAGGAGCAGATGTAGGCTATTTGGCCCCTTGAGTTGCTGCACATTTGACAAGTCTTGGTTGATCTGATTGCATCTCAGTGCCGCAGGGTTTATTAAATGTGGAGAAGGTCCCATAGCTGACTGACCTACTCCTCCAGCTCGTTATTTATCATTTATCATAGAGTCATAGAATACCTGCACTGTGGAAGCTTTGACTTTTCTGTTCTCCCTCCCCTGTTAGCCTACAAGCAAGGATCAAGAGCAGTCCACTCGGCCCTTTTGAGCTGCTGCCCCATTCAATAAGATTGTGTCTGATCTGATTTTAACCTCAACTCCACGTTCCTGCATATCCCTGATAATTTTTCACCCCCTCAACCATCGAGAATCTATTTATCTCTGGATTAAAAATATTTAAAGATTCTGCATTTTGAGGAAGGGGATTGCAAACACACTCAAGCTTCTGAGGGGAAAAAAATATTTCCTCATATTTGTCTTATATGGGCAACCCTTAGTTTTTAACAGAGACAACACAGTGTGGAGCAAACACAGCAGGTCAAGTAGCATCAAAGGAGCAGGAAAGATGACGTTTTGGATCGGGACCCTTCTCTGATACTGCCTGGCCTTCCATGTTCCTCCAGCTCCACACTGTCTTGTTTCTGACTCCAGCATCTGCAGTTCTTGCTATCTCCTTACTTTTTAACCCCTAGTACTAGGTTCTGTCACAAACATCCAACAGGTCAAGACCCTTCAGGATCTCTTATGTTTCAATTAAGTCACCTCTGCTGCTCTAAACTCCAGAGGACACAGGTCTTGGCTCATAAAACAATCCACACATTCTAGGGATTAGCACTCTCTCTGAACTGCTTCTGATGCATTAACATCCTTCCATAAGTTCAGTACTGTAAAAAAAAATTAAGAGAGTTGCCATAGTCCTCATGGGCTGATCTCTCAATAAAGAGAGATGACTGTTGTTGAGTCTAACTCGAAGGTCACCATGCCTCAGGTGAGGGGTGATGTTGAGAAGGTAGGACTCTCAAGTTGACAGCAGCCAGTGTGGGAATTGAACCCACACTGTGCTTTTCCAAACCAGCCATTCAGCCAACTAACCCACCTTCAGTAATGCCCGCAGTACAATGAAGGCAGTCGCACCAATGTTCTGTATTAGTGAAACATCAGCTCCCTATTCTTGTATTCAGTGCTCCTCATGATAAAACATTCTATTAGCTTTCCTGATTACTTGCTGTACCTGCATACTAACCTGCCGTGATAGCTTGGACTCTGGAGTTGATTGAAAGTTTATCCAACTCAGCCTCAGATATATTCACCCATCCAGCCTCCACTGATTTCTGGAAGTGAATTTCTCAGGCTAACAACCCTCTGAGACAGAACAAAGATGGTCTCCTCTCCATACTGAGTGCTATATAATGTGATATGAAACCAATTCAATGAAATTACCAATTGAACAGACTATCATCATATTGAGTGACTGCCTTGTGGTGCTGTGGCAGTGTCTGAGTTTAGGGCCCAGATTCAAGTTCCTCCTGCCAGGGAGGTGAGTATTGACATCTCTGAACAGGCTGGTTGGGAAAATATGATTCTCTCGTTCAAGCTATGTATCGCTACAGGAAAGAGGGACTCTGAGCTTTCCTGGTTAGCTGGGTTAAAAGCTCCAAATCAATCGCTAACTAAATGATCAAGCAATTCTATTGTCTTGGCTTCCTCTTCACATATTGATCACAGTTTTGTGAAGGAACATTTCCTCACAACAGTTCAGAAATGAATGAATAACAAAGCCTTGACAGTTGACTGTAGATATTCAATACTCATGTTATTTTACATTTGTTTATGTATTGGGTGTCAGAGACAGGACGATGGTGAAAACCATGGGCTTCACTTTTTTTTGGGTGGTGAAACCTCCTGGTTTTGTTTGGGGTGACCAAATGAGAAAGCGTCTGGCTTTGTTACCATATGCCGTCAGCCAGGGTTTGGTCAAGGAGCTGAGGGTATCCTTCTGTTGGAGGTGGGGGCACGGGGAGATGACCTGGCAGCTTTTGCTGCTGGGCTTCTCAGCTTTGGTCGGAATGTCCACCGAGTCACTTCTCATCTCCAGCTGGCTCATTTATTCTGACCACATCTTCCCAGCCACGCTATGACTAATAACAAATGCAGAGAGTTCTGGAGAAACTAAGAAGGTCGGGCAGCATTGGTGGGCAGAGAAACAGAGTTGACATTTCAAGTCCTGCAAGATTCGTGTTCAGAATCCTACAAAAACATTACTGAAAGCTCTGTGATTCTCGGTAAACTCACAGCTGAGTCCAGGAGATGAATTGTTAATTTTTGAGTTCAGTTTCCACCAGCTGCCTTGGTAAGATTTGAACCCATGTCCCCAGAACCATTGCCTGAGCCTCTGTGTTACTGGCCTAGTGAGGTTATCACCACACCACCATTTCAGGCTGTCAGTAAATTTGGGAGAAAAAAGCTAAGACGATGTCTGTATGTGTGTTAATGAACGAGAATGCTGGAGAAACCCAACAGGGCTGGCAGTGTCTGTGGTTAGAGAAACAGAGCTAACGTTTCAAGCTCAATATGATTTCTTCAGGGCTGTCTGTGTGAATGTATGTCTGAGTGTGAGAGAATGTTTGTCTCTGTCTGTCTGTGAGTGTACATCTGTATCTGTGTCTGTCTGCCTGCCAATGTGTATTTCTCTCTGCGTCTGTGTGTGTATGTGAGTGCATTTGGTTCTGTGCGTGTGTGTGTCTGGCTGTGTGTGTGGGAAATTGTTTGTCTCTGTCTGTCTGTGTGATTGTGTATGTCTGTGTGCATCTATATGTGTCTGTGTATCTGTGTAAATGTGCATCTGTGTGCATCTATCTATGTTTGTGTGTGTGTGGTCTCTGTGTCTATGTGAGTGTGTGTCTGTTTGTGTGTGTGTTTGTCTCTGTGTCTATGTGAGTAAGTGTGTGTGTCTGTGTCAGTTTGTCTCTGTGCCTGTGTGAGTGTGATTGTGTGTGTCTGTGTGTATCTATATGTGTCTATGTGTCTATGTGTGTGTGTGTATCTGTGTGCATCTATCTATGTTTGTGTGTTTGTGTCTGTGTGTGCGTGTCTGTATGTCTGTCTCTGTGTATGTGTGAGTGTGTGTGTGTGTGTGTTTGTCTCTATGTGTCTGTTTGCCTCTGTGACTGTAATTGTGCGTCTGTTTGTCTCTGTGTATCTGTGTGTGTACCTGTTTGTCTGTGTGTGTGTGTTTGTGTCAGTTTGTCTCTGCGTCTGTTGTGTGTGTATGTCTGTGTCTGTGAGTGTGTGTGTGCGTCTCTGTGTGATTGTGTGTCTGTGTGCATCTATATGTGTATCTGTGTGAGTGTGTGTGTGTCTGTGTGCATGTATATGTGTCTATGTGTATATGTGTGAGTGTGTATCTCTGTGCATCTATCTGTGTTTGTGTGTGTGTCTATGTGTCTCTGTTTGTCTGTGTGTGTGTGTCTGTTTGTCTCTGTGACTGTGGGTGTGTGTGTGTGTTTGTCTCTGTGTGTGTCTGTTTGTCTCTGTGACTGTGGGTGTGTGTGTGTGTGTGTTTGTCTCTGTGTGTGTCTGTTTGTCTCTGTGACTGTGTGTGGTTGTGTGTGTGTGTGTGTGTGTGTGTGTATCTGTTTGTCTCTGTGACTGTGGGTGTGTGTGCTTGTCTCTGAATGTATGAGTGAGTGTCTCTCCATGTTTGTCTGTAAACTGAAGCCACCTCCTTCAGCTTCCACAGTTGGACGGTGGGGGATTCGCCATTAGCGCTATTGCTGTACGTAGATGGGTTAAAGTCTGTGCTATCTGCTGCTGTGCGATCAGGAAGTCTCCTTGTACTGGTACAAAAACTCACCCTCGCACTCGATCAACTGAAAAAACTTTAGTAAGAACGTAGTTCAGTGCGGCCACTTGGAAGAAAGGTTTTGTCGAATTTGGCGAATGGCTGATTCGTAGGCAGAGTTTTTTTGCAGTGCTGTATTGATTGTGTAGTTTGGACTGTTGGTAACTGAATGGCGGACTGACTGCACACAAGACAAGTAGGCAGAGCCAGGAGAGTAGCAAAAGAGGGCAATCAATCAGTCTGAAAGCAGCAAGGCATGACAATCACAAGTGGAGTGAAATTGCACTCATTGATCTGAGAACTGCAGGCTTCGTGAGCTGAAAACTCGTGGGCTGTGAGACAGTGAACTTTTTGACACTGTCAGCAGCGGTTTACTCCGCGAGGTTGAGGAGCCTTGGGTTGGTGTGGAACAAATAAGTGAACCTTTGCTGGACATCAAGAGGTTTATTTGGTTGCCTGGAATGTGACTTTTTCAGTCGGATGTTTTGTGGAGGAGGTCATTTAGCGATGTCACAATAATAGCCGGGCACTGTCAGTGAGATAAATACCCACCGAAAGAACTGCGGATGCTGTAAATTAGCAACAGAAACGGAAGTTGCTGGAAAAGCTCAGCAGGTCCGGCAGCATCTGTGGAGGAGAAAACAGAGTCAACGTTTCGGGTTAGATTCTGTTCCGAGGAAGGGTCACTGGACCCGAAACGTTAACTTTTTTTTCCCCCTTCACAGATGTTGCCAGACCTGCTGAGTTTTTCCAGCAACTTCTTTTGTTAGTGTCAGTGAGCTGCTCGATTCCAACTTCCTGGCTGTTTTCCTGTCCTCCTGTCTAAATGGAAAGTTATTGACCTTTCTCTGAAACCTGCCAAGTTTGACTTAATAAATTAGAATCATCGAGTCTGGTTTGAACCTGTTCAATATCCTCCCAGTTGGAGGGAGTTGAAAAGCAGGATGCGTAGTAATTAAAGGCCATTCAGCCCATCAAATCTTGAAAGATTTTCTGGATGTCCATTCGCAGGGTCACTATCCTACTTCCAACAAAGCATTGATGAAGATGAATTGATTTCTCTCAATATGTCTCAAGTCCCCAAAAGGGAATTAGTATTGGGTGAGTGCGTTTTTTGGTCACCCTTGCTGTATGCTGATAAACAATGCAGGCTGCTGTTGAGTTGTTATCAGAGCAAGTCGTCACTGCTTTTCTCTCTGACGACCTCCTCAGAATATTCCACTCAAGTTGGTGTTCAAAGATATTTTACCTCATTTTGCCTCAATGAGTTGAATGATAACAGCATGAGAGCATCACAGTTGAGTCCAACCCCAAAGTCATTTGATGTCTGCTCATGGTCTTTTGTTATGGACCAGACCAAATCAAACCCCTCAAAATATTTTAAGGAGGTAACCCAGGGCCTAATTCTTTTCTTATTTTATAGGTAGATGTGAAGTGCCATGTTCCAGATGCCATGCAACTGGTCAAACTACTCAACATTAAGCAAAACACAGTTTATTTAAACACTATAGTTAAAATACAAGTCAAAAAAGAGTAATTCAGAATAATTTAGCTATTGTACAACTTAACTGAATAACAGATATTTTCTATTACTGATTAACTGTTCCAATGTAGTAACATCCCATAAACACACCCCTTGGCAAAAAGGCAAGTTCAGACACACATTCTCACATGCAGTTCTCCAATCCTGGAGGAGGAAACATCAAGAGAAAATTCTGACAGTGTAGCATCCAGGAGATATTCATTGGGGCCTCCAACTCTTTTGAGACCGCAAACAGCTTCTGCTGCTAAAGTTAAAAAGAAATCGAAAGCTGGGTCAGTGAGAACTGATCACACCCCAAATGCTTCTTCCAACTTAAATAAAAAAGCACACCCCAAGACCTCGCAAGTTGTTTATTTAAGTCATCTTCAGTAGCCAGTTTAACACTACCACCACCTTACAACCCCTTCAAAATTAAAACTACGACAAAATAAACTTTTAAAGTGAAGGCATCATCACACTTTCCAATGGGAATTCCCTTCGCTAGGGAGAATCAGGAGCAAGAAACCCATTTAATTTCTCCTCCCATGTTTTGCAATTCTAGCCTCAACATTGATGGAGATCGCACCTCTTATCTGAGACATTAATCTGAGCCCCCTTGAGTCGCTTTAAAGGACACCACAAGTGCTAAATGTGAGAAGAGCAGGCAATCACATGTGGAAAACTGTGAGCAGTTTTGGTCCACTTATTGAAGCAAATATATTATTTCATTGGAGGCAGTTCAGCTAAGGTTCACTGGGATGATCCCCAATAAGGTTGGATTGTCTTAAGAGCAAAGACTAAATAGGTTGAGACTCTCCTGACTGGAAGCAGAATGAGAGGTGATCTCATTGAGACGCATAGGATTCTTAACGTACTTGACAGGTGTTGTAGACCAAACTGAGCCCACTTCAAATATATCAAAGAGATAGCCTAGATCCTAACATTTTCTTGTTTAAAGGCAAGTGTCAGGTGCTGTATTTACTGGTTATGTTACTTGGCATTGGAGCAAATGATGCCTTATTCTTACTCTACAGTTAAAAATACAAGTAAAGTAAGAAGAATTGGTCAATTTTTAACTCGATTGGAAAACGTAGCTGGATAACAAAAACATCCCATAAACACACACCCTTGGTAAAGGCAAATTCAGTAAAATAGATTGTCTCACAGGCAATTCTCCAGTCCAGGAGGAAAGGTACCATGAGAAAACTCAGGCAGGGAGAGAACACCAGCTCTTTGCTGTAACAGCTTCCACGCCCAGCTTCCAAACTCCAACAACTTGCTGAAAGCTAAACTAAAACTCTGTGGGAGCCTGACTCCATCCATTCATGCTGCTTCTATTGTTTTAAAACAAAAACCCAAGGCGAGATTGTTGACTTGCTCACTGAGCTGACCTGTTCTCATTTGTTGTTCTGGCCCATTGTTTCCCATCTAGGCACACCTTCACACAAACTGGCTAAGGACCTACCATGAATGAGAACAGGCTAGCTCAGTGAACAATTCAACAGCCTCACCCACAACCCAATCTTTTCCAAAGCTTTAAAAACCCAAGGCCTCACAAGCTGTTTACGTATTGGTTTGCTATAGGCCACTTGACACTTCTGTCTCAACCTTTCTTCCTAAAAAAGAAACCAGGACAAAAATGCACCTCTTAAAGCACACTATGGTCTTACAGGTTAAATACTGAGAAGATGTTTCTCCTCATGGGTCAGTCAAGGACCAGAGGGTATAGTCTCAGAATTAAAAGGTGCAAATTTAAGACTGAGATGAGGAAGGATTTCTTCTCTGAGGGTTGAAAAAGTCTTTGGAAATCCTTGCCACGGAGAGCTGTGGGGCAGAATCCCTTTGTATTTAAGGCTCAGATAGATATTGATCCGTTGGACAATCAAAAGTTGTAGGGAAAAGGCAGGAAAGTGGATATATGGAATATTGGGATTAGTCATGACCATGTCACAGGCTCGAGGGGCTGAATGGCCGACTCTTGTTCCTGTTTCGTGGGGTCATACAGCACAGAAACAAACCGTTCTGTGTCATTGAGTTCTCTCTGGAGTTCTGGCCAATATTTGTCACTCAATTAGCAAACAAGTTCGCTTGGTTCATTATCATATCGAAGTTTGTGTCATCTTGGTGGGTTCCCCTGTTTCCTGCGTTAGAACCGAACAGTGACCTCACTTCAGAAAAGCACATCATTGGGTGTAAAGAGCCTCAGGATGTTCTGACATTGTAAAAAAATGTCTATTACATTGTAAGAGGTAACAAGAACTGCCAGTGCTGAAGTCAGAGATAACATAGCGTGGAGCTGGAGGCACGCAGCAGGCCAGGCAGCGTCGGACGAGCAGGAAACTTGACGTTTCAGGTTGGGACCCTGCTTGAGAAACAGAGGATGGGGAAGGGAGCTCGGAAATAAATAGAGAGGAGTGTGGGGCTGGGGAAGGTAGATGAGATGATGGTAGGTGAGTGCAGGTAGGCAGCGGTGGTTTGGTGAATTGGGAGGAGCGGATAGGTCGGAGAGAAGATGGACAGGTTGTGTCAGGTCAAAGAGGCGGGGATGAGAGGGAGGGCTGGTCCTGGGATGAGGCTGGGGGCTGGGGAGGTTTTGAAACTGGTAAGTCACCCCTTTGGCTTTCTCCTTGAAATTAGCACTGACTGGAGCCCAAGCCTGGGGACCTATCACTTGAACAGCTGAGCAACCTGTGCGATTCGTCAGATTTAACAAGTGAACTACTGGGGTAGTCTTCAATGTTACAAACAGGGCATTTCCCTTGATATGCAGTCAGGGTGGAAAGCATTTGCAATTTCTATTATGTTTCCGATTTGTACATCTCCTCTTAAAACATCCAGCGGGGTTGCTTGCTGACCCAAAGGTACTCTTGCAGGATAAGATCTGAGTTATCCATAGTCACAATGGAACTGGAACACTGATCAGTCAAACATTACTTGTCAGTGCTCTTAGATAACTTGTGGAGAGTTTATTTATAACAGTTTTATCCTCCGGTCTTGTGTCTTTCAGGAACTTGAAGAAGCCAAGTTAAGCAAACCAGGAGAAATTAAGGTACCTGCCTGACATTGTTTTAAACAAATTAGTTCTTGAAATTTATACAAGTTATCAACAGGTATTTAATTGTGAGAAGCAATTTCTTCCCGTGTCTGGAGTTGTTTAATAGCACAACAAATTGCAGATGCTGGAGGTCAGAGACACAAGCAGAAAGCATTGGAAAAACCCTGCCAGACCGGCAGCTTCTGCAGAGCGAGAAACAAAGTTAATGTTTTGAGGCCAGTGAACTTGAAACAGCCACTCTGTTTTTTCTCTGTGGGTTTATCTTGCTGTAATGAGAGAGAGAGAGACACACAGAAACAAAAATATTTACACTTATGTATCTATGCATGAACACGACTGCTATAAAAGTAGTCACGGTTTTTATATTTTGTTGTAATGCAATCTGGTATTTTAGAAGTGGAATACCTTGTAAATAAGGTTAGTTTGGTTTTCAACTTGGCTACTGATTAATCCAAAGTTGCATTCTTTTACATTTACTTGTGGAATGTGGGTGTCACTGGCTAGGCCAGCGTTTATTGCCCATCCCTAATAATCCAGAGAGCAGTTAAGAGTCAACCCCATTGCTGTGAGCCTGGAGTCACCTGGTATAGGTCAGACCAGGTAAGGGTGGCAGATTTCCTTCCCCGAAGCACATTAGTCAACTGGATGGATTTTTCCAGCAGTTGAGTACTTAGAGGGATATAGGCCAAATGAAGGCAAATAGGACCAGTTTAATTTGGGAAACTTGGTCCCAACTTGTGCATACCAACCAAAATGTCTGTTTCTGTGGTGTGTGACTTTGTGACTCTAATTGACAATAGTTAAATGGTCATTGGTTTTATGAGCTTTCTTTTAAGAATTGGAAACTTGCATAAACACCCCAGGACAGTAGAGAAACTAATTGCATGTTATTTTTCGTTTCAAAATAATGACCTTTAATAGTCTGCTAATTTTGCTGCAATTAGCCATCCTCAGTTGTCTTGCTAGCACAGAGGGAAAGGCTGACACAGAGGAGATGGGCTAAATGGCCTGTTTCCATGCTAAAATTCGACAAGCATGGTTTGAAATATTTAACTCAATGTGATTTGATCATGCTATCAAATGAATACTTTTCAGGTAAATAGGGAATTTCAAAGATTAAGGATGATGTAATTGAAGTGTTTTTAAGATATGAACAGGGAAAGACAGGGTAGATGAAGATAAATTATGTCCACTGATTGGAGATTCTAGAACTAGAGGCATAGTTTGAGAATTAGAGCCAGATCATTTTGGAAGCGATATTAGGAAACACTTCTAAAAAGAAAGGGTGGTGAGGCATGGAACTCTCTCCTACAAATGGCATTGTCAATTTTAAGTCTGAGAAAGACAATTATTTTGTTAAGCAAAGGTGTGAAGGGATATGGGCCAAAGGCAGGCATATGGAATTAGACCACAGATTGGTTGTGTTCTCACTGAATGATGCAACAAGGTCGAGGGGCTGAATGGCCTACTGCTTTTTGTATGTGTCTGCAAAACTTCTGTAGCCTCTGTCAGAATGAAGGCCCTAACACTGAATTAGTAGACCAAGAAACTTTGCCTGAACTTACAGGATGATGCAGCTCGGTAGGAGGCCATTTTGCCCATCAAGTCTGTTCTGACTCTTGAAGGATCTAATCAATTTACCCCATCTCCCATGCTCTTTCCCCATAGCCCTGCAAATCCTTTTGCCTTCAGTTACTGGTCAGCAGGATTCCGCTACAAATATGTTGAAGTCTTGAGGCTGCGCAGTTCATGAGCTGAGCATTCTGAATTCCCAAAACTTGAATCCATCACTATGGGAAGGAGGTTTGGTAACCAGAAGGTATTGATTTAAGATAAATGGCAAACAAATGAGACATGCAAAAGCGAGCCTGTCACTTTTGGCAATGAGTTGTCGTGAGCTGCAACACACTGCCTCAAAGGGCAGTGGATTCAATCATTTCTCTCAGAAGAGGAAGTGAATAAATATTTCAAAAGGAAATATTGGGGAAAGAGCATGAGACTAATTGGATGGCTCTTGCAACGAGCTAGCACAAGCGTGATCCCCCTTAGTTCCTGTGATTGTACTTTCTAATCCCAGCACGGTGTATTACATTCACAGGCATCCCTCGAGGAAGTGGATAGCGAGCTCTTTCTGGTGCGAGAGGAGTTACAGAAGGTTTGGGACATGCTGCACGCTCGCAATAGTGAGTTGGAGGAGCAACATCAGGAGCTGGAGTCCGCCAGAGGCCAGGTTAGAACGTACAACTTGAAAACAGATGGAGCTATCCGCTAACCTCTAGCACAGAAGGCTAAAGGACAATGATAGGAAATTGAGGAAGCCCTTCAGTCTTCCAATGTCTTCTGTAAAACAAAACCCTTGCAATCTGAACATTGCTGAACTTGCCCTCTAAATGGCTTACTAGGAGTTTCAGACGGAAGTTAAGAGCCACTTTGGTGTGGATTTGGAGTCAGAACAGGTAACAGTAGTAGATTTCCTCTCCAAGGGGACTTCATGGAATCAGATGAGTGTTTTCGACATTCTGGTAGTTACACATTGACCATTACAGGGCACTGTCTTTTTATTTTGTTAATCAAAGTGGAAGTTGTCTATATGGATCTTAGTGAGGCATTTAAGAAGGTTCCATGTGGCAAATTGGACAGAAAAATTATAGCTGGTGGGGAGTGAGATAAGTTGGATCCAAAATTGGCTTGGATTGGGAGGCGGACAAAGGGGTAGTGGTGAATGGATGATTTTGCAAATGGAAAGCTGTTTCTTGTTGGGATGGGTCTCCTGCTATTTGTGTATTAACGACTTAGATATAAACATGGTCGCTGTGATTGGGAAATTTGCAGATAACACAAAAGGCAGTGGCTCAGTGATTGGGCTCACAGCACTAGGGACCCAGGTTCAATTCCAGTCTCGGGCATGTCAGTGTGGAGTCTGCATATTCTCCCTGTGGTCTGCGTGGGTTTCCTCTGGGTGCTGTGGTTTCCTCCCACAGCCCGAAGATGTGCAGGTTAGATGGATTGGCCATGCTAAATTGCTCATAGTATCTAGGGATGTGTAGGCCAGCTGGATTAGCCATGGGATGTGCAAAGTTAGAGGGGTAGAGTAGGGGGGGTGGGATACTCTTTGGAGGGTCAATGTGGACTTGATGGACTGACTGACCTGTTTTCACACTAGGGATTCTGTGATTCTATTCTATGATCAAATGTGTAGTTGACAATGAAGAGGATAGCTCTTGACTCCAGAATGATAAAAGTCACCCTACTCTTACCAGACTATTTAGCAAAAGATGACTGGTTGTGGTTTAACCTGAAGATCACCATGCCATGGGTGAGGTTGAGGAGGAGAGTCTTTCATGGTAACCTCCGCTGTTTCAGGAATTGGACCCACATTGTTGGATCACTCTGCAAACCGGCCATAAAGCCAACTGAGCTAACCTAGATGTGTAGTAGCGTCCATTTTGAAATTTCCAATTGATCTTGAGCCTCAGCAGCTTTTTTGGACAGTCTGAATAGAATCAGTAGGGTGACGATCAAAGTACTGACTTCATTTTAGTCCTACTTTCATTTTAAGGCTGTGCCTCCTTCTTCTGGATCCTCTCGCCCACCTGCACTGACCAGAGGAAATAAAGTAGATACTAGGGGCAAGGAGAGAAATCAAAACCCTCTCCCACTACCCCCCACCTCCCCTACTCGGTATCCTGGCCTGGTACCCAAGCAGAAAGGCCCCACCACTGACCAGAGCCCAGCAGTTCCCTAGTGCCCTAGGCCTCAGTTATTGGGAGCTGTGATAGAAACCCCTATCCTGGTACAAACAGAGAGAAACTACTGAACTCTGTAATCTTCTTAAACAGAGATAATGTGGTGTGAAGCTGGATGAAGAAGGGTCTTGACCTGAAACGTCAGCTTTCCTGCTCCTCTGATGCTGCTCGGCCTGCTGTGTTCACCCAGCTTCACGCCGTGTTATCTCAGATTGTCTAGCATCGGCAGTTCCTACTATCGTCTTAAACACCTCAGGTTGGGATAGATGCCAGCATCATGATAATGTCATTGGTCTCCTCATCAAGGGGTTGAGGCTGGCGCCTGGATCATGGGTTCACATCCCAGTCTGGAAGCTGGAGAAATTTTAATCGAATAAAAAAAACTGGAAATGAAAACCAGTCTCAATATTTGCTGAATGCACTGTGTGATATCCCAAACGCAAGTCAGAAAATCCAAGATTTGATTCCAGATTTGATCCACTGGAATAACTCTACAGGGGCTGGTGGCCCTTCACCAAGTCACACTTTGTTTATACCTGGAGAGTCCTTGACAATGATCTAGCTCCCGCAGAGCCAGCTCTCAGAGTGAACAGAACCTCTGGCACTCCTGTTTTTATCTGTCAGCCAGGGCTCCCTGATTGGACCAGATTAACAGCCCTAGTCAGGGAACTTATATTCTATGAGGTTCAGTTGGCTGACCTCATTACAATCACTATGTCCACAAGCACATTGGTGTTTAGAAGAATGAGAGGTGATCTTACTGAAAGGTACAACCTGAGGGGGCTCGAGAGTGTAAATTTTGAGAGGATGTCCCCCCTTGTTAACCTTAACCCTAAGCCTAACCCTAACCCTAACCCTATCACAGGGAAATACTAATTAGGGACACCATCAGTAAATGTGACCACAACAGCTTTCCTCTCTGCCTTCTCCTTGTAGACTTTTGGCAAGATGAAATGATAACGTTGTGGTAATGTCATTGGACTAATTGCCAGAGTAATGCCCTGGAGACATGGATTCGAATCCTGGCATAGCAGCTATTAGAATCTAAATCCAGTTAACAACACCTGATTTCGGTGACGTTGACCATGAAACAGTCACGAATTGTTATAAAAAACCCATCTGGTTCACTAATGCCTTTTAGAGAAGGAAATCTGCCATCCTTACTTGTCTGGCCTAATTTTAACTCCAGACCCACAGCGATGCAACAGTAACAGCAACAGTAAGGATTGCAGAAGCAGACACCCTCATGACACTTAAGAACTACAATGACAAGCCCATTGGCCAAGTACTGGAAATTAGGATTAGATTAGCTCGGTGGTTGTTTATGATGAGCGTAGACCCGATGGGCTGAAGGGCCATTCCCTGTGCTGTAGATGTCTATGACTGTATGACTATGAATGTCCCTCTGAAATGGCCTAACAGGCCACTGAGTTCATGTGATAGCGGACAACAGCCACATCGCATGGAAGCATTTAATAAAATGTCACCCTTTATCTTCTACACTGAAGTGAATATCCCTCTAAATCATAGCGTCATACCCTCACACAGCACAAGAATAGACCCTTCAGCCCAACCAGTCCATAATCCCACATTAAACTAGTCCCACCTGCCTGCTTCTGGCCCATATTCCTCCAAACCTTTCCTATTCACCTGCTTCCTCTATAACCTTTCTTCATTATTTAATCCTTTTAGTTTTTCTGCCATATTTAGCTGCACCTGCTAAACGACAGATGCACCCAAGCTGAAGACTGTCCCGACTCACTGGGGAAGTTCACTGGAAATCCAGCCTCATTATTCCTGAAACAAGCTTCAGTTAAAGTATCTAAAGTCCCCACTTTACCTGACAAATGATCTCCAGTTAAAACGATATCCTTACTAGGTTTTTCTAACTTTACAAGAAACAGCTATTTATTGCAATCAGATTATTTTTAAACGAGAGTAGAAAAGAAGCTTATATTACTAATTTATAAATTCTCTACTTTTTAAAAAAAAATCCCATACACATTCAAGCATAGAAATATTACGAGTAGTGAAGGAATAAAATGTCAGTGAAGAACTGGTCCAGACTACATGTGTTGATGAAACGTTTTCCTTCAGTTGCCTTCTGGTTCCTTTCGAGTCTTTGATGAAAATATGAGGATGCGTCAGTTCAGAAGGGTCCCAACCTGAAGCATCAACCTTCCTGCTCCCCTGATGCTGCCTGGCCTGCTGTGCTCCTCCAGCTCCACCCTGCGTTATCTCTGACTCCAGCATCAGCAGTTCTTACTATCTCTCAGTCTTGCAGTCACTGGTTGAGGGATTCTCCCTTTCAGTCTCTGATGATGGCTTTTCCCTTTTTCCTTCTTTCAGGAAGGTGGTTAAGAAAATGTTTAGCACGCTTAGTGTCATTGCTCAGACCTTTAAGTATAGGAGTTGGGATATCATGTTGAGGTTCTACAGAATGTTGGTGAGGCTGCTTCTGGAATACTGAGTGCAGTTCTGGTGGCCCTATTACAGAAAGGATATTATTAAACAGGAAAGGGTTCAGAAAAGTTTCCAGGAAGTTGCCAGGAATAGAAAGTTTGAGATATAAAAAGAGACTGGAGCATAGGAGGTTGACAGGTGGCCTTTACTTAGGTTTATAAAATCATGAGGGACACAGATAAGGTGAATGACAGGTATCTTTTCCCTAGGGCGGGGCAGTTTAAGACGACAGGGTGTATTTTAAGGTAAGAAGAAAAAGATTTAAAAAGGACTTGAGGGGCAACTTTTTTACACAGTGTTTTGTGTACCAAATGAACTTCCAGAGGAAGTGATGGATGCAGGAATAGTTACAACATTTTAAAGACACTTAGGTATGTGCGTGGATAAGACATGTTTGGAGAGATATGGGCCAAGTACAGGCAAGTTGGGACCATTTTAGTTTGGGAACATGATCAGCATGGACTGGTAGGAAGGGTCTGTTTCAGGGCTGTATGACTCTGAAGGAATTTCTGGAGAGAGAGAGAAAAGCAGTAGTTGGCTGTGTGGGACTGTCTTTCACTCCTCCACTAACTGAAGGGAGGGAGAGATAGATTGAAGTGTTTGCTCCTTCATAGACTGTGTGTTTCTGCTGTATCGTACAAATGCAAAGCTGTACTCACTCGCCCAGGAATCAATCAAGAAGTCATCACTGTTGTGTCCAACGCAGACACGCACAGACACGCTCTACGCAAACACACTACACACACCACACAGTCACACTCTACACACACCACACAGTCACACTCTACACACACCACACAGTCACACTCTACACACACCACACAATCACACTCTACACACACAGAAACACGCACACCACACAGTCACACTCTACACACACAGAAACACAGACACACACTACAAGACACACACAGACTCTCCTCGCCACCTATCTTCTCCTCTATCCATCTGCGGTCCGCCTCCCCCTCTCTCCCTATTTATTTCAGAACCCTCTCCCCGTCCCCCTTTTCTGATGAAGTGTCTAGGCCCGAAATGTCAGCTTTTGTGCTCCTAAGGTGCTGCTTGGCCTGCTGTGTTCATCAAAGTTTATTTGGTCTCTTCTTTCCCTTTTACCACAAATTGTTTCACAGCATTCACGACTCACCTTCACCACCAAACCAAAATCGATTCAAGATTAAAAGTAAAAAAAAATGAAAATTCGGAATTGGTTCCAGCACTGGACAAAACTGGCCTCGACATGCAACCCCTGAACTGAGTTGTGTAGCTCCTCCCCCATTGCTTGAACAAGGCAAAATTGTCAATGCAACACACAATGAATTCTGCTTAGGGATAGTAGGAACTGCTGATGCTGAAGGATCTGAGATAACGAGGTGTAGAGCTGGATGAACACAGCAGGCCAGGCAGCACCAGAGGAGCAGGAAAGCTGACGTTTCGGGTTGGGACCCTTCTTCAGAAATGGGGCTGAAGAAGGGTCCCAACCCGAAATGTCAACTTTCTTGCTCCTCTGATGCTGTCTGGCTTGCTGTGTCCCTCCAGCTCTACATCTTGTTATCTCATGAATTCTGCTGACTCTCTTTTGTATTGCAACATCACCTTCCGTGGTTTAAAGCAGTATAGTTTCAGACTTTGTAACCCACAGCCCGAAAGAAAAAAGTGGCCTTTACAAGGTGTATGGCCCAGATCTGAAAAGAGTTCCTCAAATGGCATCTGACCAGAGCATTATGTAACAGTAATATAACTCCCACCATGTCTAGTACTCCTGGCCGCCTAAAGGACAGAGCAGCAGATTGGGGCTGGGAGTTGAACCTATGACCTTGAGTCAGTTGAAGCACAAACCTACTGTCCCAACTCATCCTCTGAACTGGCAAACAAAATCTTTTCTAGGGAAGTTTTCTTATAATTTGCAATAATGTAGAGCAAAGCTGAAAAAAAAAACACAGATGTATAGAAGAGACAAGACTAAACCTGACCTGCTGCTTTAATGTTGCTTTTGATGAATAGGAAATCAACATTAGCAGCATATAAAAGGACGCAAAGCGCATTAGATTAACTCATATTGCAGAATGGCCATTATTTTCTCTCCTTTGGTAAAGGGGTGCCTTTTGAGCTCAGTGTAAACGGAGATGTGTTGTGGGAGCAGAGCGCCGATGCGTTTATTTATGAACATTATACCAACTTCCTCTTGATGAGAGTTTTTGTTTGTTCGGATTATGTTACATGTTGCACAGCTGCTTTCCCTCAATCGCCCACAGATTTAGAGACACGTGGCTCCTTTGTTTGCTGAGCTGCTTTTCAAGCGATGGCCCCAACATGGCTCTTATGTGTCTAGATTTACAGAAGAGCTAGGCTAGCCTTACAACAATGCCGGGACCTCTATCCAACTGCAGTTTACGTTATTTCCCCAGTATATCAGAGCTTGCCTCGTATTTCACTGACAGCCCAGGGAGACCCAATTTTCAACCCCTCCTTGCATTTATATAGTGCTTTTAATTTTAATTATGAAATAGAAAATAGAGGTATTAAGGGATATGGTCCAAACTTATGGAGTTAGACAACAGCTCGGCCATAATCTCATTGAATGATGGAACAGACTCAAGGGGCCGAAAGGCCTACTCCTGTTTCTGTGTTCAGGTTATGTTCCTATTATGAGGTTTTGCACTTTGGAAAGATGAATAGAGGCATAGACTATTTTTTACATCGGGAAAGGCTTTGGAATCTGAAGCACCATGGAGCTTGGAAGTGGTAGTTCAGGATTCTCTAAGGGTGAATATACAGGTTCAGATGGCAGTTAGGAAGGCAAATGCAATGTGTGTGTTCACTTCAAGAGGGCTAGAATACAAGAGCAGAGATGTGCTGCTGAGGATGTATAAGGCTCTGGTCAAACTGCATTTGGAATATATTGAGCAGTTCTGGGCACTGTATTTAACGACAGATGTGCTGGCATTGGAGGGGGTCCAGAGGAGGCTTACAATAATGATCTTTGAGGATGAAGGGCTAGTCATATGTAAAGCAGTAGGGAGGGATCTGGCATGTTACTTGTATCCTTCCTCATGAAGACTGATGCGAACCCTGTTCAATTTTCTTGTCATCTCTTTATTTTTCATGATTAATTCTGCAATCTCATTTTCTACGGGATCAACATCCACTTTGTTAATTCCTTTCTTCTTGAAGTAGTCATAGACTATCTGTTTTTAAATATCTGGCTAGTTTACCCTTGGTTCTCTAATCTATCCCACTTTCTTATATTGTTGTTTCTTTAAAAATCTAATTTCTGACCAGCCACCTGTCTCTGCAAGATGATATGCTTTTTCTTTCAGTTTGATGCTATTTTTGGCATTGCTTGTTAAACATGAATGATGAAACTTTGCTAAATCATTGAAGTGTGTGTATTATGTTCATTCTGAAATATCCAATTAAATGCAGAGTGGCTTGGGTTCTATTCCTGCACGGGCTGAGGTTACCATGAAGAATTCTCCTTCTCAATCTCTCCCCTTGCCAGAGGCGTGCTGACCCACAGGTTAAACTCGCCACCAGTTGTCTCCCTCTAGTGAGAGGTCATCCCTGTGGTCTGGTGAGACTATGATGGCTTTTTGTTGACCTAAGCTTTGACCTCAATTCACTTTGGCCAGCTCTGCCTTGATGTCCTCATAAGTCCCCTTATTTAAATTTAAATAGATAGATTTGGATCCACTCCTTTCTCCCTTGAACTGAATATAAACTTCAATCACATTTTGCTGCTTCCTTAGAGTATGTTCAGTATGAGATATTTAATTAGTCCCAACTCATCGCACAGTACCAGATCAAGTTTAGTCCTTCATCAAACCCACAACTATCCTGAAAACATTCTAACTGCTCCCCATCTAGGTTACTTTTGCTCGTCAGATTTGTCCATTTTCTATGTAGATTAAAATCTCCCCTGGTTGTTGCCGCATCTTTTAGTTAAGCTATCATAATTTCTTCCTCTAAGCTCTAAGCTCCAACCTCCCATGTGGTTGCTGTTATGAGCCTGTACGCCACTCCCACAAGTGACTTTGCAATTTCATCATTTCTGCCTCCACAATTTCCAAACTGTTTCCACTTTTTGGTTTAATGAACCCCGTTCATTCTTCTGTATTATGCTGAACACTCATTAACTAACAGATCCATCCCTCCGCCTTTTCCTGGTTTCCTACCGTTTCCAGATGCCCAGTTGCATTCAAACTTCAGGTCCCATTTCTGCAGCCAAGTCTCTGTAACACCTGTGGTCCTTTGCTTCTCTTCCATACCCTAAGATTTGACTCCATGGGCCTTAGGCATTCTCAATTTAACTTCTATAACTTTTTGGGAACACCATGCGATGCATTTAACCAATAAGCTGTTCTGGTTTCACATGGAGATACACCATGATGTCTTAAATGCTCTTCGAAGATATTACTTTCTGGATAAATTAATGAGGCAAGGGAAAAAAATGTCTTGCTTTGTTTTCTCTCCTGTCTGGTCCTCTGCATTAGGTTGGTTATTGGTTGGTGAAGAGGCCAGTGGAGACCGCCAGGAGTGACCCCCAATACACAGTGAGATTATATAACAGTGATGCTCTTTGACTCTCTCTCTCTCTCTATAACTGCCCCCTTGTCACCAGCACAATTTCAAAAGTAACCTCTCTACTGCCATAGTCACGAGCTGTGGGAATGCTGCATGAATTCCAAACTAATAAAAACCTGGATCCCTGCTGTTTAAGTTTCTCACAAGAATGCCTGGCTTTACTGCTCCTTTCTGTCTTCAACTTCTCATGACTTCCTCACTTGCTATAACCACTTCCACATCAATTCCCCACTCACCAAGGTGCATGAGTCATTAGATTTATTGCTGAAATATACCAGCCACTGTAAAAACACAGTTTGCCTTTATTTCCAAATCTGTTTCAGCATAAATGATGCCTAAAATGTTAACTCCGAACACTTCTGAAAAGTTTTTCTGTTTTAATGTCTTTTATCTGCTTCAAAGTACAGAGGAAATATTTCAGTTGACACACTTGTTTAACGAAATGTTACTGTACTCTTTAATTAATTTTTCTTGTCTGTTACAAACAAAGCTGAATGTAGAACAAAGTTTATTTTAAAATGTTGTTACTTCAAAGTGCATCGGAACATACTTGTTCTCTGTCCCTTCTATTTGTTCTTTTGCTCTGTATTTTCACTCCGCTTTTCCTGCTTTTATCTCCTTTTCTTGCTCTTTCCTCGGCGTTTTCCGCATTTTCCTTCCACTCTTTCCCACCTTTTCACCCCTCCCTTTACTCGCTTGTTCCCTCCGTTCCTTCCTCCCGCTTCCCTCCACGCTTTCCCATTTTTCATTCCTTCCCACCTTTTTCCACTGTTTCCCTTTCTCCCTTCCCTTTCCGTCAACCTCTCTGCCATTTCCCTCCTTTCTCTCGACTTTACCTTCAGTCAACATTAACAATGTGCCAATTATTAATTTTGTGTTTTGTCCTTCAATGACATTGTATGCGTTGTGGTCATTCCCTTAACGTGCAGAGCACTGTATGCCATGTGGTTGCAATTAATTCGTTTTTAATGAATCAGATCCATAATGAATCATTTTGTCATTGCACTGCATATTTACAATCTACAGTTGAGCTGGCACATTTGGCTAGGTTGCTCATTGAACCGCGGGGACTGCACCAGATAATTCAGTGATTTATTGCGGTCCATGGTGAATTAAAAGTCACGGAAAATTTTGTGATCATCAGTTTGGAAACGGGTGATCTTTGGGTTCTAAAGAGTTTGTGAAAAGTATTTAATGATTTTTAGGAAGGTCGGCTAATTCGTGCGTGAAGTGATTTGATGCTCCTAAAGTAATAACGACCACAGACAGGGACTTAATCCCTTTCTTTGAGCCCTTGAGACCTCCAATTGTTCTCTTCCCAGGTTTATAATCATGAATGAGTTTAGATTCAGTGATGTTCCTCGTACTGAATTAATCACTCATAAAGTTATAATAAAAGAAAAAGTAAAGTTACCATAGTCCCATCGGGCTGCGATCTCATTATAGAGAGGGATGACTGGTGGTGGTTTGACCTGAGGGTCACCATGCCTCAGGTGAGGGGAATGGTCGAGATGGAGGATCCTTCATGGTAACCACAGCATGTTGTTGGCATATCTCTGCATTGCAAACCAGCCATCCAGCCAACTAAGCTAACCGACTCCTAAAGTGTTCTGGGGACCTGGGTTCAAATCCTGCCATGGCAGATAATGGAATTTGAATTCAATAAATGTCTGGAATTAAAGAGTCTAACGATGACCATGAATCTATTATCAAAGGTCGGAAAAACCCATCAGATTCACTAATGTCCTTTGGGGAAGGGAACTGTCATCTTTAGCTGGTCTGGCCTCCATGTGACTCCACACCCACAGCAATGTGGCTAATTCTTTATTGACCTCTGGGCAATTAGGGAGGAGCAAACAGTGATGCCCTCATCCTGTTTAAAAGAGAAGGTAAAGTTATGGCTTCACTGCTATGGAAATGGAAGAATAAATGAGGCCCTTACTGAAGTTTTAACATATTTAAAGTATTTGAGAGGTCAGATGGAGAGAAGTGATTTCCTCTGTTGGGGTTATCCAGATTATATCCATAAGTTTAGGATTTGTTATGTATACAAGCACATGTATGAATTGGGAGTCGGCCATTTGGCCCCTCGTGCCTGCTGCCCCATTTGATAAAATCATGGCTAATCTCATTGTGACCTAGATTCCACCTTCCTGTCTAACCCTGATGGCCCACTGCTGTCTTGTCAATTGTATACATGAAGTATAGCCTCTGTTCTAAGTTTACAGGAAAAATTCACTGAGATGTGGAAAGGATGAGTTAGATTTGAGGAACTTTTTAAGCAGTTAAAGTGAAGATCTGGTAGAGATTTGATGAGGGGATTTCCAAAGGTAACAAGGGAAAAAGACTACCTCTGATAAGTTTGACTGCAAAAGTTACAGGTTCAAGTCTCGCTGCTGACAGCCCAGTGACTAGAGACCCAAAACATTGTTTTGATATGGTGGTGAGATCTAGTTGGATGTTTCCCTTTATCTCAAAGAGATTGGACTCCAATTTGGAGGAAGGTATGATATGGTTAGCCAGAGCTATAGTTATTGAAGTACGTTGGCCACTCCTGGCCTGGAAAAAGGCAGGGAGAAGGACGGGCAGTCAGAGATAGACCAAAACCAGCATGTTTCTGAGACAGCAGGAAGCAACCAGAGTGAGAATTCAGCAGAGTAAGAGGACTACGATGTTTATCTTGTATTTCTCACTACGAGTCACAGTTGCTTTTCTTACGAGTGACAGGGCAGCAATAGTGTGTTCGTCTCAACTATCTTCAGCTGTTTCCTCAATGATCTTCCCTCCATCATAAGGTCAGAGGTGAGAAGTTTGCTAATGATTTTACAATGTTCAGCACCACTTGTGACTTTCCAGATATTGATTCACTCAATGCCAGTGTACAGCAAGGTCGTGACAATATTTGGGTTTGCCTTGATAAGTGATAAGTGATATTTTCCCCACATAAAGGCCAGATCCAACCAGAGAGAGACCAGTCATTGTCCCTTAACATTTAATGGCATTATCATCACTGAATCCCCCACCGTCAACATTCTGGAGGTTAACGTTGACCAGAAAATAAACTGGATCAACCATATAAATATCAAGAACACTGGAGAAGCTCAACAGGTCTGGCAGCATCTGTGGAGAGGAGAGAAACAGAGTTAGCATTTAGAATCTGGTATGGCTTCATCTGATGAAAAATTCTACCAATCTCGAATTGTTAACTCTGTTTCTGAAGAAGAACCATGTCGGATTGGGAACATTAACTCTGTCTCCTCTCTGACACTCGCGCTTGCCAGTAAGGCCACGTGAGATCAGTCAGGATTTCCCATTCCATCCCCACAATTGTTGCTCACCATGAGCTGGATGATCTCCCACACTGTCAGTATTTAACCATTTTCATTCAGAGGGTGGTACATGTACGGAATGAGCTGCCAGAGGAGGTGGTGGAGGCTGGCACAATTACAACATTTAAAAGGCATCTAAAGGCATTTGGTATGCTTGCCTTTCCTGGCCAGTGCATTGAGTATAGGAATTGGGAGGTCATGTGGCTGTAAAGGACATTGGTTAGACCACTTTTGGAATAATGCATGCAATTCTCGTCTCCCTACGATAGGGTGGATGTTGTGAAATGTGAAAGGATTCATAAAAGATTGATAAGGATGTTGGCAAGATTGGAGGGTTTGAGCTATAGGGAGAGGCTGAATAGACTGGAGGTATTTTCCCTGGAGTGTCGGTGGCTAAAGGGCGATCTTGTAGAGGTTTGTAAAATCATGAGGGGCCTGGATATGGTGAGGAGACAAGGGCATTTTCCTCAGGGTGGGGGATTCCAAAACTAGATGGCATAGGTTTAAGGTGAGAGGGGAAAGATTTAAAGGAGACCTAAGGGGCAACTTTCATGCAGAGGGTGGTTTGTGCGAGCTGCCAGGGGAAGTGGTGGAGGCTGGTACAATTACAACATTTAAAAGGCATCTGGGTACTGTATGTGAATAGGAAGGATTCAGAGGGATATGGGCCAAATGCTGGCAAAGGGGACTTGAATAATGTAGAATATCTGGTCAGCATGGATGAGTTGGACCAAATGGTCTGTTTCTGTGCTGTACAACTCTATGACTCTATGGTTCACAAATATCCTTGAGGGAAGGAAATGCCATCCTTACTTGGTGTGGCCTACATGTGACTTCAGACAGCAATGTGGTTGACATTTAACTGCCCTCTGGGCAATTAGGGATGGGCAATAAATGCTGGGCCATAAAATGATTCTCTCATCTGATGAATGAATAAAAACAAAAGGATGAATGGTAAGGGTTTAGAGGGATATGGGCCAAATGCTGGCAAATGGAACTAGATTAATTTGGGATGTCTGGTCAGCATGGACAAATTGGACTGATGGGGGCATTGACCAGCTAGGTCATTTTTCTAAATTCATACACTCACTTCAAGACCAAAAGTATTGGGCTCTGTGTTGTGTAGTCTTGCCTGCTTTAATGGCACCCATTTTCTCCCACAGTACACTGAATGTAGCTCGGAGAATCAGAGGTTGGAACTGCTGGTCACTTCATTAAAGCAAGAAATTGCAGAAAAGTAAGTTGAATGAATCATCATACAATTTCCCTCCACCCCCTTCTCCAATCATTAAATTGAGTGTGTGCTGGGGTTTTTTTTCCCAGAAAAGGCTTTGTGATTGTGATTAGTGAGTGGATCATGCTGTCCTCTTCTGATTTGAAAAAGGTGCATTTAAACTGTGATGATTACAAGTCATGGAGAAATGATATTTATTTTTTTGCCAGTGGCCCGCTTTCGGAACGGTTTCTCATAATGTCAGTGAGTTAATCACTGTAATTCAATCTGGCTGACTTTTAAGCTGTCAGAATGTGGAGTAGTCTTTTGAACTGAGGAGGCTGAGGGAAGATTGAATTAAAGCTTATAAAATGGCAAGGAGTCTAGTCAGATTGGAGATGAGCATTCCATTTCCCCTTCTTTGAGGGTTCCAAAACCAAACAAGATAGATTTTGGAGGAACTGGCAACAGCTGTGGAGAGAAAACAGAGTTAACATTTTGTATCAGAGATAATAGGAACTGCAGATGCTGGAGAATCCAAGGTAACAAGGTGTGGAGCTGGATGAACACAGCAGGCCAAGCAGCATCTTAGGAGCAGGAAAGCTGACATTTTGGGCCTAGACCTTCTGAATTTCTGCAGAAGGGACTAGGCCCAAAACGCCAGCTTTCCTGTTCTTAACTTGCTGCTTGGCTTGTTGTGTTCATCTAGCTCCACACCTTGTTAACATTTTGTGCCTGGTGTGTTCTGAAGGAGGGTCACTGGACTCGAAACATTAACTCTGCTATCTGTCCACAGCTGCTGGAAGATCTGCTCTCCAGCACTTTCTGGCCTCGTTTCAGATTTCCAGTGAGCACGGTTCTTTTGTTTTATTAAAATTGGATTTAGATACAGGGTAAATGGATTCAAGTGAAAATTATTTAATCCAGAAGGTGGTGAAGGTATGGGACTCACTGCCTGAAAGAGTGGCAGAAGCAGAAACCCTCAACATATTTACGGAGCACTGGGAAAAGCCCTTGAAGTGACATAACCCACAGAGCTACAGGCCAAGAGGTGGAAAATGGGATTCAGCCGATAACTCTTTGTTTTTCAGCACGGACGTGATGGTTGAAAGGCCTGCTCGCTTGCTCCCTGTGATTTTCTGTGGCACTTTTCCTATTCTTGAGTTTATTCCAATCCCGTACACTTGGGAGTCGGATTATTGGGATCGACCTGGGTGAAGTGCATTTGGCTCAGACTCCTAATGATGTCCAGGAGGTATATTTCTGGTGGCCAGCAGTTTGAGTTCCTGTCCTATGTCTGCCCTGTAGCTCTATAAAGATTTGGGTTTCCCTAGACCCTCCAGATTCTTAAAATTAATCTCAGAGAACAAAGCAAATTACAGCACAGGAACAGGCCCTTCGGCCTTCCAAGCCTGTGCCGATCCACGTCCTTTATCTAAACCATTCATCTATTTTCCAAGGATCTGTATCCTTCTGCTCCCCGCCCATTCATGTATCCATCTAGATACATCTTAAATGAAGCTATCATGCCTGCCTCTACCACCTCCACTGGCAATGCGTTCCAGGCACCCACCACCCTCTGTGTAAAGAACTTTCCATGCATATCTCCCTTAAACTTTTCCCCTCTCACCTTGAACTTGTGATTCCTAGTAATTGAGCCCCCCACTCTGGGGGACAAAAATCTCCTGCTCAGTGCTGTGAGCAAACGCAAGAGAATAACCATAATGGCACAGAAATAAAACGTCCCTTTCAGTTTCTTGGCACCATTTCTTTGTCAAGAAAAATAGCGGAGATGGAGAGAATGGTAGTTTTAACGGGAGGCTACAAGATGTTGGTAGGGCCACATTTGGAGTACTATGTGCAGCTCTGGTTACCCTACCATAAAAAGGATATAATTAACTTAAAAAGAGCCAGAAAAGATCTACTAGGATGCTACCTGGAATGGAAGTTTTGAGTTATAAAGAGAGTGTGGGACACTAAGGGATGACCTTATAGAGATTTAGAAACTCATGAGACGTACAGATAAGTTGGATAGCCAACAGCTTTTCGCCAGGTTAGCGGACTCTAAAACCAGAGGGCATAGGTTTAAGGTGAGAGGGGAGAGATACTAAAGGTCCAGAGGGACAATTCTCTCTCTCTCTCTCTCTCTCTCTCTCTTTCTCTCTCACACACACACACACAGAGTCACACACAGAGTCACACACAGACACACACACACACACACACACACACACACAGTCTCTCACTCATACACACAGTCTCTCACTCATACACACAGTCACACACACAGACAGACACACACAGACAGACAGACACACACACACACACACACACACACACACACAGTCTCTCACTCACACACAGACACACACACACACACAGACACACACACACACAGACACACACACACACACACACACACACACACACACAGACACACACACACACAGACACACACACACACAGACACACACACACACAGACACACACACACACAGACACACACACACAGACACACACACAGACACACACACACAGTCACACACACACACACACACAGTCTCTCACTCACACACACAGTGAGTGTCTGGACCAGGCTGGTGGTGGTGAGTACAATTTTGTCATTTAAGAAACATTTAGATGGATAGGTGGAGGAGATAGGTTATGAGGGATATGAACCAAACACAAGCAAATGGGACTAGATTTAATTGTGAAAGTTGGGCAGCACGGACAAGCTGGGCCGAAAGGTCTGTTTCCATGCTGTAGACCTCAATGCTCTATGAGGTTGGAGCCATGAGGATATATAATGAAACCATCAGGATTGCATCCAATCACAGTGGGGGACATTGTTCTAAGTGAACTACCTGATTGAGTGGATAAATTTTCAGGAGGAAGGGGAGACAGTATTCAGTTCCCAACTTATTTACTATTGATTAAATGTATAACAGATGTGATGTGATATAGAGGCATGGATATTTAATTGCCCAGTATTCGATTCTGAGAGTCTGGTCACTGATCTATTCTCATGGTGCTTGATTGGGTAAGCCTTGCTGTTGACTCAGAACCAAAGTTATCAGACAGCACAGAAACTGCTAGATGCTGAAACTGAGATCTGGTTAAGTGCAGACATTTTGTGTTTGTAGTGACATTTTAAGGCTCAATAAGTAAACCTGTTGTGTACTTAGAAACTGGTGTTCTATCTGCCTTGCAGTGATCTACAAGAACGAAAGGCTTAGGTGTAGGAGTACGCCATTCAGCCTGCTGATCCTGCTCTACCTTTCAATCTGATTTGATTGTGATCTTAACTCCACCAATCTGTCTGATCCCCAAAGCCATGGACTCTCCTGTTGATTAAAGTCTAACTCAACCTTGATCCTGTTCAATGACCAGTCTCGACTGTTTTGCTGGTGAGATTTCCACACATTAAAAAATCTCTTAGGGTGAATATTACTTAAATGGGGGACTGCAGAAAGCTGCATCACCAAGAGATCTCGGGGCCCCTATGCATGAATCACAATCATGATCATCTAAGTTCGGTGGGTAAAAGGAAAGGCAATTGAAATGTTGGCCTGTCATACAAAGGAAATGGAGTGTAAAACAAGTGACATGGTGGTTCAGTGGTTAACACCACTGCCTCACATCAACCAGGGACCTGGGTTTGATTCCAGCCTTGCGCTGTCTGGAGTTTGCACATTCTCCCTGTATCTGTGCAGGTTTCATCTTGGTGCTCTGGTTTTTTCCCACAGTCCAAAGAATTGCAGGTTAGGGTGGATTGGCCATGGTAAATTGCCCATAGTACCCAGGGATGTTTAGGTTGGTTGGGTAGACGTGGGGAAATGCTGGGGTAGGGGAATGGGTCTGGGTGGGATGCTCTTTGGAGGGGCTGTGGACTTGTTGGGCCGAATGGCCTGTTTCCGCACTGTAGGGATTCTATGAAGACTGGAGTGCTTCTGGGCACCTTTGCAGCCTGTTTTTCATCGTCACTGGGACAGAATCCTGGAACTCCCTGCCTGACAGTTCTATGGGGAAATCTTCAGCATGAGGACTGCAATAAGAAGCTGGCACACTACTGACGCCGCAAGTGCCACTAGGAATGGAAAATATATACCAGTGACTCCTACACTCCGGAATAAATATGCTCAATGTCTTAGCAATAGTTTGTCGCCTTGGCTAAACTTTTGGGAGGAAGCAGGTACGTCTGAAGAAATAGCCACACAGCCCCAGAATTGTTTACTAACACTTTCTTAACCTCTTCATTGTGACTTTAGGGAGCAAGCATTAAGGCAAATTGAGAGGCTCAGAAAGACTGAGAAGACTGAACTCGAAATTAAGATTTCATCGTTGGAACTGAAGGTTTGTTAGTTAGAGGTTTCTCCCTTCCTCTTGCTGAGTTTCTATGTGCTGTGATTTGTATTCTATCTTTGGCTCTGATGTGGAAGTGCCAGCGTTGGACTGGGGTGGACAAGATGAAAAATCACAGGCTAGGCCCAGGAGCAAAAACAGAAGTTGCTGGAAAAATCTCAGCAGGTCTGGCAGTATCTGTGAAGAAAAAGAATCAGAGTTAAAGTTTCGGGCCTGGTGACCCTTCCTCAGAACGGACCCGAGACGTTAACTCTGATTTTTGCCTTCACAGATACTGCTAGACCTGCTGTGCTTTTCCAGCAACTTCTGTTTTTTGTCCTGATTTACAGCATCCACAGTCCTTTCAGTTTTCGCTAGGTCCGAGAGGTTTATTTGAAGATACTAGCTTTCAGAGTCTCAATTCTTCTTCAGATGACAGTGAGAGAGGCGGCAAAATTTAATAGCAAAAGATCGAAGGGTCATAGAATTGATGAGGTGTTGAACAAACCTAAGATGGCTGTTAAATCTTTAATCAGTTCAAAAGTTCAAATATATGCATATTCCCGAATTTCTTTCAAGTCACTGCCCTGAGATATTCCCTCAGTATACTAAAGGTGACATGCCAGGTCAGACAATGCATTTTAGGTGTGAGGCCTTGTCTGACCTGGCATGTCACCTTTAGTATACTGAGGGAATTGATAAAACCTTTAGTTATCTCAGGGCATTGACTTGAAAGAACTTTGGGAATTTGTGTGTTAAAGATTTAACAGCCCTCTTAGGTTTTGTTGAACACCACATCAGTTCTATGACCATTTGATCTTTTACTTATAAGTTCTGTGTCTGATGCCACCCCCCTCACTGACACCTCAAAAAAGACTGAGACTCTGGAGTTCGTGTCTTCAAATAACCCTGCTGGACAATAACCTGGTTTTGTGTGATTTTTCACCTGGTCTACCTCTGGCTCTGGCATTACTGAAACACAAAAGGATTTGGTATCACAGGCTTCTAGTGTGAAATCTCTCTGAATTGGCCAATTGCTATGAGCAGGCTTGTATTTAATTGTATAAATTGTATAAATTAGTTGCATATTAAGCTCTATGGCTGCAGGACAATGGCAATTATAGCCAATGCTGATTCTCAGTCTCACCACGTCACTATCAGAATCTGGGATTTGTGATTCCAGGTAAAAAGACTTTAATTGGTGGGTCCTATCAGCATTCTGCTTGGAGTGTCAATTTCCTGCTCAGGGAGGAGCCTATTTAGGAAACAATGTAACTCACTCTGGGTCCCCTAGGAGTCTTTGGATCTTTGAAGACTTCCAAATCTGGAATCTTTGCATATGTACAAGTTGGATCCTTTTTAATCAGTCTACCATTGATGCTCGTACTACCACCTGTCTCGGACCTGAACTCTGAAATTTAGTTCTTAAATCTCTCTTCTTTTCCTCCTTTAAGACCGATCCACAAAACCTATCTATGTGACCAAGCTGCTGATCACCTTTGATGATAGCTCCTTACGTGGGCCAATATGAAATTGTGTTTCTGTGCAGCACCTGGATATTTTCCAGAGTTCCAAAGTCAGTCGTTGCAGATAATGGCCCGTTACTGTGATCACAGTCACTCTGTCCTTGTTGATGTTTTGTAGTTGGCCGAAGTGGAAGTTTTGGGAGAACTTCACCAACAAAAGGGACTGAATGAAGAATCCGAGAAGCACCAGAGGTAGGACAGAGATTCATATTTGGTAACCCCCTGGGAGAGGGTCTAATGTTGCAGGAAATCCGGCAACCAATTTGTTCACAGCAAGATCCTGCAATGGGAATGTGAACAGATGAGAGCCTTTGCTGTTTCTGGTTGATGAATGAATGTTGACAAGGTCTGCTGGTGAAATTTTCTTCACAAAAGTGCCCAGCATCTTTTACACCCACCAGACAGCGTAGAGGAGTCCTCAGTTTGATATTTCATCCGTGCAACGGTCTTTCTGACAGTGTAGCGCTCCCTCCAGTACTGTACTGGAGTGTTAGCCAATGGGAGGTGATAGTCCTGTTTGATTGTGTTTTCTGAGTCACTACTGTTGGTTCATTTTTAAACCTCGGTCTTACCTAATGTTTATTATATTCTTCCTTAGTTGTCTCTTTTTATTTTCCTTGATTTTATTTGTTATTTCTCTCTACATCCTTTCTTGGTTCTTTCATAATTAACATAGGCGAGGCGTGGCCTAGTGGTATTAGTGCTGGACGGTTAATCCTGAGATCTGGGTTTGAATCCCGCCACGGCAGATGATTGAGATTTGAATTCACTTTAAATAAAACTGGAATTATGAGTCTAGTGATGACAATGAATTGTTGGAAAAACGCATCTAGTTCACTAATGTCCTTTAGGGAAGGAAACTGCCATCATTACCAGGTCTGGCCTACATGTGACTCCAGACCCACAGCAATGTGGTTGTCTCTTAAGTGCCCTTTGGACAAATAGGGATGGGCAGTTAACGCTGCCTAGCCTGCGATCATGGATGAATAAACGGGGGGGGAAAACCCTCTTATTCCTGGAGTCGCTTGCAGCTTTCTTTAGTTTCTCTCACTCCAATTCTCCCACTGTGACACTTTCTCCCATTTTCACTCCTGATGTTTTTGCACTCAGATCTATAGAGCTAAGTTTGAACTGATGGCCTCTGAACCAATAAGTGATCCATTATACGCAATTTACTCCAATTGTAAGTGGAAAAAGAATGGACTGTTCTTGGCTTGATATATCCACCTTAGAATCCCTAGTGTGTGGAAGCAGGCCGTTCGGCCCATTGAGTCATACCAGCCCCTCCAAAGAGCATCCCACCCAGACCCACACCCTATACTTGAAACCCCACATTTCCCATGGCTAATCCAAATAGCCTGCACACAGTGGGTAATTTAGCATGGTCAATGCACCTAAACTGCATTTCTTTGGACTGTCGGAGGAAACCAGAGCACCTGGAAGAAACACACACAGACACAAGGAGAACATGCAAACTCCACACAGAAAGTCACCTGAGGGGGGAATCAAACATGGGTCCCTGGTGCTATAAGGCAGCAGTGCTAGTCACTGTGCCACACTTGGATACTGATCACTTTTAGTTGGCATCTAGCAAGGCAAAACTTCCTGCTAATGCTCACCACCCCGAGAGATTGGTGGCTTCTACAAGGCTACTTTGATGGGCATTTCACCTGGCACTTTCAACTCAGGTCCCAGTTCAGCCTAGCCTTCAGTGTACTGTACTGTACTGCGTCGTTTGGAGTACCTGCTTTCAAAGGACACTTACACCAATGTCCTATGCATATTCTCATGTGAATGCAAAATATCCTGAGGCACTGTTTGAAAAAACAGTGGAATTCTCCCCAGTGTTCTGGCCAATGTTTCTCTCTTAACCGTCATAACCTGATCTTGCCTCATGGCCACTGGGCACGGACTGTAAAATCCTTCCAAAGTCACAAATTTCTTTGCAATGTGCTTTGAATTCCCCTCTGGATGAGGTATTATAGGGGTTTGTCGTTGGTTACACACAGTGATGTCTTGTAGCATTCTTCCTAGTGTTCTTGATTCTAAGTCTGACGTTAGGGCTTCAAGTCTCAATCCAGGGTTTGCCAAGATAACACAGTGTGGAGCTAGAGGAACACAGCAGGTCAGGCCACATCAGAGGAGCAGGAAAGTTGATGTTTTGGGTCGGGACCCTTTTATCCTTCTATAGGATGTGGTCATTGTTGAAAGGCCAGCATTTGTTGCCCATCCCTAAATGCCCTTGAACTGAATGGCTTCCTCAAGCAACTCAAGATGCTGTTAAGAGTCAACCACATTACTGTGGGTTGGGACACCCATGTAGGCCAGGCAAGGACCGCAGTTTCCTTCTCTGAAGGATGTGAGTGAATCTAATAGGTTTTTAGGATTAGTTTACCATTCCAGGAATTTAAATTTCACCAACTGCCGTTCTGGGATTTGAACCTGTATCCCCAAGCCATCAACCTGGGCCTGTCCATTATCAGTCCAGTGCTTCTGTCCCTACATGTTATGGATGAGACCAATTCCTCTCAAAATACTAAGATGATAATCTGGATCCTAACTTTTTCTTATTCTAGAAGTAGATGTAAGGCGTTGCGTTACAGATGCAATTTCATTGATCAAACCACCACATTTAAAGCAAAACATGCTTTATTCATTAACTATAGTTAAAATACAGCAAAAGAAAGGAGGAGTTGGAATAACAGCTGTATTGGAAAACATAACTGAACAATAGATATGGTAACTACTGTTCCCAGACAATAACATCCCTCAGCAAAAGGCAAATTCAGAAAAACATATTGTCTCACATGCAACTGAAGTAGCAAGAGGACAATCCCTAGCTTTTGACTATAACTGGGAGAGGGGAAAAGAGTAGATTCCACATGTTCAGCACCCTTGGTTCTGTGGGAGCCTGAGCACACCCTCTCAGGCTGCTTCTATTGTTCCAACTTTCAAAACAGAAACCCAAGGACTTTCAGATAGCCAGGTGTAGAGCTGGATGAACGTGGCAGGTCAAGCAGCATCAAAGGAGCAGGAAAGCTGACGTTTCGGGTCTAGACCCTTCTTCAGAAATGGGGGAGGGGAAGGGGTTTCTGAAATAAATAGGGAGAAAGGGGGAAGTGGATGGACAAAGGAGCAGGTAGGTGGAGTGGAGACAGACAGGCCAAAGAGGCAGGGATAGAGCCAGTAAAGGTGAACCAGCTCTACACCTCCCTGCAAGGACTCTCAAGCTGTTTATTCTAGTGGCTCTGGTAGATTGCTGAGTACCTCTGCCTTAAAACCTCTTTTCAAAAAAACCCCAGGATAAAAAAGTACATCTCTTAAAGCCACAGTATGGTCACACTACATCACTATGTACTCAGCCTGTTTGGTTACGGAGCATCTTAACGCGAGCCAGCGGCCAAAGGTACAAGCCAGATGAATTCTCAATCAGTCATGAGATGAAAATATCATTGGAGCCTCTATATTCTCATTATCCATTGCCCCAGATTGCAACATGCAGGCAAAAGTGCAACACAGACTTCCCCTGAACGGTAACACATGCAATTAGGCACATTAAAGGTGCTTCCCTATTAAATAAGCAGATTCAAGTTTCAATTAGAGTGATGAGAAGAGGAGTTGGATGCAAGAATATTTGTCTGGTAATGTCGCTGGCTGAAGTTCTTATTGCTTAGGCCTGCAGGAACTACTAATGCCTCCTTTTCTTCTGTTGCAGTTCTCCCATTCGGAAGTGTGCTCGTTGTGATTCCTTTATGGAAGAAATGAGCTCCAAATTGCAAGGTACAGTCCATTGTTGTTGTGGTCTCTCTGTGTGATTTATTCCCTGGGTAGTAATCTCTTATTCTTGCCCCTTCTTCCCCAGAACAAGGTTGGCTGAAGGACGAACAGTTCAGCTGATGAGAGATGACACTGGTGCTTGATTGTTGAGGCTCCTGAGTCACTGCTATTGGTTTATTTTTAAATCTCTGTCTTACCTAATGTTTGTTATGTTCTTTCTTAGTTGTGTCTTCTTATTTTCCTTGATTTTATTTGTCATCTCTCTCTTCCTCTTTTTTTTGGTTCTTTCATTATTAACCATCTGTCTTATTTCTGATGTCGCTTGCATCACTCACAGTATTCTCACTCCAACTCTCCCACAACAATGCTTTCTCTTTCTTTCACTCATTCCTCCATTGCTCGGATCACTTTTGCTGATCATTGTTTCTTTTGGTTGCCCCCTCCTTCCTGCTTTCTTTCAATTCTTAAATTTATCGGCTACTTCCGTCTCTTTCATTTTCGAAGCTAATTTCCATCCTGTCATGCTCTCAGTAGTTCTTGTTACTGGATGCCTCTGTCATGAATTTTTTTTAATATGTTGTAGTAGCTGAGTAAGAGGCCAAAGATATGATGTGAGGACATGTACCTTCCACAGTGCACTGTAGAGCGTTCAGTTAAAGCTCATTCATGGGATGAGGGCAACTCTGGTGAGACCAGCCCATCCCTAATTTCCCAGAGAGTGGTTAAAAGTCAACCACATTGCTGTGGATCTGGAGTCACATGGAGGCCAGACGAGGTAGGGATGGCAGTTTCCTTTCCTAAAGGACAATAGTGAACCAGATGGGTTTTTCCAACAATCGGCAATGGTTTCCTGGTTATCATTTCACTCTTTCAGATTTTATTGAAATCAAATTCCACCATCTCCCATGGCAGGATTTGAACCCAGATCCCTGTAATATTAGAGATAATGGGAACTGCAGATGCTGGAGAATCAAAGACAACAAAATGTGAGGCTGGATGAACACAGCAGGCCAAGCAGCATCTCAGGAGCACAAAAGCTGACGTTTCGGGCCTAGACCCTTCATCAGAGAGCTACCTCTCTGATGAAGGGTCTAGGCCCGAAACGTCAGCTTTTGTGCTCCTGAGATGCTGCTTGGCCTGCTGTGTTCATCCAGCCTCACATTTTGTTGTCCCTGTAATATTGCCTGGATTAACATTCCAATGATAATAACACTAGGCCATTACCTCCCCAGGTTATCTACCCTGCTGGTGTACATTTTAGCTCTCTCAGCAATGTAGAGATGATATTGGTTCATGTGGAATCATCCCGTACAAAAAAGACCCTTCGGCCCATCAAGGCGGTACTGCTAAAAGTATACTAAATTTATATTATTCTCATTTCCAGCCTATGTGCGTAACAGCGTTTATCCAGAGGGTTCACAATGTCTGCACCATGCTACCACTCTCCCTTTTGGCGCTCTCTGCAACTTTGGTTGCTTTTGTCGCACTCTACCCCAATAAGCACAGTGAGCATCAATTGTAAACAGACTCATGTAATCAAGGGTAGAATCATTGAACTGGGAGGTGTTGCACAGTGATAGAGTCCGTAACTTGAGTCAAGAATCCCAGGTCCAGAGGTGTGTCATGCCATCTCTGAACAGGGTGTTTAGAAAAATACATTAAACATGGCAGTGAAGAAACACCACATTGGACGCCACATTTCCTACACAAAACAGCGACTGCAACTGAAAAGTATACAATTGTCTACAAAGCTCTTTGGGATATTCTAAGGTTGTGAAAGTTGCAATACAAATGCAAGCCCCTTCTCTCCTTTTGATTTGCTAGCTTTTCTTTCGCTCAGAAATCTCCCTAACAGTAAAGATTTGCTGGCTGATATGTGCGTGATGCAGTCAAAGATATGAAAGTTGAGGCACCATGAGTTAATTTTTGTGCAGGTATGTTTAATTTGACAGGGTTTGCATTACTGTCAATCTAGCAGGATGACCTTTATGTATTTAACAGAGAGACATAAAATTAATGTGAGGGCAGGAGGATGCTATTTAACCCAGTCGATTCCGTATTTCTTATCTGTGTTTTTCTTAGTGTAAGGATGCTCTTAAGAAATGAATTGAATGCTCAATTGCTATAGGTGCTATATGCATAGCGCCTAGAGCTGTCAACACCAGGCGAATGAATGTTTAATCATGAGTTGTCTATCTGAGGTGCTGTTCCCTAGAAGTTTAGCACAGTTACCAGTAAGAATCTAATCTGTGGTATTAGCGATTTATAACTGAGATCTGCTGGCCCTGTTATGGGGACAAATGATTGTTCAGCACTAATATCCAGTACAAAGTGTGTACTTTTACCTACAGTCCACATTCTGGGTGCACACCACTTGCAGCCAGGGTAGGAATGTATCATGTTGTTTTTGCTCTTTAGATTATGGTACCAGGAACAGCGAGCTCCAGGCACAGCGGGACACAACCCTGAAATCACTGAATGAGGTGCAGGTCCTCACCAAGGTAGGTGGAGCTCCATTGTAACTCCTCACTGGAAATCTCCACATGGATTAAAATGGCCCTGCTTGTATGTAAGTGCAAAGAACCATCAAGAGAAACCTGCATCTACAGCTTGACAGACAGTGGACTTGCTCCATTTGTAAAACTCTGACCTCTTTCCTCCATCGTCTAATCCCACAGCCCTCACTGTCCTGACTTGCCCATTCCTTTACTAAACCCTAAGGGCATTGTGGGTCTCCCTACAGCACAGGGACTTCAGTTGTTCAAGAAAGCAGCTCACCACCACTGGGCGACACGGTGGCTCAGTGTCTGGCACCCGGGTTCAATTCCACCCTCAGTCTGTGTGGAGTTTGCACATTGTCCCTGTGTCTGCGTGGGTTTTCCCCGGGTGCCCTGGATTCCTCCCACCGTCCAAAGATGAGCAGGTTAGGGTGGATTGGCAATCAGAAATTACCCATAGTGTCCAGGGATATGCAACCTGGGTGGGTTAGCCATGGAGAACGTGGGGTTACAGGGATAGGGTCGGGGCGTACGTTTGGAGGATCGATGTGGACTTGATGGGGCGAATGGCCTGTTTTCACATTTGTAGGGATTCTATTACCTTCTGGAGGGCAACCAGGGATGGGCAATAAATACTGACCAAGCCAGCGATGCCCACATCCCACAAGTGAATGAAAGAAGCTGCCCGTTGTTGCACTCAGTGTCAGCGGTGGCCATATCATCAGCCAAGGAGGCTTCAGGCACATCCGAATGAGGGAGTTCGATGCTGGCAATGGTAGCACACATCCATCTGTGTTTTCAGATCCGCGTTTCTTCCGCTTGTCCTTACTCTCGCAAACACCAGACTTGAAAAGAACAGGAACAAACTGAGCCAGGTATTATTAACAACCACCCCACTCTGCCTCTCTAACCCTCAGTGGGACAACCCCTGGAGTATTATTTGTCTTTGATCAAGCCTTTGTCTGCATCTCCTCCTTTGGTTCAAGGTCAAAGTTCTTTTCTGGTTGTATTCCTGTTAAGGTGGGACTTATATGTTCCATATAAAATGCAAATGGGAGTTCAGTCCCTTGGGTTTTGCTCTCTCTTAGCTGTTGACATTTTAAGACCCTCTGTCCCATCTAAGCTAAAGTCAGGGATGTTGTAAAACTGGGAGCAATTGAAATCTGAAGGAAGCTGCTTTGTGTCCCTGCGCTGTTTTGTAATGAACATTTTCTTGATCAGATTAAAAGTAGCTTTAAAGTGCATCTGCTTATATCTTCGCACTTGTTACAAAAGGAGGGGATCAAAGTAATGAGAATGTTTGAGGCACTACCTGAAGAGCGACATGTGCTTTTCATCTTGTCAACGCTCTGGCTTTTTCACTCGCAGTGAGCAATAGTGAGAATGAGCTGCCTTTGACTCAACAATATAACGAGGTGGTTTTGTCCTGTGAATGAGATCTCCTGATTAACTTTGAATTCTTGGGCCTATACACATTAAAAACTGACCTTGGATATCCAGATCCTGCACTCACAAGTGAATGGATGACAATTTTTCTCCACCTGCTGTTCTTCGAAACTCGTGAGAAACCCCAGTAAATTTGTGAAGTTTCCTAGCCTCTGGAGGGGGTCCAGTCTGTCAGATGCTTAAGGCTGAATAATCAGATCAGATATGACCTTTCCTTTGGTAGGCCTGCTGATTAGCCACTGCTGTTGCTCTTAAACTGCCTCTGTCCTTTCCACTGTTGCTCAGATAATCTTTGTTACTTCAATCCCGCTTTTAACCCTTTCGGACTTGGAACATGGAACATAGAACAGTACAAACAGGAATGGGCCTCTTGGTCCACAATGTTGTACCAAACATGACTCCAAATTAAACCAATTCCGTCTACCTGCCATTAATCCATATCCCTCCATTCCTTGCATATTTATGTGTTTATCTAAAAGCCCCTCACATGATCCTATTGTATCTGCCTCCACTACCATACCTGTGTTCCAGATTCCTACCACTCTGTGTGAAAGTAGTGCCCCTTGCATCTCCTTTGAACTTTTCCTAAATCATCTACCATCTTCCAGAGAAAACAATCCAAGCTTTTCCAGCCTCTCCTTATAGCTCACACCCTGGTATTTACAACATCCTGGTAAATCTCTTCAGCAACCCCTCCAAAGCCTCCATATCCTTCCTGTAATGTGACAATCAGAATGGAACACCATACTCTAAGTGTGGCCTAACCAAAGTCTTACAAAGCTGCAATATGGCATCCTGTCCCTTTACTCAGTGCCCCAAACAATAAAGGCAACTATGCCATGTATCTTCTTTAACACCCCATCTACTTGTGTGGCCACTTTTGGGGAGCTATGGACTTGAACCCCAAGATCCCTCTGCTTAAGGAGCGTTTTTGAGTTGGAGACCCCACTTGCTCTAAAGGAGTTGGATGTCTCCATTTTTTTCCAACATGTGGAGAGTAACTACCGGAAAGAGAACTGGCATGTGCTGCTGGACGCCCTGTGGAAGAATGGGTTACAACAATCAGAGACACTTTGTGAATGATGCAACAAAGATTTAACCACTTATTTACAATAACGTGACAAGACTGACCTTTGTGCAGTGGCTTTCACAACCTCAGGGTGTGCCAAGGCAGCAAACTGGCAACTTTCCAAAGCACAGTTAGTCTTGAAATGTGAGGTGCACAGCAAGATCCCATAAGCAGCTTTGTGTTTTTTTTTGTGTGAGATGCTTGAGGTATAAATTTAGCTAAGACTCTGAGGAGCTCTCCCTTGGTACATTTTGAAATAGTGCAAGGGAATCTTTCATATCTACCTGAGAGGGCAGATGGAGTGCCTCATTCAGCATCTCATCTGTAAGACCACTCCTCTAACAATGCAGCAGTTCCTTAGCTCCACAGTGGATTCTAGCGCTCAGCTCCCTGGAGGGCAACATGACCTTCTGACTTAGAGGCATGTGTGCAACCAATTTTTACCTGTCACAACTGACGTACAATATAATTGCTTTCTGTGTATTAAGTAGCAGGGATCCATCCCATTTTACAGTTAATGCCAATTAGCCTCAGAGGTAACAAATGGGGGAAGTGCTGAAGAAACTCAACAGGGCTTATACAGCTAATAGTTGGGCCCTGGGGAGTGTTGCCAAACAAATAGACCTAGGGATGCAGGTGCTTCTAGAAAGTGGGGTCACAGGTAGACAGGGTCGTGAAGATTGAGATTAGGATGTGTCTAGTCAGTGTGGACTGTTTCCCTGATGTGTGAATCTAGGTCTGACAGTATTTGTGGAGGGAGAAACACAGTTAATGTTTGGAGTCCAGTGTCCCATGTTCAGAACTGAAGGGTCACTGGACTCAATGTTAGGTCTGTCAGATGCTGCCAGAACTGCTGAGTTTCTCCAGCAACTTCTACTCTTGTTTTAGATATTCAACATCTGCTGTTCTTTGTTTTATTTTAGAGCCAGAGGTATTGTTCAGACTTTGAGGTTGTGTTTGAGTGATGACCCTGTTACACCTCTGTCAGTGTGTTCTCAGTCCAAAGAGCATGGCTCCTGACTGTTCCAGTGCCATTAGCAAAGGATTTAGCTACTCCTCTTACATGTTAAAGGGCTATTATGGGGTGTTCATTGCTACTGCAAAATGCTCTTCATAGCAATCATAGTCATTTCAGATTGGGATGCTTGAGAAACAGCAACAGTAGGATTATATTTGGTAATTAGAGAGCATGTTTCATTGCTCCTGGGAGCACAGAACTGATGTACGAAGAGAGACTGGGTTGGTTAGGATTATATTTACTGACATTTAGAATAATGAGGAGGATCTGATAGAAACCTATAAATTTCCAATAAGATAAGACAAGGTAAACACAGGAAGGATATTACTGATGACTGGGGAGGCTAAAACCAGGCATCACAGTCTAAGGATACTGGGTAGGCCATTTTAGACTGATTGAGGAGAATTTTCTTCACCCAAAGAGTGGTGAGCCTGTGGAATTCTCTGCCACAGAAAGTAATTGAAGCTAAAACATTGAATTATTTGAAGAAGGAGCTAGATATAGTTCTTAGGGCCAAAGGGTTCAAAGGGTATGGGGAGAAATTAGGAACAGAGTACTGTGCTGGCATGATTATATAGAATGGTGAAGCAGTTTTGAAGGGCTGAATGGCCTACTCCTGCTCCTAGTTTCTATGCCCTTATGTTGTAGAGTTTCTGATGTCAGACCATCAGTGGAACATGTTTGTTTATGAGCTGAACTTCTGGACGCATGGGGGTGGTTTGATAATGGATTCACTCTGACAGCTATAATAATGTAGCCGAGACTTGTTATCGTAAATGAGGATGTTGACATTTCAGCCCTGTTTTGACCTGACTGATTCACTAATCAAACTGGAAATGAAATGGCACAAGTTTAACAGCAGTCATTTAGTTCAGTTATTGTGCAATGACAGCATTGTAGTTGGGAGGAATGTTTACCATTCAGGCATTTTCTGTTGCTGCTCTGTGACCTGCAGTGAATTTCAAAGTATGGCAAGGCCCTTGTAATGGTTTCCCTCGTCCTCATCACCTCCCATCTCTTCTGGAGGACACCCAAGGTTCTTAGCTATCCTGCAGTGCTTGTCCTAAATGAGAATCCAAGTCTGCACCTACAATGTGATTTGAGTACAGTCTATGTGATTAGAACATGCTAAGCTTGGTCATGTTCACCACCAACTTTCCCTATATGTGGCTGTCCATTCTGAAACCTTCAGCCATCACTAACTTACGCCTCACCAATATCCTGTACAGCTGCAACATGACCTTCTGACTCCTATACTCAATGCACTGACCAGGAAAGTCAAGCATATCAAACACCTTCAGATGCCTTTTAAATATTGTAATTGGACCAGCCTCAGCCACTTCCTCTGGCAGCTCATTCCATACACACTCCACCCTCTGTATGAAAAGATTGCCCCACAGGTCCCTTTTAAATCTTTCCCCCTCACCATAAACCTGTGCCCCCTAGTTTTAGACTCACCCCACCCCAGCAAAAAGACTTTGGCTAGTGACCCTATCCATGCCCCTCATGATTTTGTAAACCTCTATAAGGTCACCCCTCATTGTCCAATGTTCTAGGGAAAATAACTCCAGTCTATTTGGCCTCTTCCCTGTAGTTTAAACCCTCCAACCCTGGCAACAATCTTGTAGCAGATTTAGTTCTGCAGGGAATAATCCTTTCACCAGCTTGGGTCATCAGACTAGATTTTTTCTGGATGTGATGCTTTTGGATATTTGATGAATAAACTGCTGTGGTTAGTCATTGCTGTTTGTCTTCACAGATTGACACTCTGTTAGGGAGATGCATGAGGTGAATGAAATGACTCACCAAAATACTCACCCAATGACTCAAAGAATCGAATTGAATTCCAATTATTTACCAGAAAGTGAACATCAAGCTATCTATGTTCATTGCCATGTTTCAGATTAAATGATCAGGTTTTCCAGTTCTTAAAGTATTGGACAAAATGTTCTGTTTGTTAACCTCAAGAAAAAGCACTGTGTGGTGGGGAACTTTTCCACTTCTCCTAAGTGGTCAGATTCAAGTCACTGAGTTACAGAGGGAAGGAAAATCTATTTTTTGTTCAGCAGTTAATGATTGTGGAAGTTTCAAAGTACATTCAGTACTCAAAGGTTAATCTGTTGCTTCGTTTTCAGTGATGTGTCCCAGGGGTCAGACACCCTGTTTTGGCTGTGTGTTTTTAATCTTGCAGTTCATTGCCTGTGTGACCAGTTTACTTTGGACAGTATCATAGTAATCCCTATAACTTGGAAGTAGACCATTTGGCCCATCGAGTCCGCATTGCCCCTCCAAAAAGCATCTCACTCAGAGCCCCCCATCTATGTAACCCTGAATCTCCCATGTCCAACCCACCTAGCCTACACATCTCTGGAACAATTTAGCATGGCCCATCCACCCTAACCTGCACATCTTTGGACTGTGGGAGGAAACTGGAGCACCTGGAGGAAACCCACGCAGACACAGGGAGAATGTGCAAACTCTGCACAGACAGTCGTCCAAGGCCAGAATCGAACCCGGTTCCCTGGTGCTGAGAGGCAGCAGTGCTAACCACTGAGCCACCATGTCACCCTAATTGCTTTGAGTTAGTCAAGAAGACATAGCAAGAACTGCTGATGCTGGAGTCAGAGACAGCACAGTGTGGAGCTGGAGGAACACAGCAGGCCAGGCAGCATCGGAGGAGCAGGAAAGTTCTGTTCCTCCAGCTCTGTATGTTGAATTTGCTCATTTCTTTTTATCCTTTTGAGGGACTGGCTGGACCAGCATTTAATAGACTGTCAGACATAGGAGCAGAAGTTGGCCATTCTGCCCATCACATCTGCTCCCGCATTCAGTGAGCTCATGTCTGATCTGATGATCACCAACTCCACATTCCTGTCTTTACCCATAACTCTTGATTCCCTTATGGATTAAAAATCTGTCTCAGCCTTGAGTGTACTAAATAACCCAACCTCAAAAACCCTCTCCAGTAAAGAATGTCACTATTAATTATACATCCCTAATTGCTCCTGGTGAAGTTGGTGATGAGGTGCCTTCCTGAACTGCTGAGGCCCATTACACCCCACCATGCAGGTATAGGGAGCCACAGGGCTTAGACATGGCAATATGTTTCCAACTCAACATTGTGAGTGTCTTGGAGGGGAGCTTGCAAATGATGGCATTCCCATATATCTATTGCCTCTCGTCTGTCTAGATGGTGCAAGTTGGGCATTTGGAAGCCCTTCTTAAGATAACTCCTCCACCCCGGGAACAAACTGAGGTGAACTCCACAGACCGGCAAGCCTCTGAGAAAAAATAATTCTCATTGACAACTTAAAAGGGTGATCCCTTTGTATTCAGACGGTGTTCCCGGAGTTCCACACTCTCCCGCGTGGGGAAGGATTGTATGTTTCCTCATAGGCTGTGTGCCTGTCAATGAACCAAGCTGGATTGTCGAGCGCAGGCTGATCACAAGCCGTTCTCCCTAAGGTACACCATGAAACAGTGTAAAGACACTATGCACTGAACAGACAATAAAAAACAAGGTATGTGCAACTTCTGAATTTGGACAGCTCTGGGTTCTCTGTGAGAGTGCGACTAATTGGTACACAATGATAAACTGTAGCGATCTGTTTTTGAAGGGGCTGCAGGAGACACTGACATTTGAACAACAATTGTCTCAAACTCTCCAAAAGGAGAACAACAGCTTCAGCAAACGCAGCCAAGAAATGACTGAACAGGTAGGGCACCCTGAGAGGATTGATTTTCTTTGACCTGCCGACAGGTGGATTGCATGAACTTTGATCGGACAAACTCTGTTAACGTTCCCTCGATAACTTCCATTACATCTGTGTGTCCCTCCTGTGCCTGATCCTTCCAAAAGGGAAGAAGTGACCTGTAGTGAATCAGTTCTGGGTCCACTTTAGTTTTGTCATTTGTATGAATGATTTGGATGAGAATATAGGCGGCATGGTTAGTAAGATTGCAGCTCACACCAAAATTAGTGATGTAGTGAAGAAGGTTATCGAAGATTACAAAGAGATCCTGATCAATTGGGTCAATGGGCTGAGGAGTGGCAGATGGAGTTTAATTTGGATAAATGCGACGTGTTACATTTTGGTAAAACAAAGGCAGAACTTGTGCAATTGATATTAGGGCCCTGGATAGTGTTGTAGAACAGAGAGACCAAGGGGTTCAGGTACATAATACATTAAAATTTGCCTCACAGGTAAACAGCGTGGTTGAGAAGGTGAGATAACAAGGTGTAGAGCTGGATGAACACAGCAGACCAAGCAGCATCAGAGGAGCAGGAAAGCTGATGTTTTGGCCCTAGACCCTTCTTCAGAAATGGGGGAGGGGAAGGGGGTTCTGAAATACATAGGGAGAGAGGAGGAGGCGGATAGAAGATGGATAGAGGAGAAGATAGGTGGACAGGAGACAGACAGGTCGAAGACCTGAAAAGGTCATTGTTCAGAAAAGATTTATGAGAATGTTGCCAGGAATGTGGTTTCAGCAGAGATAAGGTGAATAGTGAAAAACCTTTTCCCTAAGGTGGGGGAGTTCAAAACTAAGGGGCGTATTTTTAAAGGATTATTAAAAAGGATAGGATGGGCAACTTTTTTACACCAGGAGTGGTTAGTATGTGAAATGAACTGCCAGAGGAAGCGGTGGTTGCAGGCAGAGCTACATTTAAAAGGCATTTAAATAAGTACATGAATAGAAAAGGTTTTGTGGGATATGGGCCAAATGCAGGTGGGTGGGACTAGTTTATTTTGGGAACATGGTCAGCGTGGACTGGTTGAACTGAAGATTTCTACATAGTTAAAACACCAAGGGATATGGGGAATGTGGAGAAAATAGCATTGGGGTGGAGAATCAGTCAGGATCCTATGCAATGCTAAAGCAGGCTTGATGAGCTGAATAGCCCACTTATGCAGTTATTTCCTACATCAGAAAGAAATGAGAAGAAAGAGGGTTGTTAGAACATGAAATTCATCTTCAAGCACTGCAGGCTGTGTCATTGAACACATTCAAGATGGAGTTAGAATGATTTTTGATTTACAAGGGAGTTCAGGGCTTTGGGGGAGAGGCAGGAAAGTGGGGTTAGGGCTACCTTCAGATCAACCACTACCGAATGGCAGAACAGATTCAAGGGTCTGAACGGCCTGTTTCTGCTCCTGTTTCTTACATTATTATTACTGCTCCAGAAAAGAGCCAGCACCAACATAATGGCCACCCTCGTGTTGTAAATGTTCATTATTCAATGACCAATTAGATTCAATGCAACTGCATGCTCAACAATAAGGCATGACAATCAATCGAGGACCTAATTAAGACTTTATTTCATTCTACGTCAAAACTAAGGGGCATATTTTTCAGGTGAGAGGAGAAGGATTTATAAAGGATAGGATGGGCAACTTTTTTACACCAAGAGTGGGTAGTGTGTGAAATGAACTGCCAGAGGAAGTGGTGGATGCAGGCAGAGCTACAACATTTAAAAAGCATTTAAATAAGTACGTGAATAGAAAAGGTTTTGTGGGATATGGTCCAAATGCAGGCAGGTGGGGCTAGTTTATTTTGGGAACATGGTCAGCATGGACTAGTTGAACTGAAGATTTCCACATAGTTAAAACACCAAGGGATATGGGGAATATGGAGAAAATAGCATATTGATTCTTTTTTCTTTGCAGTTGTTTTCAAGAAAACGTTATCAGGAGGCTATAATAAATTTTGTGTCTTTCAACAGTTGGCCACTTTGGTGAAAGAGCAAGAAGATTTGACTAAAGCTTACAGTAAGCTCCCAGAGAACAAGAAAGGGAATGCCTCCATTGATTACTGGATGCCCCGATCACACCTTGTGCAGGTAAACCTTGTTTCATAATGATTTCTTAATGAATCTAAGCAGACAATGTTCTAACATGAAGCTCACTTTCAGAGTGACGTGACTGAAAAGACAATGAGTACATTATTCCCACCGAAAGGATAAATGAACAAATGCACAATCCCCGGGAGATCAATAACTCGTCTCATTTCCTTGCAACAAGTAGGACAGTGAGGCTAAGTTACGTTCTGATGTTCACTGCAGACAGTTGCTCATTGTCTCAGGAACTTTAACATTCTTGTAGTGGTTTAGCAATATTGTGTGAAGGCACCTGAACCGATTGTTATTGCATTCCGGTCTACCCAGGACTGAGCTGGATCAAACTCCAGTGCTGCTCAACCTGACACTAGCATCCATAAGGTTAGACGGTAGCGCCAGCTCTTGCTGTGGTGTAGAAAAATAGCAGCAGGCCATTAAACCTGCTCGGCCATCAACATGATCATGATTGATCCTCAATGCCGTACGTCCACACTTCACATCTTTAGTGTTTGAGGAAGTGTAAAGTCGTACAGCACAGCAAAGGCTCTTTGGCCCATCATGCCTTGCCCTGACCTATCTACTCTAACCTCACTTTCCAGTACTTGGCCTATGGCTTCAAATTTTATGACATTTCAAGTGAACATCGGAGTATTTAAAGGTTGCGAGTTTTTCTGCCTCTGCTGCCCTTCCAGGCAGTGCATTGCGGATTCCTATCACTCTCTGGGTGAAAAAACCTCTCCTTAAATCCCTTCAAAACCTCCTGCCCTCCACCCTAAAATATTGCCTCCTTGTTAGTGACCCTTCAACTAAGGGGAACAGTTGCTTATTATCCACCCTGTTTATGCTTCACATAACCTTATAGACTTCTATCAGGTCCTGTCTCAGCTTTTAAACCATAAGACCATATGATATAGGAGCAGAATTAGGCTATTTGGTCCAGGAAGTCTGTTCCACCATTCGAACTGGCTGATATGTTTCTAAATCCCATTTTGCTGCCTTCTCCCTTAACCTTTCATCTCCTTACTAATCAAAAACCAATCTGTCTCTGTCTTAAACACACTCAATGACTTGGTATTCTGTGGCAATGAATTTTACAGATTCACCACCCCCAGCTGAGGAAATTCCTCCTCATCTCAGTTCTAAAGCACCCTTCCTTCACTGAGGCTGTGCCCTTGGATCTTAGTCTTTCCTACTAGTGGAAACATCTTTTTCAATCTATCGGGGTCTCTCAGTATTCTTTAAGTTCCAAAGAGATTCCCACCCTCACCCTTCTAATCTCCATTGAGTACGGACCCAGAGTCCTCAACTGCTCCTCACGTGACAAGTGCTTCATCCTCAGCATCATTCTTGTAATCAACTGCCCCCCCCACCACCCCCAACCCCAACGTCAGTACATTCTTCCCTAGATTGGGGCCCAAAACTGCTCACATTATTCCAAACGCAGCCTGACCAGAGCCTTGTACAGCAACTGTACATTTCGGCTATTGTATTCTAGCCTTCTGGAAATGAATGATAACATTGCATTTGCCTTCCTAACTGTCAGTTGAACCTACATGTTAACCTTAAGAGAATCTTCTCTGCTCTAAAGAAGACAACCCAAGCTCATCCTGTCTCTTTGAAGCTAAAATTCCAGGCAACATCCTGGTGAATCTCCTCTGCACCTCCTACAGTGCAATCACATCTTTCCTACCACGCAGAGCCCAGAACTGTACACAGGGCTCCCCCTAATCCACCTGCTTCTCTCTTAAATGTAAATCACATAATCAAAAGATACATGGAAATTTACACAGTTCATTCAGGCTATCCTGTTCACTTTCTCCGAAGCAGGCCTACATTACTGCCATAGTTGTAATACCTAAGCCTTGGTTAGTGCATACTTACCTATTCTAGTCGCTATTTTACATAAAAGCACTGGAGAAAGTGCAGAGAAGATTAATGAAGATGATAGCAGAAATGCATGGGAAAATATCAGGAAAGGATTAAGCGATTGTGTCATCGTTTCCTTGAACGAAGACCACTGAGGAGTGAGCCAATAGAGGCCCTTTCACATTCTGCAAGATTTGGACAGAATAGATACAGCGAGAGTGTTTCCTCTCATGGGGAAAGAGCATTAACTAGCGACCATCCATACGGAGTCACCAAGAAATTCAGTGAGGAGTTCAGAAGAAACTTCTTCACAAAGAGCGATGAGAAGGTGGAAGTTATTGACCTCCGAGAGAAATTGAAGTGAAGGTTTAAGGTGAAGCCAGACAAAATAAAGTGTGTGCCTGGTGGTGTATTGTAAAGATAACAATTTCTCCCTCAATGTCAGCAAAACAAAGGAGCTGCTCATTGACTTCAGGAAGTGCAGCAGAGTGCACACCCCTGTTGTGGAGATGGAGTGATGATCACTAACAATCTGTCCTGGACCACCCATGTTGACACGACAGTCAGGAAGGCACAACAACTCTTCTATTTCCTCAAGAGGTGAAGGAAATCCAACATGCCCATAAGGACCCCCTCTGACCTTAACAGACACACCATAGAAAGCATTCGAACCAGGTGCATTACGACTTGGTACGGCAACAGCTCTGCTCAGGACTGTAAGAAGCTACAGAGTTGTGAACACAGCCCAGTCCATGACACAGGCCAACTTGGACCCACTGACTCCATCTATACTTTGCGCTGCCCTTGGAAAAGCAGTCAACATCATCAAAGACCCCTCCAAGCCTTGTAATCGCTTCCAAATTGTTCTCTCAGGCAGAAGATGCAAAAGCATAAGCTCATGTATCAACAGGTTCAAGAACAGCCTCTTCCTTGCTGTTAGACTTCAGAATAGATCTCTCAAATTTCAAATCTAATGTTGATTTTGCTGTTTATACACCTTCTTTGCAGCCATAACATTGTATTCTTGTCTCTGTTATATTACACTAATGCACTTTGTCTGGTCTGATCTGCCTGTACTGCATGCAAAACAAAACTTTTCACTGTACCTAGGTACATGTGACAATAATCAATCAAGTTAAATTAAATCAAATCAAATGTTTGAGGAAGAAGGGAAGTGAGGGTTATGAAGATTGATTTAGATAAGAAAAAATAAACTCTGGCCTGGACTTAGTGTACAGAGGCTTGCATCTAAGTGATACATGAAATAAAGTTGTTTCTAGTAGTTAAATACATCCAGGGTTTTCGCCTACACCTGAGTCCAGTGTTTGTTCTCTGCATTAAAGACAATGTTTTGATATCAGCCCAGACATTACAATTGCCAGCTTGGATCTCTTTTACCTAATGGTCTGGATTAACTGTCCGCATTTTATTATGATGTTAGCTACTTCTACGATCAATCCACTGAGGTTTTTCCAATTTGTCCCTTAAAAATAATCCCTCCCTCCAATGTTCAGTCATAACCTACCCATTCTCCTGACTAAAGGAACAAGGCTTGCGGCTTTCCTATGCTTTGTCAACATTTGAGTCTTTCCCTTGTTTATTGATACTTCACCCCAGCATCTGTACTTTGAGAGCCAGCCAATAGTGTAGGCTGTTCAACAGTGCAAGGCATCATAGCTGAGAAACATAGCCACTAAAGCCACTTAGGCTCATGTATTTTACCAGGAAGCATTGAGTTAGCATGCTGGTGATCGGAATTGGCGTGTGTCCGATCAGCACAATTCTCACGTGCTGCTCTCTGTGTGACACAGAACGTGGTCGATATGGTGAAGTCCCAAGAGGAGCAGAAACTGCACTTGGAGGAAGAGAATCGGAGGTTGAAAGAAGACCCTGGTTTTCAAAGCTTCCAGAAGCTGGAAAAGGAGATTCAGAGCCTGCAGCAACATCTGGATGCAAAAACAGAAAAGGTAAACGCACCAATTTGCTTTAAGATCAGTAAAGTGCCTGGGGTTGCATGTAATTATTACGGTGATGTTAGGAATATGTCCTCGCAGGGAGTTGGCAACGTGAATCTTCCTAACAAAGTTCTCTTTAAGGAACTTCCTTATGAAAAACTTGGCAGGAGTTAAGACCAGAACTCATGCTCATAGGTGTTATAATCCAGAAATTCAGTATTGGAATCAAAATGTACTCGTACCTACATTTATATACAGACTGCATCGTTACAAGCGTTAGCCTCCAAGCTCAAACATCCCACAGCTACAGTGGTATCACTTTATGGTTTCATGACAGCATGGTGACTCAGTGGTTAGCACTGCTGCCTCACAGTGCCAGGGACCCACCCTTGGACAACTGTCTGTATAAAGTTTGCACTTCCTCCCTGTGTCTGTGTGGGTTCCCCCGGGTGCTCACAGTCCTTCCACAGTCCAAAGATGTACACGTTAGGTGAAGTGGCCAGGCTAAATTGCCCATAATGTCCAGGGTTGTGCAGGCTAGGTGGATTAGCCATGGGAAATGTAGGGTGACAGGGATAGGGCCGGTCCTGGGTGGGGTGCTGTTTGGAGGATCAGCGTGGACTCAAATGGCCAGCTTCCACGCTGTAGGGATTGTATGATTCTAAGAGTACATATAATTAATGTCCATTCGCTCCAAGCAATTAACGAACAATCAACAATTAGCAGTCATACCTCCAGGCTTCTTGATCCTAAATTCTGGAATTCCCTATCTAAAGCTTCCTCTTCACTAAGATGCTCCTGAAAGCCTATCTTTGATTACACCTTTGATTATCTGCCCTAATCTCTCCTTCAGTAGCTCAGTATTAAATTCTGTCAGTTTCTTTTGTCCTTTCATGGGGTAAAGACACCAGTGGCTCAGACAGTACTTTCTGCCCGTCCCTGATTAACCCCCATTAAGAATCAGCCACATTGCTGTGTGCCTGGAGTCACATAGAGAACACACTAGGTAAGGACAGCTGATTTCCTTCCCTCAATGAACCAGATGGATTTTTCCAACAGTCAACAATACAGGTCACCATTAAGCCAAATATTTTAGTGAATTTTTTGGTGGGTTTCAAACCTGTGTCCCCAGAAGATTAGCCCAGGGTTCTGGATTACTGGTCTATTGACACTACCTCAACACGACTACCTTCCCCTACCGTACTTTGGGACCTCTAAAAGTGCATGTGTGCAAGCTGTTAATGTTTTTAAAGCAAGATTTATTTCTCTTATTCAATTATGTTGTGTGCAAAATATTAATGAATTACTGCTTTACTTTCTTTGATGGATGACACAGTGGATCGGTGGTTAGCACTGCTGCCTCACTGTGCAAGGGACCCAGGTTCAGTTCCAACCTCAGGCGACTGCCTGTGTTCAGTTTGGATGTTCTCCCCGTGTCTGCGTGGGTTTAATCCGGGTGCTCCGGTTTCCTCTCTCAGTCCAAAGATGTATAGATTAGATGGAATAGCCATGGTAAAAAGACTGTGTGGGGCTACAAGGATTTGGTGCAGCCTCGATGGGGGTGAAAGGCTCCTTTCTGCATTGCGGGGAACCAATGATTCTGTGGCAAAAGATTCCTTTGGCTAGGAAGTGTGTTTGTTCTGCCAATTCTGTCAAGTTACTGAAGGGTTACCTGACCTGCTTAACATGTGCCATAATTCCATCGCAGATGACTGCCATGGCTTGTGAAATGGAAGCATTAAGACACAAGAATGAATGTCTCATGACAGGTAAAGTTGCTCTATTCTCTCCCATTGCCACTGTTCCTTTCAAAGCCCTATGCTGATCTCTGATGCTCTCCTCCTCAACCCCTTTCCCCAATAGCAAACATGAAGGATTGGCAACAGGTCCAGAGCTTGAGGGAGCAAAGTCATGACTCGGTAATCGCCGCCATCCTGGGGGCTGTCCCAAGACCATCCGATGGTCAGCACTGCAATCCGTGGGCGACACACTTGTTTCAGGAGCTCCAGCCTGATCACCAAGGAGGGAGAGAGCCATCCCCCTGTCAGATGGGGGGCTTGACCTCACCCACAGCGACTCCTAGGGGGAAGGATGGGCAACGGTACTCAGGTTGTTCCTTACCTGACCACGGCGCTCCCCGCACTGAGGCCTGGTTCAGCGGCATGTCAACAAGGCTGCACAAGCAGTCAAAACAGGCCCACTCAGGAGACCGGCATTCACCTGCTTTGACCCAGCGCAGGACTCCATCTCCTCCTAGACCCAACTGTCCGGACCCCCCGCTGAATGCGAGCAAGTCACCGCGTGATTTCACCTCAGCCTCAGAATCTCAGACTGAGGACGAGAAGTCGCAGGGAAAGGTGATGACTCCTGAAATGAAATGTTCGCTTCTGCTGTCCCCTCGGCCTTTCAGATTGCACAGGTCAAACAGGAATAAAAAATGACATTCTTTGGTGAAGAACCGAAATTATTTTTAAAGCAAATCGTGCATCCTTTTAAAGAACCTAAAAGATCAGAACTCAATAATCTTAAAGGGGGCACTGCCTTCATGTAATATTGTATGATGTTAATATGCTGGAATATTTTGCTTTGGAAAGGATTGCTCATGTTTTAAGTCATGATTATGTACGGTTCAACACAATTTAAATCAGTGTGCTTCAAGTTGGCTTCTAAGCGAGACACACACTTTGATAAATTGCATGTTCACAGAATTTTCAGACCATTCAGCCCATCGTGCCTGCACCAGTTCTCTGTGCATTTTGACTTTGTGCCATATTCCCATTTCCCACTACCCTGTTTCCATTGCAATAATCATCCAATGCCCCTCTTGAATGCATGTCTCCACCTCACTTCTAGGCAATGCATTCCAGATTGGAACCACTGTGTGTGTGAAAAAGACTTTTATTTCATCCTGAAATCACTTCTTTTGCAAAATGCTATTTGTGCCCTCTGGTTCTCAATCCTTTTATGCGCAGGAAGCATTTTCCTGAAACTGTGGGAGTGGACGAGCTAGTATTTAGTCTGTAACATTGACTGTAATTTCATGGGTGTCAGCAAGGAACACACTTCAAAGTTACAAAAAAGCAGGTTTTGGAAGTGTTGTTTTGTTGTTTATTCATATGAAATGAGGGCATCGCTGCCTAAGCTAGCGTTTATTTGCCCGTCCCAAATTGTTTATGGTGCCTGGGAGAGGAGGAGGAGGAGAATGGTTTGGGTGATACATTGAGATCGCAAACCATTTGGCTTGAGATCAGTCAGGAAGGTGCAGGTGGGAGCTGTTAAGACCACACCTTCAATCTTTACTGGTTTTAGACTGTAGGAAGTTACAGCTTGATTGGAATTCTGGGCAAACAGTTTTCCCTTGTCCAATGGTTCACGCAGAGAAGTGGTGCCAATGGGCAAATAGTGGCTTTACAATGTTGAATATGTGGATGTTCAATTCCTTATTAATTGATGGATCTTTGGCAATGAACATTCAGAAATGACAATGTCAAGACCAATGGTGGAGATTTGCAGTTGAGATCAAACATGGCCAGCACAAGATAACAGATATCTACCCTGCCCCACCCATCATCTTAAAGGGGTATAACTATTTCTCTCCATTTTGAATAACACAATGCAAGGACATAAGGGACATAGCAATTTTTTTAAGGAGGTGCATAGGTACCATTATGTAGTAACCCTGTAGAGATGGGTGTAAAAAGCCCCAGGTACTTTTCCTGTCTGTCTGCCCAATGTTCTGGACAGCTTTCCCCATCCTCTCCATTAATTGGTTGCTTCACCTTTCAACCCACCCGGACCTTGCATAGGACTTAGTAACAAAAGCAGGCCATTCAGCCCACCAAGCCTGTTCCACCATTCTAACTCAGCCTTGAACAAATTGAAAGACCCAGCCTTGATCATCTTTTTGTGAAGAGGAGCTGCTTTTATCGCATGTTTGTGATGAGCAAGTTGGCTACCGTGCAAAGTGATGTGCTTGGGGACACCCCAAGGACATGAAAGGCGCTGTGGAAATACCCTTGCTTCATTATGAAAGCTTGTGCATGACTTGGTTTAGGGGCCTCAGCCTGATTCCTGGTAGATTTGCTCCCAATAATGTCCACTTCCCCGTGATGTACTGAAAGTAACAGAAATGCACTTCCTGATGGCCAATGAGCTCCAAGCTACAAGAAATGGGAGCTGATGTCTGTATGAAGCAGATTAATGCCAGACAATCCCTCTATTATAATTATAGATTTACATAAGGATTTCTGTTGACCAGAAACTCAACTGGACTCACCACTTAAACACAGGGGCTTCACTCTCCGGGATGAAGCAGCTTGCTTGATTGACTTCACATCCACAAGCATCCGCTCCCTCCACCAGTGATGCTCAGTAGCGATAGTGTGTAGCATCTACAAGATGCATTGCAAAAATACACCAACAATCTTTAGACAGCACCTTCCAAACCCACAACGGTGCCATCCTGCAGGACAAGGGCAGCAGATACATGGGGACACTTCCAAGTTCCTCTGCAAGCCGCTCACCATCCTGACTTGCGAATATATTACCATTCCTGCACTGTCACTGGATCAAAATCCTGGAATTTCCTCTCTTGGGACATTGTGAATCTACCCACAGTCCATGGACTGCAGTTGTTCATGTAGGCACCTCACCATCACCTTCTCAACAATGGGTAGTGAACGTTGACCCAGCAACACCCACATCTCACGAGTGAATATAATAATCTTACATCATGTTGGGAGATTAGTTATCTATTTGTACAGAAGGCTATGCATTCTAGAATTATCAAAATTCAGGAAATGGGTGAATAAAATCAGTGATTATTATCTCAAACGTATCGTTATTTCAGTTATAAAGTAAGGGAAATGGAGCATTCTCTATAGAACAGAGAAGGTGAAGAGTTTTAATAGAAAAGTGTACATTTATGAGAGGTTTTGATGGAGTATTTAGGATAAAATATTTAAACTGTCAAGAAGATTCAAAATTAAAATGATTGGTAAAAGAATGAGGGGAGAGATGGAAACTAGGTTTGGACAGGAGCGGTAGTGATTAGGAATGCACTGCCTTAAAGTTTGGTGGAAGTGGACACGACACAGTAGGAGCTTCCAAATGGGTTTTTGATAAATCCTTGAAGGGGATGTTATAGAGGCTTGAAGTCTGTCAAAGAGTTGGATTGGTACAATGGGCTGAATGACCTCCTCCTGTGCTGTAAGATTCTATGTAATGTTACCTGTGAAATCGTGCAATTGCCTCATTCAGCTGATTGGGAGATAGCAATTGTGTCGGTTGCCCTACCTACCAATAGCTTTCTTGCCAGTCCAGCCAATTTAAAGGCATAGAACCAAACTGGTTGGATGGAGCTCAGATACAGATCAACTGTGAATATTGGATCAGGCTTTCAGGGGCTGAATAGCCTCGTCCTGTTAATATAGACATTGTCTAAACAATCTGTTCAGAGATGTTATGACTCACCTCAGGAACAGGTGGGACTTGATCCTGGACCTCTTGGTTTTGATCCTGGACCTCTTGGTTCAGAGCCAGCGCACCATAAGAGGCATCCTCCAGTTCATGTATAACCATATTTTGTTAATCATATGCATGTACAGCCTACAAACTGTGATAAAATCAATTTGTAATTAGTGATATCATGCTTTTCTTCTTTACAATTCCTGAACTTCATGCCAAATTAATTTCTTCCAATTTATCAGGCTCTAACCTTTTTGCCCTGCAGTGTAGGTTGTTGTGCTTGTTTCAAATTTGGCATTCTTGTACTTGTCCTGATGAATGCAAGTCAAGGAGCTTTGTCGATATGTGTCCCCTTTCAATAAAATGCAAATGATTTATTTAAAAACAGTTAAACTCTTAGCTTCAGGATCAAAGAAGGCTGCAATTTGCAGAGAATTTACTCTCATCCTTCTCCCTACAGTGGAGGGGTAAGTCTAGGGTGAAATGAAGAAGATTGTTACCAGCAGTGCCCCAAATCTGTCTGACCAGTGTCTGCTGCACATTTAGTGCTTTCCTGACTTCATTGGGTGCACTGCACTTTGCTTGTTCGCGGAGTTGATTAACCATGGCTGTCACTAGGAATGGTCAATGTGATGACCGGAATAGTCAATGTGATGACCTGAATACCTGCCTATGGGACAGGTGTTTGATTTGGCCTTGATCATACATGCAAGATTATGAGGGGAGCTTGACAGGGTACATATTGAGAAGATGGTTCTGTTATTGGGGGCATCCTGAACTAAGGTACCGCTAACTAAGGTTAGCACCGCTGCCTCTCAGTGCCAGGGATAAAATGGCAGGGGATATTAGACAACTTTGATTATGCCACTTAGATTACAGTATTTTTCAAACAACTAGATCCAGTCTGCTGCTCCACTATAGTTTTCATTCCCAGGGCATTCTTTTTTAAATTTCAGGCATCATCTGAAGACTGTACCATCCAGCTAAACATTTCACTACTTTAATCTGACAGTTTTCTTTACCATAAATGATTAGGCTATAACTTGACCTTCTCAGATAATCCATTGGCTACTATTAGGACCTTGAGAAGTCCAAAGGCCAAGCGCTATGCTGGTGTGAACTGTTGACATTCATTGTTTACAACTGTGCATAAGCATGTTTGAGTTCGGCTTCTCTAGGTCTCAGTCTTATGTTAACAGATAGCATGATGGTATAGCTCCATACACACGTGAACAGTCACTGTTGTAAGGATATTGTTCTGCTTAATCCTTTACTTCACACTCATAGAGTCACAGAGTCATACAGCACGGAAACAGACCATTCAGTCCAATCAGCCCATGCTGACCATAATCCCAAACTAAACTAGTCTCACCTGCCTGCTCTTGATCCATATCCCTCCAAACCTTTCCTACTCATGTACTTATCTAAATATCTTCTAAATATTGTAACTCTACCTGCATCCGCCACTTCCTCTGGGAGTTCATTCCACACATGGACCACTCTTGGTGTAAAAATGTTGCCGCTTATGTTGTTAAATCCTTCTCCTCTCACCTTAAAAATATGCCTCATCTTTTTTTTAAAAAAATCATCCACAGGCTGGTTAGGTTGCATTTATTGCCCATCCCTAATTACCCAGAAGGCAGGTAAGAGTCAACCACATTGTGGTGGGTCTGGAGTTACACGAGTCCAAACCCAGCATATTTCTTCCCTGAAGGACATTGGTGAACCAGATAGATTTCCCCGACAATGGTTTCATGATCATCATCAAGCGTTCAATTGTCATTGTGTTCGTGTTCTGCTGTCTGCCGTGGAAATATTTAAATCTGTGTCCCCAGGATGTTAAAACAAAAAGAACTGCAGATGCTGGACGTCTGAAACAAAAGCAGAAATTACTGGAGAAACTCAGCAGATCTGCCAGCATCTGCGGAGAGAATGCAAAGTCAATGTTTCAGGTCCATTGACCCTTTGTCAGAACCAGAAGCAGTTCTGAAGAAGGGTGTCAGATTAGAATTGTTGGTTCTGTTTTCTCTCCACAGATGCTGCCAGACCTGCTGAATTTCTCCAGCAATTTCTGTTTATGTTGCAAGGGAAATTACCTGGGTTTCTAGTCCAGTAGTAATACTGTGGGGCCATTACATCCCATGATCTCCTCACCACCTTTTGCTAATATATAGTATTAGTCCTGAACAGACAATACTGATCAATTTAACAGCATGGAGTGAAGGCCTTCAGCAAAGGAAGTTCAATGTTTTTTTTTCTGTTTCTGTAACTAACTGCACACTAATAATATTGAGAGTATTCTTTGTCTTAAAGCAGCAAGTCAATAGATGCTTATTAAAAGTCCCAGGAATAATGGGACATTTTCCATTCATATATTTCGCCAAAATTTGTGCAGTGTTGAGGAAAAAGATTTTACTGAGTTTGTGGAAAAATTGTTGGTTTTGTTTTGAAATAGAGAGTGTCACAATTCTAACTGAAAATTAACTTAGTACATGTGCGTGCAGTCAACAGGAGTTATCACTGAGGAAAGCATAATATCACGAATTATAAATTTATATTAATTTACCACACAGCCTAGTGCTGAGTTTGCATTTGTAAATTTTGCAAACCATGCTGGCAAATTAGGAATGGGAGTAGGCCATTCAACTCTTCAAGCATGTCCTACCAACCAATGAAAAATCATTATGTGTCACAATCATGCTAACATTGGGATATGTGTTTGATTCCTAATTTTGTAAAGATACATATTTAGCATGAGATTTTTTTTGAATTGTGATATGTATGTAACAATAATAACCAGAGCTGTATCTATATTGATGTGTCAAATTATGTTTTGCTGGAATGCTGTTTCTTTTATGATAAAATACTAAAGAACATCTGGACCTTGACTTTTCAAATAATCTCAGTTTGCTTCCCTCCTCCTGGGGAGTGAGCATGACTTTCTAGTGTCTTGTGTAGCCAAGTGTTTTTCATGCAACATCCAATACTGAAAGTCAGCGTTTGGTTAATACCTCCATGTAGAGCTGTACAATGTTTGATTTCACAGTCCCATTCACTTTCTGGCCTAAGATTTTCTCCTGTGATCTACAAGTGTTGAGGGCTGAGAGGAGGCTGGTGGGCATGTTTTTGTGTTTTTTACATGTTGGGTCATCTTATGCAAAAAGTTCTTGAGTCAATGACTCTGTGTCTTAAAGTTAACCTACCATTCCTGTATCGCTCAACACCCTGTAACATCTGAGATAATGGGAACTGCAGATGCTGGAGAATTCCAAGATAATAAAATGTGAGGCTGGATGAACACAGCAGGCCAAGCAGCATCTCAGGAGCACAAAAGCTGACGTTTCGGGCCTAGACCCTTCATCAGAGAGGGGGATGGGGAGAGGGAACTGGAATAAATAGGGAGAGAGGGGGAGGCGGACCGAAGATGGAGAGAAAAGAAGATAGGTGGAGAGAGTATAGGTGGGAAGGTAGGGAGGGGATAAGTCAGTCCAGGGAAGACGGACAGGTCAAGGAGGTGGGATGAGGTTAGTAGGTAGATGGGGGTGTGGCTTGGGGTGGGAGGAAGGGATGGGTGAGAGGAAGAACTGGTTAGGGAGGCAGAGACAGGTTGGACTGGTTTTGGGATGCAGTGGGTGGGGGGGGAAGAGCTGGGCTGGTTGTGTGGTGCAGTGGGGGGAGGGGATGAACTGGGCTGGTTTAGGGATGCAGTAGGGGAAGGGGAGATTTTGAAACTGGTGAAGTCCACATTGATACCATTAGGCTGCAGGGTTCCCAGGCGGAATATGAGTTGCTGTTCCTGCAACCTTCGGGTGGCATCATTGTGGCACTGCAGGAGGCCCATGACGGACATGTCATCTAGAGAATGGGAGGGGGAGTGGAAATGGTTTGCAACTGGGAGGTGCAGTTGTTTGTTGCGAACTGAGCGGAGGTGTTCTGCAAAGCGGTCTCCAAGCCTCCGCTTGGTTTCCCCAATGTAGAGGAAGCCACACCGGGTACAGTGGATGCAGTATACCACATTGGCAGATGTGCAGGTGAACCTCTGCTTAATGTGGAATGTCATCTTGGGGCCTGGGATAGGGGTGAGGGAGGAGGTGTGGGGGCAAGTGTAGCATTTCCTGCGGTTGCAGGGGAAGGTGCCGGGTGTGGTGGGGTTGGAGGGCAGTGTGGAGCGAACAAGGGAGTCACGGAAAGAGTGGTCTCTCCGGAAAGCAGACAGGGGTGGGGATGGAAAAATGTCTTGGGTGGTGGGGTCGGATTGTAAATGGCGGAAGTGTCGGAGGATGATGCGTTGTATCCGGATGTTACCCTATAACATCTTCCTGCCATTACACTTCAAGACTGAAACAGCCCTAATTTCTCAGAGTTCATATTTCAATCTTTTCAATACCTGGGATAATTGTTGTGATGTTTCTCTGAACCTGATGCCGGGCTTGAATATTTCCTTTATATAATGTTGAATGGGATATATCTAGACCAGAGTTGTCCTCGTGCACAGATTCTGTGTAGCATTGCAAGTTAGATTTGTGTGAATGCGGCTGTGAAAAAATAAATATCTCAAGGCTTTTCACTGACATGAAAGATCTTGGAGCAAGAGAGTAGAAGGTAGAAGACCTTTGTGATCTCCTAGACTGACTCTGACAACCAGAATGGTGTGTGCCAGAGAGGTATTCTCCAAACTATTGATTCTCTTCTTGGATCTGAGGTGAGATGGAGGGTAATCTAAACTGAAGTGTCAGGGTTTTCCTAGTTGTACTTTTTCTATTCCCTTTGACATATTGTATGCCCCTCACCTCCACCTCTATGAGGTGAAACAGCACACATTTCTCCAGTTTTCAATGACTTTGATCCATTTGATATGACCTCATTGTTGTGGCATCTCTCTGTACCTTGTTTCATGTGACAATGGTTATGTGATGAGTGGCACAGTGGCTCAGTGGTTAACACTGCTGCCTCACAGCGCCAGAGTCCTGGGTTCAATTCCAGCCTCGGGTGACTATCTGTATGGTGTTTGCACGTTCTCCCTGCATCTGCGTGGATTCCCTCCCACAGTCCAAAGATGTGCAGGTTAGGTGAATTGGCTGTGCTAAATTGCCTGTAGTTTCGAGGGATGTGTCAGCTAGGCGGGTTAGCTATGGGGATTGGATGGGGTGCTGGGTCTGGGTGTAGAATCAATGGGCCAAATGGCCTCTCTCTGCACTGTAGGGATTGTATGATTTAAGTGACAAAATGCAAGTGCAGTCTCAAATAATATCTATTCAGAAAGCAAATGATTTGGTGTGTGCCAAACGGACCAGTAACGCGGGGTACAACAAAAGACAAGGGTATTTATTGTGATCAAGATATTGAAGGCTGAAATTGGAAATTTGAAGTGAGCCACAGTGGTCAGCTTCCTCTCTAGGATGGCAGAACACATTGTACAGTTAACGATTACCTGTCTAACTGACCCAGTGGTACAGTGATCCCTCATCTGAAACATAGCATCACTACAGTGTGGAAACAGGCCCTTCAGCCCAACAAATCTGCACCGACCGTCAGAGTATCCCACCCAGATCCATCCCCCACTATAACTCATCTAATCTACACATTCCTGAACACTACGGGCAATTTAAAATGGCCAATCCATCTAGCCTGCACATCTTTGGACTGTGGGAGGAAACCGGAACACCCAGAGGGAACCCGTACAGACGTGAGGAGAACAAAGTTGCCCGAGGGTGGAATTGAACCCTGGTGCTGTGAGGCAGCAGTGCTAACCACTGAGCCACCGTGCCGCCCTGTCATCTATCATCCCCATCCGTCATCCAGCTGTGGGCAACCCAGCTTTTTTCTAATATATACATATATATTCTGCACACTACTGCTGCACAGTAATATTGCTTACTTTTCCCCACAGCACCCGTGTTTTGTGTGAGTAAGTGCAGGAACTCAGTGAAGACACCACATGCAAAAAGACTTTATTTAATGCTTCCACCACCTGGAAAAACAAGGCCATGGGAACCGGTAACAAGCAAAGCCCGATAATGGCAATGCTTATGTGAAAAGGAAGTGAAGGGGGGAGGGTAGGGGTTAAATCAAAATAGGATCAGAGGGGGAAATGAAGCATTCCAGTCGCCAGGGAGCCCGTCTCCAACTAAACCAAAAAGTTCTACAACTCAAGGCTGGCTCAATGTTGGGCATCCATTTTGACCCCCATTCAAGATGCTGTCTGATGCACTGATTTATTGTGAAACCCTATAATATAGAGCGTGGAGATTTAAAGGAGTGTTGGGGGGGGGTGTGTGGGGTTGGATGATGGAGAAGAAGGTAATGGAGGCTAACATAAACACCAGAAAAGGAAAAAAAAACATAGCATCAACTTGTCCCTCATTTTCTGTTCCTGTTATTCTTACATGGGAGATGGGTGTCACTTGCAAGACCAGCATTTGTTACACCTCCCTAATTGTCCTGGGAGTGAGTGACTTGCTTGGCCATTTTGGAGAGCATTTAAGAGTCAAGCATATTTCTGTGGATCTGGAGTTACATGTAGGCCAGACCCAGTAAGGATGGCTGATTTCCTTTCCTATAAAGGCATTAGTGAACCACAAGGGTTTCGATGATAGTTATCATGGTCACCATTACTGAGACTTCAGTGCAACAGGCTCGAGGGGCTGAATAGCCTACTCCATTGTTCCTACTTCTAATGGTCTTAGGGAGACTAACTTTAAGTTTCAGACTTTAATCATTCTCTTTAAATTCCATCAGCTGTTACTGGGGGATAGTGAATCTGCTTCCCTGAACCTGGCCTCTGGATTATGAGCCCATTAACATTATCCACTATACCATTAGCTCCTAGCTTCCTATATTGAGTCATATAGTGCAGAAAAGGCCGTTTAGGCCATTGATTCTGCACCGACACAAGTACAAATAAAGACATGCTAATCCCAATTTCCTGAATCCTATGTCCTTGAATGCTGTGATATTCAAGTGCTCGTCAAAATACTTTTAAAGGTTGTAAGGTTTCCAGCCTCCACTATCTTCCCATGCAGCCCAATCCAGATTCCCACCTCCCTCTGAGTGAAAACAACTTATCGAAAATTCCCTCTGAATCTCCTGCCCCTACCCTAGAAGTCTGTCCCCTCATGATTGAAACCTCAAGCAAAGGAAACAGCTGGTTTTTATTCACTGTGGAGTTGGAGAAACAAAGCAGGTCAGGAAGCATCAGAGGAGCAGGAAAGTCGATGTTTCGGGTTTATACCCTTCATCAGGACCCGAAACAACAGCTTTTCTGCTCCTCTGATGCTGCCTGACCTGCTGTGATCCTTCAGCTCCACACTGTATTCACTTTGACTCCAGCATCTGCAGTTTCTGCTCTCTATTCACCCTGTCCATGAACCCCCCCCAATAATCTTATACACCACAATCATGAACTCCCCCACATCAAGTCTTTTTTGCTCTAAATAATCCAAACCTATCTAGGTTCTGCTTATATGTTAGTTTCTCCATCCTGATAAACCTCATCTGTACCCCCTCTAGTGCTATCACATCCTTATAGAAGCTAGTTCCTGCAGGATGTTTTATTGAAAAATTCAGTCATGGCTAGGTAACCATTTATTGCCCTTTAATTGAGTAGTTTTTTGGCTGTCATTACTGGTGGGTTATGTGTAGGCCAGACCAGGGTAAAAGATAACAAAATGTGGGGCTGGATGAACACAGCAGGCCAAGCAGCATCTTAGAAGCACAAAAGCTGATGTTTCGGGCCTAGACCTTTATCTGATGAAGGGTCTAGGCCCGAAACATCAGCTTTTGTGCCCCTAAGATGCTGCTTGGCCTGCTGTGTTCATCCAGCTCCACACTTTGTTATCTTGGATTCTCCAGCATCTGCAGTTCCCATTATCACACGGTAAAAAGATAGATTTCCTTACCTGAAGTGCAACAGTGAACCATATGCGTTTCCACATGATGAGCATTAAGCTAGCTTTTAATTTGAGATTCTTATTGAATTTAAATTTCATCATCAGCCATGATAGAGATTCCAATCTATGTTTGTCAGAGCATTAGCCCGGGGTTCTGGATTACTAGTCCATTAATGTCATTGCTACTACACTACCCCATACATCTCCAGCTCAAGCAGCAATGAACTTATGTTTAATGTTCATTTCTACGTACCCATTTGCACACAAACACAGAAAATGAAGACGGACCTGTTTCCTAATGAGACTCAACAACTCCTGGTGAAGAGGGAACAAAAAACGGAAAGCCCATAATTTGATGTGCATTACTCAGACACTTCTACAAACAACAGGAGTAAAGCATCAGTTTGCGTTCACAAGATTTATTTGGGTGATAATGTTTACACAAAATATTAATATAGAGCAAACTATAAGCGAGAGTCCAAAAATATATACATACTTAGACCAACTACAGACGTGCACTTTATTGATTAAGTTAATCAGGTTCACATAGAAGGACTCCTAGATATCAGTTTCTAACCAAAAGCACAGTTGATATTTCTGTTTGAGCGTGAGCATAGCTTGTGATCTTAAATTGCCTGTAGTTTATGCCTAACGTGGAATAAGTCATCAACTTTATATGTTACCAGCCACTTCACACACACTTTAACTGGCATTAGAAGACTTGGGGAAGGTGCAGGCTGTGAACATGAGGAACTGTCTGTGACTCTTTCAAATAATATAGTCAACTCCTCCCAAAATGCTTGCAGACAATGTAGTACAGTCCAGTACATAAGTGGTGACTTTATATGCCTCTTTGTCAAAAGAGGTCTCTATATTTAATGTGAATGGCCCTCAGAGGCAGCTTTTGATGGGATTTTCATCTAGTAAATTAACAAGAATACCAGCATGGATACAAATGTCAGTGGAACTAACTTAATGGCATTAGAGACCGGCATGTTGAGAAGGGAAAATAGGTCGGCACGGATGAGTCGGACTGAAGGGCCTGTCTCTGTGCTGAATGACTCTACGGTCGGATGGCTGGTTTGCAATGCACAGTGATAGCAACAGCATGGGTTCAATTCCTGCACTGACTGAGGTTACTATGAAGAACATTTTTTTTTCTCAACCTCCCCTGAGAGACGGTGGCCTCACCAACAACCACCTCACTCTAATGAGAGAGCAGCCCTTCGGGACTATGATGTGGAGGTGCTGGTGCTGAACTGGGATCGATAAGGTCAGAAATCACGTGACCCCAGGTTACAGTCCAACAGGTTTATTTGAAATCACAAGCGTTTGGAGCACTGCTCAGGTGAAGTGACTTCATCAGCAGCGTGCTGAGAACTTGTGATTTCAAATAAACCTGTTGGACTATAACTTGGTGTCTTGTGACTTCTAACTTTGGGGCTATGTTAACTTTACAGCGCAACTGAAGCCAGTATCAGTATCTACATCCATATTAAGTTTATTTATGTTTCCACTAGTACAAGCTGTTACTGACTTTGTGAAACATTTTATCCTTCAATTTCTGATACCTATTAAAAGGGCTCATAATCTCACTTGAAATAGTGCAGGAGGAAAATTTCCCACCAAACACAAACAAACTCCAGTGTAGGAAACATTGCATCTAAGGCACACGACTGTGATGCTAAGTGTGATGATATAAAGCTGCTATAATTAATGATGGACTTACAACCACCCAAATGTCACTGTTCAAAGTGAGGAGATAGATGGAAACGTCCACCTGCACTGGCAGCAGTTCTTAAAGTGTTCTCATTTGTTGATAAATGATATTTGAGGCGATGACATTCCATGCTTGGATGTGTGCGCAATCTCTTATTGAAAGGATGAACGTTTACCTCAGGTCAGTTGGACAAAACAATTTGGTACCTGTCCAGGCCATTCAGCCCCTTGAGCCCGAACATCCATCCTTAAAGTTACAAGTAACTAGAAATCTATCAATCTCCATCTTAAATATGTGCAATGATTGAATCTCCACAGTCTCTCAGCGGTACAGAATTCCAAAGATACACCATCCTCTGAATGAAGATGTTCTTCCTTGCCTCTGTCCTCGATGTCTTATTGAGTCTTAGTCTTTTATTCTAGATTGGATTTCCTCCCTAGCCCTGCCAAGAGGTTCTAAATTCCACAATTGGGGAAACTATCTGCCTCTTTAAGCTTATTGTAAGATTCTATCAGATTGTTTCTCAATTTTTCAAATATAGACCCAATCTCTTTAATCTGGCCTTGTTGGACAATTGAGGAACCAGTCTGCTGAACCTCTGCTGCACTCCTCCTAAAGAAAACTCATTCTTTATTAGGTGAGGGGATGAAAACTGCACACAGCCTTCCAAATTCAGTCTCACCATTGTTCTCTTCAACTGAAACAGGACTACATTGCTCCTGCACTCAAAAATGATACATTATGAAGTTTGGTGTCAGATATTGGAAGATAACCCACCTGTGAAATGACACATCTGAGTTGTTTTGTGATGGCATTGATGTTTTAATGGGAAAACTTTCACCGCATTAGGGTTGGGTTTAGGGTTAGGCATCGCACACAGTCTCGAGAAGTGGGAGTCAATCTGGTCACTTAGCTTCTGCCCTACTTAAGATTGGGTTCATTCACTGGAGTGAATCCACCAAATCTCACCCACTGCTCTTTGGCTTTCTTCGCTATATTGGCTTCCATTCAAGTAATGGCTCAATTCTAAAATGTTTCTTTCCACAACACTGTAAGACCATAAGATATAGGAGCAAAATTAAGCCATTCAGTCCATCAAGACTGCTCTGCCATTCAATAATGGCTGATATGTTTCTCAACCATTCTCTGCTTTCTCCCTATAACCCTTGATCCCCTTAGTAATCAAGAACCAGTCTATCTCTGTCTTAAATATATTCATGATGTGGCCTCCACAGCCTTCTGTAGCAATAAGTTCCACAGATTTACCGCCCTCTGTCTGAAGAAATTCCTCCTCATCTCAGTTCTAGAGGGTCACCCCTTCCCTCTGAGGCAGTGCCCTCAGATCCTAGTTCTTCTTACTGGTGGAAACATCTTCTCCATGTCCTAGCTATCCAGGTCTCTCCATTCTGTAAAGTTCAATGAGGTCTCCCCATCCCCCCACCTCCCCCGATCCTTCTAAACTCCATCAAGTACAGACCCAAAGTTCTCAACCATTCCTCATATTACTTTCATTTTCAAATTCCTCCATAGCTTTTTGACTCCTAATCCCAACACTGTCTCGCTAATCTCCTCCAAGTCTAAAACAGAGCCCTAAAGATGTAGGAGCAGAAGTGGGCCATTCAGCCCAATGAGTCTTCTCCACCACCCAGTGAGACCATGCCTGATCTGATAATCCTCAGTTCAACTTTCCTGCCTTTTTCTTATAACTCTTGATTCCCTTCCTGATTAAAAATCTGTCAAATGTAGCCTCGAACATACTTAAAGACATGGCGTCGACAGCGGCCTGTGATAAAGAATGGTACAGATTCCCTGTCCACGGATAGAAGAAATTCCTTGTCATCTCTGTCCTAACGGGAGCAGCCCTCATCCTGAGACAATGTGTTCTGGTTCCAGACTCTCCCACAGGGGAACTAACCTTTCTGCATCCACCCTGGCAAGTCCCATAAGAATCTTGTACATTTCAATAAAGTTGGCTCTGATTTTTCTAAATTCTAGTGAGTGCAGGCTCAGCCTCTCGTCATAACAAAATCCCTTGAGACCCAAGATCCAACTCGTGAATTTTCTCTCAACTGCCTCTAATGCCAATACATCTTCCCCGAGTTAAACAAAGGTATGTTCTAGCTAGTGCTTTGTATAGGGTTAGCAGATCTTCCCTAATTTTACATTCCATTCCTTTCGAAATTAAGGCCAACATACAATCTGGCCTATTACCTTTTGAACTTCAATGCTAGCTTTTTGGTATTAATGCAAAAGGACTCTCAGTATCCCTCTGTGCTACAACTTACTGCAGTCTTTCTTCAATTAAATAATAGACAGCATCTCTATCCTTGCTGCCAAAGCGCATAACGTCACATTTTCTTATGTTATAGTCTATCCTAGTTTTCGGCCACTTGCATAACTTGTCTATATCCCTCTGCAGGTTCTCTGCAGACGTCCTTACCACTGGCCTTCCCTTATAATCTCTTCTACCCTCTTCCATCAGGCAGAAGATACAAAAGCTTAAAGATACATACCACTAAATTCATGAACAGCTTCATTCCTGCTAATGCTGATCTTGCTTTTTGTGCAACTGTAACTTTGTATTCCCTGCTCTGTCCAATCACCCTACGATCTTTGTCTGTTATGATCTGCCTGCACCACAGGCAAAACAAAACTTTTCACTGTATCTAGGTATATGTGACAATAATAATGCTCCTCCATTACTTCCAAAACCCCTCATTTTTTATTGTCTCATCAGGCCTTGAGCTACACAAATTCCAAACTCTAGAATTTCCCTCCTAAACCTCTCCAACTTGCTTTTATTTCCCCCATAGGATGCTCCCAGAAACCTATCTCCTTGTATCTGCCTTGATATCTCCAGTTATGATTTGGTGTCAATATGGTGATAACACTTGCATTTAAGCCCTTTGAAATATTTTAATAAGTTGAATCAGTTTGTGTTGTTGTTGTGGCTTTCCTGCTGGAGGAATATATATTTCACATTATTTTTTAAAGAAAGTCTTTTTAAGCAGTTCTCGGTTTTTCTTTGTCCCAGAGTAGGACAGGTGAAGTGTACGTTGAGGTCAATGGGCTCACATTACAGACTGAGAAACTCTCAGATCAACACTGAAACAATCTCAACTTATCATGTATCCCTTAGCAACAGGCCATCTGTGAAAAAAATGGCAGCCATGAAATGAGCGTGTAATATCTGGAACCACTGACTGTGCTCCGGCAACACCAAGCTCCTAATGGACGTTGGGGTTTTCGTACAGATTATTACGTTTCACTGAACAGTTAAGGGATAGTGGTAGGGGTGACAGAACAGATGTGTGTATGAGGGTGGTCTAGAGAGTGTCTGGCTGGATGGTATGCCACCTAGCAGATTCCACGTGCCCCCGACTCGACATCTCCCTCCAATGCGTTCTTCCTGTCTCTGAAGCATTTGACCCAATCACCACACGGCCGAGAACTCCACTTCGGGTGTAGATGCGACTCTGGACATTCAAAAACAATATTTATCAACATTCATTGGTCAGTTCATTGAGTGTAGGAGCTGAGATGTCATATTGTGGCTGTATAGGACATTGGTGAGGGCCTTCATAGAATACTGTGTTCTGTTCCAGTCTCCCTTCTGTAGGAAAGGTGTCATTAAACTTGAAAGGCTTCAGCAAGGATTTAGAAGGACGTTGCCGAGGATGGAGGGTTTGAGCTATAGGGAGAGGCTGAATAGACAGGGGCTTTTTTCCGTGGAGCATCAGAGGCTGAAGGGTGACCTTAGATGGGTTTATAAAATCATGAGGGGTATGGTTAGGGTAAATAGACAAGTTCTTTTGTCCAGGGGTAGGGGAGTCCAAAACTAGAGGGCATAGGTTTAAGGTAAGAGGGGAAAGATTTACAAGAGTCCTAAGGGGCAACTTTCTCACACAGAGGGTGGTGTACGCATGGAATGAACTGCCACAGGAAGTGATGGAGGCTGGTACAATTACAACATTGAACAGGCATCTGGATCAGTATATGAATAGGAAGTGTTTAGAGGGATATGTGCCAAATGCTGGCAAATGGGACTAGATTTATTCAGGATATCTGGTGGGCATGGACGAGTTGGACCAAAGGGTCTATTTCAGTGCTATACATCTCTATGACTCCACGACTCTATCTGAGCAAAAAGCAGAATTTTGTCACCTGAGTAATCTATTTGAAACTGGCAATAATTGTCCATCAAGAGCAATCTGATACTTGATGGACTGATGTTTCAGCAGCTGTGACCATACAAAACCACCAAGATAACAAAGTTGGAGCTGGCTGAACACAACAGGCCAAGCAACATCTTAGGAGCACAAAAACTGACGTTTCGGGCCTAGACCCTTCATTAGAAAATCAGCAAACTGTCATTTTCTGATGACGGGTGTAGGCCCGAACCATCAGTTTTTGTGCTCCTGAGATGCCACTTGACCCGCTGTGTTCATCCAGCTCCACACTTTGTTACCTTGGACTCTCCAGCATCTGCAGTTCCCATTACCTCTGATATGAAACCACCAAACTGTGTCTGCTATGAATCAGTTACTTGGCTGCTTCAGATTCCTAATGAAAAGTCTATATCTTTAATTCAATAATTATGAGATAATTCTATTCCATTAGTTAATATCTGCATCCTGCCATCTAGGACCTTTATTCTTGCAGGATTGTAATGTGATTCCACAGTCTGATTCTTGTTGGAAAGTGATGTGTTGCATTCATCAGAACAAACAGAATGCCAAACTAATTGCCAGTGAGTGGCTCCACAGCAGTTGCTAAACAGCCCTGAGTGCGCTATCAGCTATACTAATAACCCATTGAAGATAATCAATTGTGATTGTAATATGGCTTATTCAGGGGGTGCAATAACATAGTGGTATAACAGCTAGACAATTAACCCAGAGACCAAGGTAAAATTCTGGGAAGCAGGATTTGAATCTCAGCATGCCCAACATGATTTGAATTCAAAAAAAAATCTGGAGTGAAGAGTTCATAGAATTGTGGAAGCAGGCCATTTAGCCCATCAAGTCCATATTGACCCCCTGAAGAACAGCCCACCCAGATCCACACCCTATTCTATCCCTACATTTCTGATAACTAAATCACCTAGCCTGCACACCCCTGGACACTATGAGGTGATTTAGCATGGTCAATCCACCCAAATCGGCACAACCTTGGACCGTGGAAGGCAAACAGAGCACCCAGCGGAAACCCACAGGGAGAATGTGCAAACTCCACACAGACAGTCATCGGAGGGTGGAATCAAACTCGGGTCCCTGGCGCTGTGAATCAGCAGTGCTAACTGTGCTGCCCCCTCTAATGATGTTTAACGATGGCCACAGAATCAAGGTCAATTGTCAGAGAAACCATCTTGTTCACTAACATCCTCTGGGGCAAACTACTGCCATCCTTACTTGGTATGATCTACACATGATTCCAGACTCATTGGTCATAAAAACGTTTGACGCCAAGCCTACAACAGTGTGTTTGATGTTTATTTGCTTGCTGGGGACGTAAAAAAAGCATGCATTCATAACCATTTAAATAGAAGGACTATGTTCAAATCTTGTAGCTTTTTGAATTACCCAGGAGCTTGGAGAGGCTATAATTAATTACCTAATTGTTTCTCCGCAGCAACTGTCAGCCAATTAGAGTAGACTTGCCAACCTATCAGCATCCTTTACTCCTCTCATACAGATTGTTGTGACCATTAGAAATTTGGCACTTGACCTTAAGAGTGCAAGAGGAAAAGCTTCAGCAATCAGTCTCACATTTCAGCAAGATTCACGTTCTCATGACAAGTTTCTGAACTCTGTTCTCAGCCCTAACTACCCTTCCTTGGAATGTAATATTCAGAAGGAGAAACAGTGAGAGCTGATTGCATCATTCCACTCATTTGGGGTATTGCACAAAATTGGTTTGGTCTTCCGGATTGTGGGGTTTCACAATATCAGGCTCACCATTGCTCCTTTACAGCCATACCTTAATGATTTGAGTGTCCTAGCCTCAGGAGCTTACCTTGGCTGTAAAGGCCTTGTGCAGGGCATGACTCTGTTAGAAGTGATGAGTCAGTCAAAAGTGCAAAGTTTGACCCGACCTTACCTGCATGACTATAAACTCCAGAGAGAGCTGTAGGCTTTCAATATCTCCTGAAGGTACATCAAACAGAAATGGTGCATTCCACACAGGGTTGTAGCCGCTTGATGTCTTGGTTTCCTTGGTTGAAAGTAGCTTACCATCTTGGTAGAGATTTATAATGACATAATGATCTGCAAAGAAACACAGGAATATGGGCATTTTGAAGTTGAAGAAATGCACAATTATAGGAAAAATACTGATTGATGGCCATGTCCATAAAGAGGCCGACCCCACACTGTAACATTCTCTCTTTGCATCAGTAATGGTCAGTCTGATGGAGTATGAACAGATGATCACGCTCAAGCATTGACCCCAAGAGAGAAGATAACACTTTCAGGTGGAGAGGATTAAAATCTG